>NC_137217.1:24579928-24922428 GCF_949987685.1 Ammodytes marinus | reverse complement strand
TAAAGTGGACAAACTTCTCTGCAGCCAATATCGACCGGCCCTGATATTACTGATTTTTTTTATGTTGAGTATCGATACTTAAAGGTGCTCCGAGGAACTCCGAGGAATGTTTTTGTTCATTCTTGCACCCCCTTTGGACAAAAGCTGTACTATTTTAACTACCCTATAGCTATTGTTCCTGGATGAGCGTATACCCATGACAAAGGCATTAAGAAAAAATATATAAAAATAGAAATCTTTGCATTGATGGTCTCGTTAGCTGTTAAATGTAATTTATGATCATCAGAGGAAAAATGAGACCGTTTCAGAAATAGCCAAAAGTTCCTCGTAGCACCTTTACGTTGATTGCATTCGTACAAGAGAGAATGATCCAGTTCACGTCAGATCATGTTTTGGGCACATAAATAATTTGTTCTGTGTCCATCTCTGTCCATCTTTCTCTGCCACTGTCATGTTCATACACAGTGCATTCATCTTGCCAGTTCAGAGTATTCACATTATACAGATTTGGTTAAGTACCATTCAAAATTGTCTGTTTTTTTTAACATGAATGTAATTAAGTAATTAATGGATAACGCTAAGAGAAAATTACTCAGTGGAAAATGTGAAAGTGAAAGGTATTTACACGTTGAATTAAATTAACACATTTTTATGTTAACAAACAAGAAAAAAAAACACAGATTAGTTATGTGCTTTTGGTCGATCTGGCACTCCCAGTGGTAGAACAAAGCCAATTCAGAAGCACTTTTTTTTTATGGTTCAGACAAATACAATAATTTGGTTCAAGTTGGTGAAGGCATTTTAAAAACTGAACACTACTTCTCTTTTAATATATTGTAGTTAAGCTTTTTGAAGCTTAACCAAAATAATTATATTCCAGACAGGACGGTTAATATTCATATAATTGAAAGATGTCACTTTTCAGGAAAATTTAGACTTAGGTCGAATCATTTGATACTGAATAAATAATTCTGGTTTTCATGTGAGAACAGTTTTCAAAGAAACATTGATTCGATATTCACAGTCATGATCTAAATCAAAAAAAAAATTTAAATTAAGAATATTTAAAATTTAACTTAACTGTCAACTGATCAAGGGTCTTTCAAGTACAGCAGGTAAAGCCAGAATGCAAGACTTTGATCAGATATTTGCCTTATCTTGTAGGTTTTATTTTATTCCATCTACTCTTGGCTTTTCCAACACTTAAATGTATGACAAATGTTAGCTGTATTTATTTTCACCTACAGGAATGATAAACCCTTTCTACTGAACTAAAATACTTAAAGCAGGGAATAGCCCACTCCAGGATGATGCTAACATAAAACAGTGCAGAGCTGGGCTGGCCTGAAGACACATGATTTAACATACTGCCATCACCAGCCTACCTCTGTAGCCTGAGCACCCCACACAATCCATTCACACATCAGTCACTGCTCGCTGTGTGTGTGTGTGTGTGTGTGTGTGTGTGTGTGTGTGTGTGTTTGTGTGTGTGTGTGTGTGTGTGTGTGTGTGTGTGTGTGTGTGTGTGTGTGTGTGTGTGTGTGTGTGTGTGTGTGTGTGTGTGTGTGTGTGTGTGTGTGTGTGAAGGAGAAACAGAGATGAATGACCGTCTAATCACTCACACAATACAGCTAAGCCCCCATAATGAAAAAGGTTGATAAGAAAAATTAACATAAAACCTAAGTGGTACAGAATGAGACAGTGGACATAAATGACAAGGCTCTTGCTCTATAAATCGACATCATAAACACAAATATATACGACTCACACACATAACTCCCAGACTTTCCTCATTCTAAGCTGAAAAATGACCCTAAAGCGTGTGTACAAATATCTGCTTCATCCTCATTTTTTTGCTTTTTGTTAGTTCTTGCAGAGCGGGCCCTCTCCACTCATAGCACGGTGCAGTAAGATTTTAATGGTAAATCAACAAAGGGCCGACATGAAAGAAAGGCTAGCTTTTCCAGTTTGCAGGGTGAAGAATTATTCATCAGCGCTGTAGTGTTGCACTGCAGGCGAAAATCCTGCAGCAGCGCTCCATTTTAATTGCCAGAAAATGACTGTAAATGATACAGAGAGAGAGGGAGAAGGGGGCAAAAAGAGAAGGAGACAGAGGCAGGGAGAAAGGGAAAAAGAGAGTTGGAATTGAAGGAATAAAGAACGGGCGGAGGCTAAAGAACCCCCCCGCCCCTCCACCACCACCAACAGCTGCCCCCCCACACCCCAAATTGAAGGCCATGGTGATAAAAAGCTATGTGTGGCAATCACAGAAGTGGAGTGTACCCCCCCCCCCCCCCAAGCAGCCTAAAAGAGAGATAGTGAGGAGAGGAGGGCGAGGGGAGTGCCATCAAAAAAGGAGTGGTGGGATTAGGTCTGAGAGAGAGTTTACTACGCTCTTTTTGTGTGCCGAACCTGCAGGATTAGAGATAACAAATGTTAGCCGGGGACGGGCACCTGCTGTGAGACGAGAGGAGGAGGAGGAGGAGAGCTAACCCGCTAAAACAGCAGAATGGGCTTCTGTGGCCCTGTGCAGATTTAGAGAAGAGAGGGCCGAGAGAGGGAGAGAGAGAAGAGAGGATATAGAGAGAGGGAGGGAGAGCAGGGCAGACCAAAGTGAACGGAACGGCTACAAAGTCAATTTGTAATTGTCAAACAGATGAAGGAGCGGAGATTTTTGGTGGAGGGGTAAACATTGAACTGGCTAATCTATATGGACCCTCAAAGCCCTGCTCTGCTCACACAGCCACTGTAACGCTGTCGCCGATGTGCGTTGCTGTTTTCTGAAATCGCAATGCCCCTGTAAATCCCAAGATCAACATGATGTTTATAAAAAAAGAAATAAAAAATAATACAAAAAAATACATTTTCAAACTTCTCTCAAAGTTTCTCCGCTCTTATCCATCCCTATAAGCCTTAAGTCCTGACTATCTTTGCACTATACCCACCTATGTATTTTTCTTTCCACCCCAGCTCACGGCACTTGTGGTCTTGTGTGTGGCTGAAATTGCCGCTGGGGCCTGGGGACCTCTCCGCCTGCTCTCTGCAATGACCCCAGCCCAGGAAGCACTCAGACTGGTCAATCTACAATTAAAAGCCTGTCTCTAGCCCACTAACTCAATTCAACCACTCAGCTTAGTGCCGCGTTAGAGCCGGTGCACCCAGACAGAACCGAGACAGACTCAACAGCATTGACCCTGCCGGTGTGGTCACTCACTACTACACACAGCCTTACAGATGTTTGAACATCATGTGGGGCTTGTCTGGGGGAAAAAAAATGCTTCCCCCCTATAGGTTAGCAGCAGGGCAGTGGAATGCACACGTGACAAGAGGCAGTGGCAATTTACCTTGAGGCCCAGGCCTGAACACAAAGGTCACGACCTCGCTCGCGTAAAATGTCTTGGTACCTGCACTTCAACTTGAGGGTTTAACCCCGCTTAGCGTTCAATACTGAGGTTGACCTTTTACTTTGATCTAACTTAAGGCATTTACTGTAGTGGCATGTGCACTAAGAAAGTATGTGTGTGTGTGTGTGTGTGTGTGTGTGTGTGTGTGTGTGTGTGGTGTGGCTTAGTATTTTTGAAACTGTGTCAACGCGCACACACACACACACACACACATCCATTGACGACATAGTAAGTAGGATATAGTAAATTAAACAAGCAGTTAACTGAAATATAAGGACACAAGAACACATGCATTCGCACAAATAGCTTTCACTCTCACTGATACACACGCAGACACTCTTTTACACACACACATTGCACGCTTCACTCACCCCATATGTTTTTTAGATTCTACTGTTTCATCATTCACTCACTGCTTGAAAAAAAGAAGAAGAGAAAATAAGACTGGGAAATGTAATATAAAAACAAAAGCCGGAGAATAACTGCAGGGGCTGGTAAACGAAGCATAAAGACCCCGAGTGACCGAGGGGAATTATTTGGCTCCATTAAGCAGGCATTAACATGAATTACTATCTAATTAAAATTAAACAGCTCATTAATAACTTTGCGGTGGGGCCTAAGTGTGGAAGTTCTCTGGTGTGTGTGTGTGTGTGTGTGTGTGTGTGTGTGTGTGTGTGTGTGTGTGTGTGTGTGTGTGTGTGTGTGTGTGTGTGTGTGAGAGTAGTTGTGTTGTGTCGTGGCCAAGAGAGCAGTCAAGTGGGATAAAACTAAGCAGCTGCCCCAAAGGAAAGTCAGGGCCTGAGAGGGCTTACCTGAACAAAGCAACTAACCCAAATCAGCCAATGTTCTTCACTAAATAAAGGTAACTTTAATCAACCATTTAATTCTGCAACTGCAAAAACTAGTGAAACACAACAGGACAAAAAGCATCCAGTGGCTTAGAGGTTAAGGTGAAATGCATCTTCCTGGGTTCAAATCTGACAGGTCCCACTGTTGCACGTCCTTGTCTCTTTCCCTCCTTTGTTTCCTGTCATCTCTCCACTCTCAATAAAAAAAGCAGCAAATAGTGTTCAATAAAAGCACAAAAAATGTACTCAAAGAATATGTGAAAACAGTGACTCAAAATCTACTCACACTGATGATAATGCGTCTCCAATCTTCCGTCTAAGTCTTAAAAAACTGGGTTTTGTTCCTGTTAAATACAACAAATTTAAAGGCATTCTGGGTAATTCTGGAGAATGTTTTTTGACAAATTACTTTTTGTCAAAATCAGTGAATATCTCCTCACAATCTGCCACCTGTCCGTAGCCTACTGTGTGTGCGCTGAAAAAAGTTATTTGTGAACAAACATTCTCTTTTCATAAACGCATATTAAATGATTTTAAAGCAATCAAAAGGGACCATGTAATATTTGATTGAAAAGAAAATTCATAAATGTGTAGTTTCACCCAAAAATGTAGTTGCAACAGCAACAACCTGTTGTCTGTTTACTGTAAGTGAATGCGTGATCCATCTCTCTCTATATTTCTCTATATCTCTATATCTCTATATCTCACTCACTCACTCACTCACTCACTCACTCACTCACTCACTCACTCACTCACTCACTCACTCACTCACTCACTCACTCACTCACTCACTCACTCACTCACTCACTCACTCACTCACTCACTCACTCACTCACTCACTCACTCACACACACACACACACACACAGTCATGCTCATTCCCACTCAACTGTAAACCAAAAGGTTAAAGATGCTGAAATGAAGCCAAGCAGATTCATGATTACAAAGACGTCATCTGAACTACAGACTATGACAACTTCTGTGAGACGCGTTGACTCACTCCTGCTGTGTCCTGTTGGGTTGTGGGCTTGGTGTTGGAAGGCCACTCAGTCTCACAGGACCTGTCAGGAGAGGAGATGATAGACACAGAGAGAGAGAGAGGGTCAGAAATCTGAAGATTGTTGTGTTTCCGGTCTTGTTATCATCTTAACAAGTGGAAGTTTGTCCGAAGGTGCTGCTAGAATCTAAACAAAAACTGAAAGTTCCTCGTAGCTACTTTAACAAATGTTTATGTTCGTAAAAAATGCAGCATCAGCACTTAGAAACCAACAACTTCTGAAGCAGGTTTGCAAACACCCTCGCTCTCCGTGTATTGATAATGGAAAGTCATCGTGGAAATCCACAAGATTGTCCGAAAGCAAAAACTTTCAACAAAATAAGGTGAAGGAATAATGACAGATAGTCCCCAGAGATGGTGAGTGAATAACAGAGAGAGAGAGAGAGAGAGAGAGAGAGAGAGAGAGAGAGAGAGAGAGAGAGAGAGGGATATGGAGTAAGGCCTCCAATGTATGCCAGTGCATGCATCAACCAGTCCCCCTCCGCCTCTCCCCATCCTGGCCAGGAGCTGTTTACCTCTCTATCAGCGGTGCTCTCTAAAAGCAGGGACCCCATCCATATTCACCGGCCTCAAATTCCTCTGCTTATCTCCCCCCCAACCCTTGAAAAAGCTCCCTGTGTTCCCCTCTGCACATACATACATACATAAACACATCTTTACGGAGGCAAGAGGCAAAACGCGCTGGGGCAGGAGTGGGGGGGGTCGGGGATAAGAATCACCTTGAATTCAAAGCAGAGGATTGTGGGTCCTCAGCAGACGGACAGATGGACAGGCAGCCGGCCACACTAGGCTAAAGGCTCACACCGGGGTTGACACACCAAGCAGGAGACGGGTAGAGGGAGGCTTTAGGGGATGGGAATAGATGTACGCCTACAGGGGCCATTGGCAATTCAGGGGATTTGTAATGGTGAGGTGTGATGCTTATGAAATGGTGTGTTGTTGGATGATGCGCGTCATTAGGTGGTATAGGTGCATGTATAGATTGTGTGTGCATGTGTAAAGCTCTTGTGTCCATTTCAGCTGCAGATGTTTACCTCCAACCTTATGAAAGAGGTGGTAGACAAGTCTGGAGTGTTTTAAAATTCAGAAATGTACATATCAAAATTGTGAATGATGCATTTTTTTCTTTTTCTTGAATTAGCTCGAAAAAAAAAACTCCAAAACCTAAACTGACAGAAGAACCATCTGCTTTGGCCTCCTGTAGAATGTATTGAGGGTCATTGGCAATTCAGAGGATTTTTAATGGTGATGCTTATCAAATTGTGTGTTGTTGGATGATACTGTATGTGTCATGGTGGTAAAGGTGCATATATACAGGGGTACAGGTTGTGTGTGTGTGTGTGTGTGTGTGTGTGTGTGTGTGTGTGTGTGTGTGTGTGTGCACATTTACACTTTTGTGTCCGTTTCAGCTACAAATGTTCATGTGTTCATAGTTTAAGATTCAGACTTATATTAAAATTAAGAATGAGATCTTTTTTTTTTTATTGTCTTAAAGTGGCTCAAAATAAACCCACGACCTCGATTGACACAAGCCTATCTGTTTTGGCCACCTTTAGAAGTTATTGAGCATTGTAATTGGATTAGCTGCTATTCCCAACATGGAGATTTACATGAAGTGGACAAATCACTTATGTTGGTGGCTGCTTTGAAAACGGGAGCAGGAGACCGGCTGATAAGAGTTGAGAGGGAGGGCTCAAAGAGTGCTTGTGCAGAAGTAGAGACACATGGAGTATAGGGGGGGAACCGCGTACCCCGGTCCCTCTGCTTGCTGCCTTGTTTAGGGATTGAAGTTGGGAACTCTCTCCACTACTAATTGCGGGCTGGTGCCTTTCATGAATATTCATCTTGGCGCGTTCAGACCCCGCCTAATTAGCCTAGAGATAGAGGAAGAAACTCGCACCTTTTAGCACAAGAGGAGCGTTTTCTCCCCCGTCGCATTCTCAGGGGGATGCTGGCAGAATAGCCCAAGTTCATTAGCCAAAAAAAGAAAGGGAAAAAAGTTACCTGAAAAGCACGGGACGGTTTGGTCTTCAAAATGAATGGGCAAACAGAGCTTATTTTGCTATTGCATATTTAGTGCCTATTACGCATGTCTATCAAAAAAAAGGAGGGGGGGAGGGGGAAACGAAATACAATTATCTGATTGAGTGAGTTGGTTGGTGGATATTATTCTACTCGCAGTAGTTGGGAGGGAGGCACATCATATGAATTTTAATATCTAAACATAGCTCGTGGCAGGCCGAAATGTTCCCAGTGGAATTGAGTAAGACTTGTATTAAACATCTAATATGAGGCCGAGGCCGTTTCAAGAGTAGGAAGTTTGTTTCACCTGTGGAAATGGAACTCGACACCTTAAACTTTTTTTTTTCTCGAAATGAAATGTTTGCAACCTTCGAACGAGGACTAAAATAATAACCGACTCTAAAAATCTTACCTTTTTCTCTAACATACATTCATGCTTTAAAATAGAGATTTGGTTTTAAATTGTTTTCTGCATAATAAAAAAGTATTTTTCTTCTCTGCATCATTTTAATCATCTTATTGAAGAGTATATAAAATGGTGTGAAATAATTCCTTAATTATCTTTTGAACTGTTTTTCTTTCATACACATTATTAATTATTCTGTACATCGCATCCTGTAGGCCTACTGATCCCCAGTCACAGCGATAGAAAGCGGGAAACCGGTTAATTGAAGGGTCGTTGGGGTCCTATTGGTTGAGGTGCGCCTTGACAATAACTGCTGCATATTAAGTAGACTGGGGGAAAGATTGACACGTGACTGACTGACTGACTGAAAAAAAGAAACGGCCCTTTATTCTAATAAATAAACTCCTAAATTAAAATACTACAGAGACACACACTGACTCCCTGCATTTTGTTTAACACCGTTTCCAAACAATTGGGAGAGGATCCTTGGTCAGCAAAATCATCATGTTTATAGTGCCCTTTCCGGGTTTGAATGTCTTTTTAGTACGTTTTAAATGTCTCTGCAGTCCCTGCATTGTCACTTTGTGTCGAGGCAGCAAAGGAAAAAGAAACTCGTGAGAAAGTGAAGAATACATTCGGGTTGACACAAAGACGAGACTTGTTGTGCAACCCCTCGTTTGTGGGAAAAAAGGGTCACAACTTCCTCGACACTCATCTCTGCGGTTCATACTCAGTGTGCCTCGCAATTTCTCTATTTTTTCCTCACTCTTTTTTTTCAATCCATCATATCGTGTGCTCTTTTCCAGTCGCTTTTCCTGTACGGCCCGTCATTCACCACCAAGTTGTGTGTGATCCCTTTCATCGAGCGCACCATGGAAACCTAGTGCGTCCTGGCAAAAATGCACCTCAGCGCACACAAGGCCATATTCTTTACAAAAGGGGCCAAAGCATCTGGATCTTTCTCTCTCTTTTTTTCTTCTCCTTCCAGCAGCTATACTCGCTGGCATGGCAAAGCACAAGACTGGGTCTGTGTGGCACAAACCACTGCTTTTTATAGACTGGGGGAGACAAGAATGACTGAATGGCTATAGCGCGTCTTCATTAAGTGCGAAGCTGGCTGCATGGAGCTCCGGTCCCTTATAGCGGTGACACGCAGCCACTGAACACTCTCAGGAGTTTTAAGGCTCAGAGGAATAAGACACCAGCAATAAGAGATGCATGGCTACTGGCTGGGATTTCCCATTAACCAGTGCCGTTAGAGAGGTCTATCATTGTCTTACGTGTTGTTTTTACATGTAATACCAATTACCCGGGGCCGGGGTATATTCTATTAACCATTATTTACAAGAAATAACGTTTAGTTAAATTAATACATGTCATGCTGTTATAGTACAAATCTATTCCCCTTCAAAACGTGATCATTTAGTCATGCAAATTAATGTTTTTTTTCCAGAATTAAAGAAAAATGCTAAACGTGATATGTTAATCATTAGATGTGTTTCTCAAACTGACACATACAGAATGCCTCCAATAAAATGTACATTGCATTTTTTTTAAGACACGTTCATAATTTCTTGAAATCGGACTTTGTTACTAATGAATCGCATTAAAATGACACGCAGATGACTCGCACGGATTGTCTCCCACTCATCCCAAATACATATATAAAGGGTGGGAGGACAAAAACCACGCCTTTCAAGAGATGATGACGAGCACCTGTGACCCCGACAACATTTTCCACTGACTCACGCACGCACACACACACACACACACACACACACACACACACACACACACACACACACACACACACACACACACACACACACACACACACACACACACACACACACAGAGTCGCTCGCTACATTGTTAACGCTGGAGACAAGAGTACAGCAGCAAGGACGCGGTCACAGCAGAAAGGATAGACAACTTACCTTTTAGTCATGTAGTCCCGGATTAAAATGAACACTAGAGTGAGGTCGTTCTGTAAGTAGAAAGAAAATAGTCGCATGGAAGGAAGATGACAACAAACTAACAGGCGGCAGAGATAAACAAAAATAGAAGAGTCAAAACATTGCTTTCAGGTAACTGATTAAAATGGGACTGAAAACCCCTTCCAAAAAGCTCCTGTTTTAGAAGGAGTGGAACATGTGCCTGATTGCAGAGTTTTAGGCGAATGGAACGGGAGAGATGTAAGATTTGTTTAAAGCCCCGCATTTCCATTTAAGAACGTGATTGTGTTTGCAAAGATCCCTTTCAATCTTCGCATCTCCCCCCCTCTCTCTACCCCTCAGCGTCTCTGAGGCTGCTTTGCAATTCATAGAATTGGTAATTTGCTATTGGGACAAAACGTGAAGGGAAAAATAATCAGATCAACCGGGAGAGGTAGCGAGGAAGGAGCCAGGAGGAAGAAACACACAGGGTTTCTCTCTGCAAGTTGCTGCTTAAAAAAAGAAAGAGAAAAAAAATACTTCGAGAGGTAAATGATATAAGAATACAGAATTTATTTTTCTGGAAACGGGTACATCTAAATGTCCAGGACTGGGGAATCAGACCAGCAGCAGCAGATTGGCAGTACGAATGTCGTGTCAAAATTACATTAGTTTGCTGATAATCACAATTGTAAATTGTGATAAGAATTATAAATTGTGATATTCAGATGCACGTGTGTGTGTGTGTGTGTGTGTGTGTGTGTGTGTGTGTGTGTGTGTGTGTGTGTGTGTGTGTGTGTGTGTGGGGGGGGGGGGGTTAGAGAGAGAGAGATTAAAAAGAGAGAGAGGGAAGAGGGAGCGTACCTTGCCTTATCATAACTAAGTGGGTGGTGATGATGAGATCATACAACATTGAAAATTACCGAGACAATACAAATAAATGACATGCGCGGAGGCTTTGAAATAGAGCGAATGTGTGTGTGTGTGTGTGTGTGTGTGTGTGTGTGTGTGTGTGTGTGTGTGTGTGTGTGTGTGTGTGTGTGTGCGCGCGTGTGTGTGCTAGCGCGCGTGGGTGGCTGCAGATTGGGAGAATCGCGCTTTATAATCTTTTTAAGATGAGGAGCGCTATAATCATCAGTGACCTATTATAAAGGTGGGTGTATTTGTAAATGCATGTGTGTCTGTTGGAGCAGTGTGGGAGTGGGTGGGGATGGGGGGCAACCCTTCAAAAAGATGTCCCGTACTCCCCCACGTGGTTATTTGCAAAACAACCGATCTAAACTCAGGGAAACCTAATCAAACCCCGCTGCTGCAGCCCTGTCCAGTCACCTTCCTTGGAGAGAATTGGGGTGGTGGTGGTGGTGGGGGGGGGGGGGGGGGGGTCAAGAAACGAGGCTATCGAGAAGCTATAGCCTAGAAAATGAAGGGGTGACCTGTTAAAAACTCAAAGAGACATTTAATAAATAGTACATGTGTTTCTCCATAACATATGTAAGATCGGGGCTCTATCCATCCTGTGCGCGAAAAATGCGCTGTGCCATGTATTGAAACCCTGCGCCTATTGAATGTGTCCCCAGTGGGCTCGGATCGGAGAGGAGCCAATACAAGCGGAAGGGGGGCGTGTCTTCGCTCCTTCCCCAAGACCTCCCAGAGCAGGTTGTTGCGTTTTGCCTTCTAAAGCCTGGAGACCTCCGAAGCGCTCGTCAGTTTTCGAAGTAGGAGCCATGGCGACAACAGCTCAGTATATTCCGAGGAATAACTCCTTGCCGTCCAACCCGCTCATGCATCCGGATTCGGATAGGATGCACCAGGGGACGACTTACAGAGAGGTGCAGAAAATGATGCACCACGAGTACTTGCAGGGGCTCGCAGCCACCAACACGGGACACCCGATGAGCCTGACGCACCATCAGTGGCTGCCCACGTCCAACACCGACTGGTCCACGGGCACCCACATCGGGCAGCAGGAGCACAAAGCCAGCGTGGTGCAAGCGAGCCGAGAGGACCTGAGCAGCGGCTTCCACCACAGATCTCACCTCGTGCACCAGCAGACGCAGAGTGCCCACCATGGCTCGTGGGCGCCCACCACGACCCACCACTTGTCCCCTCTGTCCCCGGCATCCAACGGCCACCAGTCGCTCGTTTACTCCCAGCCCGGATACACAAACCTTAACGCAATGCTGAGTCCCCAGGCCGGCTCCCTGCACCACGGCATGCGGGACACGCTCATCGACGACTCGGGCAGCCACGACAACCAGATGGAGTCGCCACAGCAGGCGTTCAGCCACCACCAGGACCACTCGGACGAGGACGCGCCCAGCTCCGACGACCTGGAGCAGTTTGCCAAGCAGTTCAAGCAGCGGCGGATCAAACTGGGCTTTACGCAGGCGGACGTGGGCTTGGCCTTGGGCACCCTGTACGGAAACGTCTTTTCTCAGACCACAATCTGCAGGTTTGAGGCGCTGCAGCTCAGCTTCAAGAACATGTGCAAACTTAAGCCGCTGCTAAACAAGTGGCTGGAGGAGACAGACTCAAACACGGGCAGTCCCACCAATTTGGACAAGATCGCCGCGCAGGGCAGGAAACGAAAGAAGAGGACCTCCATCGAAGTGGGGGTGAAAGGGGCGCTGGAAAATCATTTCTTAAAATGCCCAAAGCCGTCTGCTCATGAAATCACCAGTTTAGCCGGCTCTCTGCAGTTGGAAAAAGAGGTTGTTCGCGTTTGGTTTTGCAACAGAAGACAAAAAGAGAAAAGAATGACACCAGTGGGGGTCCCTCACCCGAATATGGAGGACGTATATTCCCAAGCAGAAACCCCTCCTCTACATCGCACACTACAGAGTCCTGTGCAGTGACTATTTTCATGAACAATCCCAGCATTTCCGCAGGGGGGATAGGAAAAAAGGGAAAGGGACTATGGAGTTTACAGTATTTAAGTTTGGCTTTTTGTTTTCCTGAGAGAGAAAAGAGACATGGAAAAGTTGATCAGATGAGTTTTGCTCTTATAGTATTCGGGGATCGTCATGTCCTACAAATAGATGGCAAGAGGGAAAATGTTAAGAAAAAAAAATCAAGAAAAAAGAAAAAAAAAAGATTCGCTATTACTGATTCCGTGCGCATTTAAAGTGAAACAAAGATCTTTATTTACCAAAATGATATGGAGGAGACATGCATAGAAAGTCAATTTGATATCCCCATGGCTGTTTCAAATGGGGAGTAATTAATTGTGGCAACTGAGGCCAACTCCTCCTGGTGTACTATGAACTGTTGGCGCTCACCAGAAATGAGGTGGCTGCCTGAAAATGATCAACACTGGAGACGAGTATCCTACACACTGAATGAACATTTAGCTTTTTCAGGCTTAAACTGATTAACCAGACTTCTGAATATTAGTGTATACTTTCTTTGTTTTGTTGAGTGTGATGTTTTGGTTTGAGAATACTTTAACTTCAGTGTCTCTCTTTCTACAGACTTTTCTGTCTTATGATTTATTGTTTCATTATTTGCTCTAGGTACTGTAACTCATCAGAGGCAGCATCCTCTATTTGTTTCTGTTTGCTCAGTGGGAGTTGATGGTGGGAAAGTGAAATTATGGCACCCGAAAAAACACTCACAATTAAGGTCAGACACCATTCAGAAAATGACCAGTGCAACTGGACGTCTAAGTCCCGCTTGCATGCCTTAAAAAGTATATATATATTTAAAGCTTTCGCAGGCTGACCACGTCGACATTTGCAAACAGCACCAGACGCTAAAAGGGTAATTCTAAAAACACATTTTATTTTTTATTTTGGGGAGGGGTTGATTGTTTTCAAACGTTGTTTTCTTTGCATGGAGCACTTATTCTTTCGTTGATATTATTATCATTATTAATATTATTATTATTATTGCGATTTTATATTTGTTATTATAATTGTGAGTGGAGCTAATCTCCATAGGTTAAAAACACAATAAATCCCATGTTTACAGGTTCCTGGTTATCACCACAGAGCGCTGTCAGCTCACACTGCTTACTGCCTGTTATCCCGGTCGTATTCCAAACATTTCAAGAGAGATTGGTCAAACACGAAACGAAAAGTAATAGAAACTCAGGTAACTTCAGTGCCCCATGTCGGAATATCACGCCTGTACATGATTTTTATTTTATTTTCTTAATAATTTTTTTTAAGATGATTTAATCTGGTTAAAGCCACACCATTTTCCTTTGTCCCATATATCCATTGTATTATATTAAAACGCTGGATTCGGAGAAATGAAAATAATAATTCGTTATGGGTAAGCGAAGAAGGGACTTGACTTTAGATATATTTATTTTGTTTCTGACCTGAAAAGGCAAAATCTGTAAATCTCATGCGTTGTGACTTTTCCAGTCCAAAAGCCTACAGAATCCAATACATGACGAGGGAAACTTTTTTTTTAAAGAAAAGAAAATAATGATAATAATAAAAAAAAGATTTTAGAGAAAATGTTGCCAGGATTATTTCCGATGTGTAAATATGTCCAATATGTAAACTTGTATTTGTTCCGAGATATTGTTTTGTTTTTGTTTCTTTCCGGGCAGTTTTGTACACTTACTAATTCCAAGAAGATATTTTAATATGATTTCATTTATGAATCTGACCATTTATATATATATATTTATTTCTTAAACGTGTTTGGAGCTTTTTGTTCAGCTCTGTTAATGGTTACGTTGCAGTGGATTTCAGTATGTTTTCCTTTTTGTTTACTACATTGGTTGTATGTTGATTGCTAAATGTAGACTGCAAAGTCACATTTATATTTATGTTATAGTAATATTTTATTACTTACATAAAACATATATACAAGAAATGGTCTTTTGTCTTCATTAAGATCCAAAGCACTCGTCTTTTGTTGCTGTCTATTGTAGCATCACCAGGCAAACAAGATAAACATGATCATAAAGTTGAATGCTGCTGGGCACCGGGAAGTGGTCAGCACACCATGTGTGTAAATAGCAGTGATTCGTTATGTAACATGGGTCGTTTAAATCAGAAGCTGGGTACATGTGCTGTTAACGGGAATAGACAACAGTATTTTTTACCTCAGGCATTCCCTGCTAAATCCACACAGTCTCTGACGTTGTCCACATCTTTGTGTAATATTCGCAGTATTAAATTGTGCAATATTAATACGGAATGGCTGTCTTTTCATTGAGTGGTGGCTATTATTATTATCATCAACATAAGCCTTTTAGAATTATACGTGTAATTAGCCTAGAAGAAGCATAATCCAGGTGACGTATTTATTTAGAGTATAGAGACTTAACAGGCCTTCTTCAGTCAATAATGAGTCATTGGGATGTGAGCTGTTTTCCTTATATAAACCATCGAACATCACTTGTCATGTGTGAAGCATTTAAAAGGCGAATTATGCGGAATCTTTGATCTGGGACACAAGTGCCTGCAGGCAAAAAATAAATAAATAAAAAAAATCAGACTCTTTCCAAAGATGGAGAGAGGAAAAACACATATAGGATGAACCAAAACGGCAGGCCCTCGAGTTTATTTAGAATAAGGACATTTACATTCACATGCAGCATATCTTAATGTTTTTTCAGAACCCCAGGTAAATATTCAGTCAATATAAATAATATCATGAATGTAGTTTTAAAGTTAGGCCCTTCTGTTACCCGTATACTCACAGCGGCAGTACGCACTGTTTTTCTGCATTTCAAATCCACACGTTAGACCAGTTGGCCAATTGGATTCCATTTAGATATTCAGGCGCTGATCCATTTTGAATCCATCCCTCACGTTCACGCTTTCATTTTCTAAAATCACCGTTAAAAGTTAAAAGATGAAGAGCAGCAGAAACATTATACCGCACGAAGCATATCCTAAAAAGTTCAAGTCTAGGCTTGTTGAAGATGCCCATAGTACATATAAGCCAATATTTATTTTAATCATCAAGGTAAAAGTTCATTTCAAATAGTTGCCAGTTGCACATTTGTTTTGTATTAGGCTCTTCTATCGCTCATAATGTGACCAAAACATGACCAAACATGAATGAGCAATAAAAAAGTTTTTACGCATAAATCCGTTTCTAAGGAAAACTCAGGTGCAATTTTGGAGAGTGACATTTAGGCTTGGCTACTCGACTCTTATTTCTTCTGTGGCATTTAAAAACACATCTCTTGACACCCAATATCTTCGAGTGGCCCATTTTGCGTAATTCGATTATTCAAAAATACATATTTGTGTGCGTAATTGTCTTGGCCACAGTCGTGCCATGCGTTGTGAGTAGTAAGTAACATGATACAATATTAGCCCGCCAATATATAAAAATGTTTTTATGTGCAGCTGCGATGCCAGTGAAGAAAGTGGCTTTGCACTGGCTGAGGTGGTCAAACTGTAGGAGAAGAGGCCAACATTAGGAGCAAACCACTTGCCAGAGAACAGCGGATTACAGGCGCCCCCTGCTGGCAAAATATGTGTACTGCAACACCAAAGCTCTACCTCAAACTAGTTTGAGAGGAAGGAACAATACAAAGCAAACTAAGCAATATAATAGGCATATACAATATAATATAATCATCGTTGTAAACATAATTTGACATATTTGTGTGTGTTTGTGTAAAGCACACACATCTCGACACATACAGCCAAGTAACTCCACCAACTCTTGTTGTACAGTGCTACTGTATTCAAACATCAAGCTACGCCTCAGTTAGGCTGAGTTAAATTACATTGCTTGAGGTAAAGTATAGGTTCTAATCTGTGAAGCCCTAAACTTGACGTTCCTATTTTTCCATCATTACATTCCCCATTCAGGTTAACTTAACAAAAGCAAATGTACAAAACAATTCCTTTCGACAAAATTAAAAAATAATACGAGCTAGAGGGATTCATATAACAAACAAACAAAGAGGTCAAAAACTGTGGCACCATTCCAGTATCCTTACTGTCACAGGTCACAACTCTCAAAGTTTCCTCTTACACTATAACAATAAGGTCAATCAAGATGCACAAACTCCCAAAAATAATATAACTGCATTTCAAAATAAGATTCCACATATTCTTAAATTAACATAATTTAAGATTACCTTATAATTTACTGTCATGTTAAGTATTAATTAATATTGTCTTTAAAGGCTCCTACATAAAGTGTGTCTATGAAGTTGTTTGGATGCCGCCTATAGTTCCCTGATAACTAGTCCTCCATTTGTCAATTCTTCAATGTAGTGGGCCACGGAGAGACACAGCAGGTCCTATGAAAAAAAGAAGTTTTAAATGTAACTCAGCCGGCAATCCACCATCAAACCTCCCAGTATCAAACCATCGAGGGCCTCGAAGTGACCCGTGGAAAAAAGTGATTGAAATGCAATGCAAAACACGGAGGCCTACGGAGTGTACATAGATGGGGAAACAGAAGGAGTCCATAGTTGACCAGACGAGAGAGATTGTGGTGACTGGTACCAACTGTTATTTTTTGATGATATGCAATTTTTATTCGGTACCGTATGGAGGGACACAACCTCCATTATGCCCGTGAATCAATAATACATGAGCAGAACTCATCACAAAAACAGCAAAGCCCAGCTATTTGACCTACGAATCACCACAGTTCACCCTGTCCTCCTCTCCTCCTCCTCTCCCCCTCTCTCTTTCTCAGTATAGTCTGCTCTCTCCTGCACTGAGTGGGCCCTCGGCACAGTTTGCAGACGAGCTCCGGCCCTGTGAGAGGGCCCGGGCGCTTGCTCACCAACACACCGATGCCTCCTTCATCAGGGAAGTATCGTCACACACAGGAGATGTGGATTAGTGATGATTAGCAGGGATTATGGCTGGTTAATGGTGGGAAAATACATTAGGAAACCATCGGCTCTGCGAGGGGGGGAGGAGGGGGATTTCACTCACGCTAGCGGATTTGCATTGATCCACAGCAAATGAATGAGGATTAGCAAGCATCAAGCTATCTGCCAACAGATAAATAACATTAAGCGTATTATACGCCAACGCCTGTTATTAATGACATTACAAGCACCACTACAATGCTGGCAATTATGGAAATAATGGTGGCGGTGCTGAATAATTTACTTCGGGTTGGGATTCTTGGGATTCCCGATCATCCTCATGTATACACAGATGTGGGGTGATGCTGGAGAGCTTAGCTAAGTGTTAGGCAGTAAAAGCATGTCGTTTTTTTTGGGTACAGCTCTCTAATAGGGCCTGTGTTAAGGGGGTTAAAATATACAGTATATTGGTAATGGCTTTATCAATGCTTAATCAATCATTTATGACTGCTTTATGGATTTGTTAAGCCATTTGTAAAGACACGTTTTGGGATTGCGTTGCTCTGAAATACCCCTTTGGTTGGTTTAAATTCTCCTCCAGCAACACGTCAGTCTTTTGCTCTCTCACAGGAAGACCCCTCCAATGGATCATTTCATCACTAACCCTTTAGGGAACCAAACATCCATTCATTAAGAACTCCAGACTATATTGGTATAGTTAAAGAAGTCCTTTTTTAAATGTTTGCTTTCCTCACTAACCCAACTAGTGTGCAGCTTGCAAGTCCATAAGTAACCCAGGAATGCAACGTATTAAATACTTATCTATAAAGCATTAATAAACGCAAAACACTACACTTTATATCATGAAGTGGATATTAGCTTGAAGTGACAGGTGGCAATCTTACAATAAAAGCACATGAAAAATGTGGTTGCTCTAGTTTCTCCTTTAATATATGCATCCCTTTCATTTTATGGCAGGTAAAAGTTCTATTGGATCAATACTGAGATATGATTGACACTGATTAAATTGCATAGAGAAGGCAGCTACAATACACTTACTGTGCATAGGAACATATTATATATCCGTGGGTGGAGTGCGGGGGGGGGGGGGGAGAGAAAGGTGCTCATTCCTCTGTCTCACCCACATTTTTAACCTGACATTTTTGACCTGAAAGAGCCTGTAGCTTTCTCTCTCTATTACTACCACTTCCTCCAAGCAGACTTCTCCTCTCCTCCTCCTACCGTTTACGTAATAAATACTCCACTCCCACAGTGAGTGGCAGAGAAAGGGGGGATGGAGACTGGAAAGAGAACAGAATAATGCATTTTTTCATCAAAAATTCCGTCTCTTCCCCTACCTCAAGGTTTCCTCCTCTGAGCCACTTGAAAGATGGGCAACAATGTGGCCACACAGTGAACACCTAGTTACCATATGAAACACTCCAGCAGTGAACTGGAGGAGACGGAGACGGCAGAGGAGAAGTCTTGTGTTATTTATGATACTGGGCCTTGTAGCTATATGGGTTCCCCCTTCATGTCGACTCCAAGGTATGGCCCCCATATGCGCGTGGGGTTTAAGTGTGGCTTTAGAAAGTTACTCTCCCCGCTCTCTCTGCATCTCTTTGCTCCTCACTCTGAGGTTTTGAAGAAGAGAAGTAGCCCGTCTCCCTCTTTCATGGCTTTGAGGGACATTTTATATCGCCTCAGGTGTCTGTCAGTGTGACTAACAGTTCTGAGAGTGGAGAACTAATATCTCAGGAACTCGCCTGCAGGCAGCAGCACATCGATGTTTCTGTTGTGGCATACAATGAGAGGAAAGTCGTACTTTAGAGCCATTCAGCGGCAGCAATTACGACTGATTCAGTGAGCTGGTTGGTATTAAACAATGGATGTGACAACCTTTGCAAGTAATAAGAACACAGTGGGGAAGGCAAGATAAATGCAATTGTCTGTACTGCACTTGCTGTAGGATGTCTGCCAAAAGCTCGCAAATAGCACAAGGAAGCATATTGGGGATAACACAATAAAAAAATTAATAATAATGTTTTTTTTTCTTCTTTTCAAGACGACTTAACTGAAATTAAACTACACAGCTGATAAGGTTGCCCTTCTAAACAGCTGCACAAGGTTGCAAAGTCAATTGTTGCATATGGACACGGCATGTTAAAGGTTGTCCCTTCTCTTCACCTCCAAACAGGACTTTTGTCAACTGTAGTGGTGATCGCCTTGATAGCAAGGTTCAGTTTGGAGAACAGCAGAGGAGTGGGAAAGAAAAGACAGGGCCTTGCGGTAGAGATGCACATAGCGATAAACAATAGGAAGGTCGTCCAACCCGAGAGCACATGTTCAGGGTCTTCCTTCATCAAGGATATTCAAATGGAATACAAAACAAACATGGCTCTTCAGATTTCAGAAATATATAGCACAGCAGCTGAAAGACCATCTTTCTCATCTACCCTGATCAGCTTTATTGTTATTTCTAAGAAGGCATATGGACAATCTAGGAAAGGATAGCGAAGGATTCTCACACAAAGATAATGGCAGTGCAAAAGTAACTGTGGAAGTTTCCAGCTCTGCTCCACCCTATAATCTACACCCAAAGAATACGCTTTGTGCTTGTCCTTTATCCATGACTGATCCTTGGTGTTATGCATGCTGGAATATATCATATATTGTGAACCCTGTGCAAATTGGAGCCGGACAATAAACAGATCATCAAAGATGATCCTGCTGCCCCCGACAGTCGGCTCTGCCCTGCGATGGTGAGTTCAAAGGACGAAGATCCGTGGGCAAATGAGTGCTGTAGCTCGGCGCACAGTCAAACTGAAACAACAACAAAGATAAGGCTGATGGAAATAAATATATAAATAAGGAAGGAAGACGGAGGAGAGGGAAAAAAATTAGTCAAGCGTGGGGGGGGGGGGGGGGTAGACACAGCGCAGAGATGAAATGGAGACCTGCCACTGTGCTCAAGGACACCGTGTGCCACTATGTAATTAGAAATGTACACAGATGATTTGGATGCAGCGATATGATTAGGCAAAGCAGTCCCCAGTCTTAGGCCTAATCAGCTCACTTCTGAGAGATACTCCAAGACTGTTGGTGTCTGTGTGTGCTTGCATGTGTGTGTGTGCTTGCTTGTGTGTGTGTGTGTGTGTGTGTGTGTGTGTGTGTGTGTGTGTGTGTGTGTGTGTGTGTGTGTGTGTGTGTGTGTGTGTGTGTGTGTGTGTGTGTGTGTGTGTGTGTGTGTGTGTGTGTGTGTGTGTGTGTGTGTGTGTGTGTGTGCGTGCGTCTAAAAGTAGAGGGGGTGTTACTAGAAATCTCTCCTCTCGCTACAAGCTCTAAGAGGGTATGGAAGAGAAACTGGCATAAAGACACCCATGCAAAAAAATTGAAGACTTCCAGAAATTGGGAAACTCTCATGGATGGATATGAGCACACATTTAATATACAAACACATATTCAAGGTGTTGTTTATAAAGAGGATTAGGGCCAGCATTATTGGGAAGGAGGAGATATAACTTTCAGAGCAGAGCCAGTGTCAAAGACTTGCGATGATGAAAACACATGGAGAATGAGAGGAACAGAGGCTACAGTATACATAGTATGGGAAACAGATTGGCATGGAGAGGAACAAGATTAAGGGAGAAGGCATAGAGTAGAGAAGTTGGCAAGAACTATCATCATACATTTTTTTGAGTGAGTAATAATACTATATATAATGAAAGAAAATGTTTCACTGTCCCACTCCCCAGTCACTTTCAGGTCAAACTTCAGAACAGGTCTTTTGAGAACACCGTATTGTGATGTCAGCGCAAGAGGAGTCGCACAATTACACCCAAAACCCCAACACATATGTGCCCCGGAGCTAGAGGTTGGGACATGCACAAAAGAGGCGTTGGTCCACAAAGACCCCGAGTTATAATGAGCAGAGGCCAATTAAAAAGAGCTGCTCTCTCCTCATCTACCACCTCTCCCTTTCTCCTCCTCGCTCTATCCGTCCCTCTGTCTCTCCTCCTCCAGTGGCTTGTTATTGATCACCTTTAACCCTGTCTCTCATTGGTGTCAAAACCACCATTTAGGGTCATCCCCAGGGCTGAGCGTGTGTCGATCGCACCCTGCCCTATAAATCATTACCAGTGGAAGAGGTTCTCCGAAAAGGCGCTGGCTGGCTTGCCTGAAGCGCAGTGGGGAAGGGCCTTACTTTAACGCACACATTTTGGCAGAGCCCAAACTGGTGCCCCCAGGGGTTAAGGGGTCATCGATGGTCATATGGATTAACTCCCAGACAACCCCCTCCCCCTCCCCCCCTCTAACCCTGGTATCTCCAGCCAACCCACCTCCATTCCCCCACGGGCCCGGCGGAAGCACCCCCTTTGATTTTTAAATAAGACAAAAGGTCATCCGGCGTCCTGACCTGTCTTAGCAGAGACCTCCGTCCCTTGTTACGTGACAGTTCTTCTTTATTCATGATGGGCCCTTAATTTGTGTCTCTCTCTTGTCGCCGCAGAGTGAATGAAGGATGAGCAAAAGTTTTAAGGTGAGATGTTAAAAAAGGGAAGTTCACAAGATGATACGGTCGAGAGGCTTTTTGTCAGTGGCGCAAGCGGGCGACAGGAGGCCATTGTTGTCGGTGTCTATCTGACTTGGCTATCTGTGTTGGCCCGGTGCAAAGTGCCCTACCTCCTCCTGGGCTGGAGGCGCCTCATCGCCTCAGTACACGGCTCCATATCAGCCAGATGCTGTATCCACCCACGGCCCTCCTCCTCCTCCTCCTCCTCTTCTCTTCTGTTAAACCCCTTTCTCACTCTCTCCATCCCCCCAAGCTCTCTTCCCCATGTAGAGAGGTAACTAAACAGTTGTCTCCAACTCACTCTCTGTCTCTTTCCTTCTAATCTGCCCCTGTCTGTCTGTCTGTCTGTCTGTCTGTCTGTCTGTCTGTCTGTCTGTCTGTCTGTCTGTCTGTCTGTCTGTCTGTCTGTCTGTCTGTCTGTCTGTCTGTCTGTCTGTCTGTCTGTCTGTCTGTCTGTCTGTCTGTACGTCCGTCCACCTGCTGCTCTCCCCACAGTGGTCAGACTAGGGCCTGGGAATGAGGGGATAAGAGGTGACAGGTCCTTTGTCGGGGTAAAGACTCATGACCCATAAGTCTTTATGGGTAAGCAGCCCAAAGGAAGGGGTAGGAGAATCCCTCTCTTCAAATCCAGGCCCATCATATCCTACAAGATGGTGTGTAGTTGGAGGTCATTTAGTTATTTCTTTATATAAGGTAACAATTTTCGTGGGACTTATTTGCACTAAAGTATTTAACATTTTTGCTACTTAATACATCTACTTTAAGAAGCAAATATTTGTACTCCAATACACTCTTTTGACACCTTTAGTTGCCTGATCATTGCAGAACCTACGAGTTTATTAGGGTTAAGCTACCCAAAAGTATGAAATAAGTGTCATCTGCATGGAGTTATAGCTGCTGCTTTTTTCTGCATAATCATTACTTTTACATCTAATAATTTATATATAATTATTAAATAAAGGAACGGTACTTCTGTTGTGTAACACACGTCACATTTTGTATGCAGTATTTGAGATTTACTTTTACTTAAGCAAAGATTCTGAATGTTTTTCACAACGTTAGCGAGTAATTAAAAATACTCAATAGATATACTATACTCTGTAATACATTTTCCATATTCCACTCATTTTTAATATGGTAGCTGCTGCTGTGTAATGTGGATTTAAGCAGACAGAATGGGGGGGGGGGGGGACCACTCACGTTAATCAGCTTGCGTTGCTTGCATGTACAGATGAAAGGTGATCCATTGATGTTGAGGGGGGATGGTGCTGAGGCGAAGCAGAGGGTATGGATTTGGTACCCATTGTTGGTAGGGGGGTTCCGCTTCTCCACCCACCTCTTCCCTGCGGGACGGCTCTACCAGGGGGTGCAGGCGTGGGACAGGACACTCTGCCATCAAGGGGATTAATTGGTGTGGCACCTCTTTGGTGCACATGGCCAAAGCAATTAAATAGTGGCCCAAGGCCTTCAGTTTGCCATTACTAAACCGGTGACAACGCAGCAAATTGGGCCTTTCTCTGCAAACTTGTGCCCACGTTAGGAGCACATATGCCGGAAAGATTAAACAAATTCTGCATGTGTCTGCAAAACTTATTTTATGATGTGTGAATACTGGGGAGAAAGACCACAGGTATGGCAGCATCAAATACCCAAAGAAGGTGAATGATATGGAGATGGAAGACTTTAAACACACACATTCTTTGAAATCTTTGCAAATGTTTGTGTATACGTGTCCGTGTATTTCTGCATGGACATTTGAATGTAATATGTGCACAGTGTAAGCAGGGTCTGGTGGCTTTCTTATCTCTCCCACTGTCTCTCCCACACTCCCCGCAGCCGTCAATTAGTGAGCCTGGGTGTGCATAGGCCTTGTGCTCTTTAACACAAGCCTTTGTTGCCTCTCTCTCCCCCTCTCCCTCTCTGTGTCTCCCCCGTGTTTGAAGATTGAGAAAAGACACAAGGCAGGTTACAGTAGCACCCCTCCTCTCTGGGGTGTTGGTTGCTGTCTGCTCTTCTGTTAGCCTGCCTGGGCCCAACGCAGCAGACCAATAGGTGTCCACAGAACCTTCAAACACTGGAGGGACAAACATACAAGCCTGGCCATGGAAATATACGCCATCACCTCTATGAGTGCAGAAAGACGAATGGCCCCTTACAGTATATATGCACATTGTGGGATGTAGAAGGTGTGGGTGAAGACGGAAAAAGAAGAGGAGCTATGCTAAGACAATGCTAAGAAAAAGACAAGGAGGCAGAAGGATGGAGAGGGAGGGAGGTGCATGAAAAAGGAGAAGGAACAAAAAATTAAGAAAAAGATTAGGAGAATGCTGAGAAAGAAAGTGAATGGATAAGTAATGAAGGAAAAGATTAAGGTTCATAAACGGGAAATTAAGGGACAGGGAAGGGAAGATGGATAAGGGTGAGAAGGAGAACCAAATGCGCCCCTTCAATTTTCCCGAAAGCACAGTCTGCAAATTCATCTATGCAATAAAGAAAAATGTGATATACAGTACAAAGCCTTTGAAACTTTATGAAATAGTCCATAACGATCTTGACAAAAAAATAACCTCCTATACTCAGGACACTGTTACCAGTGTTTCTGAAAGATGTACTAGTTCCCAGAGTCTACATACGGGGGGAAACTCAAACAGAGCCATGAAAAACACACCTCTCCCTACAGATACGAAGCTGTTTGCTGTCAATGTCAAGACGAAGAGCAATTCCAGGTGCCTTTAATGAGTAACTGACAGATCAAATATATTAGGCTAGAGCCAATATGCAATTTTTCTATTAAAAAGAAAAAAATGTAGGCCCAAAAAGAGCAACTGAGTGCAGACACCCTTTATTTAACCAGGGCCAGACAGGTTCAGCCCCCCCTACGAGCCAGTGGCTCTTTCCCTACAGCTCTTTAACGGCAGTCCAGCCCAGGTCTCCAGACACTGGGCTGGAGAGAGGCGTGAAGAAGGGGGCCAGACTGCAAACCATCCATCACGTCCCCCTGACCCGCCCTGCAGTGCTGAAAAGACCACGGTTATCACTCACCCCCTGACACAGCCATCGACGTTTGCCCTTAGATGCGCACACGCACACAAACACGTGCACACAGACACAGACACACACACACACACACACACACACACACAGACACACACACACACACACACAAGGACACTGAAGAACACATATAGACAATCCGCAGCGCCTTTGCAGTCACTCCAAAATGTCCCCGTCACCTCTTGTCCTTTCCTCCATTGAACTCTCATCACCATCCTTCAACCCTCATCATTCACAAAAATGCCAACAAGCTCAACAGATGGCTCTTAACCAGAAAGGCCATGACAAATGCCAGGTAACTCCCAACAGTGACCCAATCATGTTAGTCTACTCTCAACTAGAAAGCAGTTATGTCTTCCATTCCTGCAAAAAACTAGTGCAAAGCCAGTGTCAGCTTCTTCGACCTAGACTGGTGGGGGCCTTTTTGTGCTGATCCGAGTTTGGCGTTACAATAGCTTGTATTGTCCCGCTGCCTCTCAGCTTTATTACATATGTATGTGTTGATTGCTGCAAAACAACAATGCTGGTGCATGGCATTAAGCGGTAACAATAACAGTGATGCTTGGCGCTCCTACTCAGCGTTGGTTGTTTATCCAACAAACCCCTGTGTTTGACGCCCAGCACCCAAGTGGTGTGAAATACCAGAAGAAGAGCCAGCTTAGAAATATCATGAATGGGAATTTTACAGAATTCTTTCCTTTACTGAAAGGATATTTCACGCTAAAAACTATTACAGATCAGGGATGACTGACTGGATTTATTGTTATACATATCAAGTCAAGTCAAGTCAACTTTATTTATATAGCACATTTATAACAGCCAAACCAGACCAAACTGCTGTATGGTAAAATAAGTAAAATACATTACATCCAAAACATCATAAAGAAAACATTTAAATTAAATTAAAACACAAAACAATAGTAAAAGTTCCAGTAGACACTGCTGGGATAGAATGCTCTCAATAAAGCCAAGGAAAATAAGTGGGTGTTTAACAATGACTGATCAGTTGTGGCAGCAGATATTATTTTAAATGGCAATCTGTTCCAAAGTGTTGGAGCTGTCTTGAAAGAATACAATATTTGCCCGAATAACGTTTAGTTTTGGCTTCATCCAGAGTGCCTTGCATTGAGTCTGAACTCTGATCACTAAGCTTTGTACTAGTTACCCAGTTGTGATTCATATTGTGCAGATGTGTGAAATTGATACAGAATCCATGGCACAATGGACACATATGAGAGCGCTCCATAGGCTCAAAGGTCACCTGGCCCACCCACGTCACTGTGGTGTAACGAGCCTGCGTGGAATGCCAGGGGGTCGTTCTGGTTGAAAACCTTGGGTTTGTCACCCGCTCAACCCTGCAAGCATCGTGACACACCCGAGCAGGGCCAAGCAATGTGCCACCCCCGCCAGCACCCTGCGGTATCAGAGACCTACCCACCCTTGGGTCCCATTCACACAAACCCACACATGGGCGTATACGCAGACAACAGCCATCTCTGATGCCCTTCTGATTCTCTCCGTTGGCATTTCGCTGGAGAAGTTTAGTGTGTGTACGTGTGTCAGTGTATTGGTGTGCCTGTGCGTGTGTGTGTGTGTGTGTTTGTTTCACTGGGGCTGTGTGCAGAAGGGAAGGGGGGGTGACAAGAGTTGTGGTGCAGATGTCCACAGAGCCAGCCGAGCCTCATGAATGGCAACTGTTGTGATGGTGACGGGGAAACGCGTTGGAGGCCTGGCCTACGCACTCCAGTCCTCTGAATGGCTGGAATTCAACATGGTCGAAAAGACAAGCTCATGCGTGCAGACTGGAAACAATGCGCCTGTTTATTACTTTTCTCTCTATCTCTTCTTTCTCAGTCACTTTCACTCTTTCTTCTTTGGCTTTGAATTATACACCCTTTGTAAATGCAGCTGTAATTTTCATTGTGTTGACGTTTTGATTATGGACATGCTGTTGATTATGGACATGCTGTTGTTGTTCTCCATATATATATACAGTATATATATATATATATACTGTATATATAAGTATATATATGATTAAAAGCTATAAAGCCAATAGCTATATGGCTAAGAGCAAAATCGAATTGATTCATTCTTAATAGTAAATCAAATGAAGCTAATAATTCTTCGAGGATGAAGGACAATCTATTAAAACAAAGGAACAAAGATGGATAGGAAGTCACAGGGTAATTGATTTGAAGTGGAAATGTTATGATTGATCTATTGATTAGCTGTCTGGTGCTCCGGCCTTTTCTAACAGTTGACGTACCGCTTCACTCAGGGGACCAAGAAGCCGGGCCCTCAGAGGGACACACAGGACCATCTAGTTACCATGTAGCTATCAGGACTATGAGACCAAGGCCAGACAATATATGGAGGACGCCTCTGTCCTGTTAAACATCTGTTCAGCTATTCTCAGAAGGCAATGCTTTGGTAAACACATGTTGTGACTCAGTGGGCTGTTTACATCTTAGAATGTATTGTAACAAAAAAAGCTTTTTTTCTGGATAAAATTATGTGACTGATGTTGAATTGACAAAAAAACAGAAGTGGAATTTACTGTATGTGTGCTAGAAACACATTTTTCAGAAGAAAGACTAAATATTCTGCTGCTCTCAGTTTGCCCTAGATTTTCTTTACAGTACGCTGTCAACATTATGTGTAAATGAGAGCACACGCACATTTCCACAGATGCACATAACACATCTACAGTCTTTCTCTGAGTTATAGTAAATAATATCAGTCCACGACTGTGAATGTCCTCGCACACTGTCTATTAGCTACTGTACATCCGAGAAAGCACATAATGCAAAGTAGAACCCTAATACATTATTTGAAAAATGTTAAACATTTTTATAGACAAATGATATGTTGTACACCTCAGTTCCAATAGAGGTACACACAGCTCCCATCTCCTTCTTGTATCAGTGACAGTGAAGTGGACAGCCAGACTACAGTGAAGACCTTTATCCTGACCAACACACAGATAAATCACTCAGCTCTGACCCACACACTCACACAGGGGAGCGACACAGAGTAAAAGTCCAACATGTCCCAAGAGGGACCAAGAAAAGGATTCTTGTTTGAAGCAGGAAGGGGTTATTGTTCCCAAGATGCCCGGGCGTGGGTATCATCCAGGCACAGAATAGCTACGGGGAAACATTATCTCTCTGGGCCAGTTTACAAGACCCAGTCTGGCCCGGCCTGGCATACAGTAGTTTGGTCATCTAGGTACTTTATGTTGTGAGTGGCTCTTGTCTCCCATAAGAACAAAGTGCGGGCTTGTTGGAGAGACCCAGAGGGGTGAGTCCCTGCTCTCCTATCCGCCTCCTCTCCTCCCCTCTGGCCCCCAGACCAACTGCGATGCTGCTGGAGTTCAAGCCTGGCCACGTGTTGGCCATTACACTCCCACAATGACCTTGTTGAGCTCAACATTTAGAGTCCCATAAAAACATTATTGTCCGACTCCTGGGATCGTTTGTCCACTTCTACAAAGGCTCAGAGAAAAAAAACAAAATGTTAACCCCCCCTCTCCCCCCAGGGTTTTGCGGAGGCACATTTTTCAGATTCTGCCCCTTCTCTACCCATCCACCCACCCGGTACCACATTGCGCCTACAGTGACGTACTTCCCAGCGGCGGGGGCACCGCTACACCAGTACAATCAGATATGAAGAAAGCTGCTTGGTCAATATACTGGCCCCGAAACACAGCCATTTTGTGTTTTGCATAAATCAGCCTTTGCCCTTTTTGCCACAAATGTTCCTGTTCTATCCATTCGTCCATCCATATCCTTCCTTTATTCAGGTGCATTACTATAGACCCATAACAGCTAAAAGTCCCTAATGGTCATTTAGTCTCTAAATATGTCCATTTCACATTGGCTTGGTGCATGTACCTGCTGAAGTGAATGGGCAAGGTCGTGCCAGCCTATTAGCCATATTAAAAACCAACCCATTATGGTAATTGGGGAGGGCTAATGCATGTACAGGTTGCTTAGCGCCCATGTATTAGCTCTGATAGATGACTCAGTGATTAGCATTGAAAGGTACATTGTAGTACAGCACTGCTGCTTGTCCCCGCGCTTGCCTTCCTCTGATCCCGTCTCTAAATGTCCTGACCTCTACTGTGGACACTTAGGTCGTTTATGCACGTCCCTGACCAAATGTGTGCTGCTAGGAATCGGAGTGACCGCTATATGTACAAGGACATTCGTTATTCACTGTGACAATGACAAGGAAAACTATTTTTTTTTCCAGAGGGCTGAAAAATATACTTAATTTCCATAACAGGCAGGTCATTATTGTGGTTAGAAGGCTCGTTTCATCCTCATTATCTACCCTTAGCAAATGGACCTAAGATGTGCACGTAAATATACAGACTGAACATCCTGGACTGTGATCTGCTGGAGCAGCACATTCACACACTTATCAGCATACTTCCTGCCAAACACATATTAAAAAAAAAACACTTCTTGGATGTGGAATTATTATATGGGGAGAGAGAGGGGAATGACGTGCAGAGACCTGACCCGGGTCGGATTCGAACCCGGGTCCGCTGCGAGGCCTGAGCCTCTAACCACTGTGCCACGCGCGTCCCCCCAAGATGTTTGCATTCTTAATAATGAAATAAGATTATCCCAATATAAAAAGGACCTGAAATGTAATTAGAATATATATATATATTATTAAGAATGCAAACATCTTGGGGGGACGCACGTGGCACAGTGGTTAGAGGCTCAGGCCTCGCAGCGGACCCGGGTTCGAATCCGACCCGGGTCAGGTCTCTGCACGTCATTCCCCTCTCTCTCCCCATTTCAACTCTGAAAAGAATGCAAATATCTCAGTATTCAAAACGCTATGAAAAATACATATTTGAATGGAGTACATGGGAAGGAGTAAAGCCCCTATCTCACTGGGCTGCGACTGTTTGCGACCAGTTGGAGACACAAAATTGCGACAAAATGTGCCAATTTGCGACAATTTTCATTTGCAGTCTCACTGAGTTGGTTCCTCACGACAAGTTTGCGAATGTCTTTGCCGGAAGGTCGCATTTATGTCTCACGAACGTCTGGCGAGTGTCGCACGAATGGAATGTCAGTCTCCTTTTTGTCTCAAATCAGTTGCAATTTAATTTCATATGTCGCCAAACCCTCGCAAAGTTGTCTCACACTTCTCGCACTTTCTGACTCGCGGAGACTAAATTGAGAAGGGTTTGCGACGCGAGAGACACACCGGCGACGACTCTGAGACTATTTTGAGACTGATTTGTCGCACACTTTTTTTGAACATGTTCAAAATTCATGCGACAACACTGCGCGGCTCTGCGACTCATGCGAGGAAATTGAGACCTCCGCGAACGTTTGGAGACAGTTTAGAGACTCGTTTGCGAATGCAGTCTCCAACTTGTCGCAAACAGTCGCAGCCCAGTGAGATAGGGGCTTAAGCATGATCCCACAGGCATACTGACAAGTTTTTAATTTAGAAATCCATGAGAGGAATGCTGTGCCTTAAAGGAGCGGTAAGTGATATAGTCCTTTTAGCTAACTTCCTGTCAGTGATTGCAGTTAGCAGTCCCATCCCTCGTTTCAACGTTGCCTTCACATGAACACACAGCTGTCTTCGTCAGATAGTGCAGCGATGGAGAGCAGCGACTCATCATTCATGGTCACAGAGACCCGCCTCTGTCTCCTGATTGGATAAAAAACAAGTGGGATACTCAAAATTGTATCTGGCAATTGCTGCAAAGCTGAATGACTGCCGCATTATGAACTGTGCTTACTGTTTTAGTGGTTGCTGTGTGAATATAGAATGATTTGATAGTTATGTTAACAAAAAAATATCACTTACTTTAAGTACCGAAATAACATTTCATTATATTTTACCATCTGTCCTGAACCACCAGCACCCACCCCGATCCCCGTCATTCTCCCAACCCAGAGCTCCCTTCCCCTGCTCTGTGAGCGGCCCTGGCTGGCTCTCTCAGGGAAGGGAGCACATTCTCCTTTCATCCCCTCTTAGAGGACAAACATCAGTCCCATCTTACCGCCCATCCATATTCATGAGCCGCTTATAAATATCTGATAGGAGCCTCGCTACAGCTGTTTAGCAGGGAGAGTAACGTAAAGCCTCTCGCACATACACACACACACAAACAAATATTTCTACCGTATTGTTCATGCATGTGCACATTCAAATATGCTTAAAGATGTACTGTGTCATTCTGTCTTTCACACACAAACAAACACTGGTCGGAGGCCGGCTATCGGCCCCATATCTTCCAGTGGTTCTACCTGCCTGGCCTTCTGATAACATCGGCTCATTGCGGGACTATCTCTCTCTCTCTCTCTCTCTCTCTCTCTGGCTTTAATTAAAGCGCAAGTGTGACCACAAAATGAGAGAGGAATCCTTAAGTGCCGTATTTACCTTCCCTCTGACAGGGCTTGTGCTTATCAGTGAAGCAGGACTGGAGTACTGGAGCCAAGAGACAGGGACTTCTCAAAGGCCTGAGTAATCGCTCGGGCCCCTCTCCCTCAAAACACACACACAAAAAACACACACACACACACACACACACACACACACACAATTCCTCAACCTGAGCATTACCCAATCTTTTGATGCATATGGAATACAAATGCTTCACATTGGTTCTCAATTTCAGGAATTTAAATTAGCTAATGGAATATACAGTAAGAACAAAGAGTTTAACTAAATCAACATTCGCAACACCTCATTAAGACAAAACAAAACAACATAACAGAGTGTGAAAGGGGAATTGCTTATGTTCAGTCATGTGGCTGTAATGATTCATGGTAATTATTCTTCTAATATTTTCCAAACAAACAACCAAATACTTTTGACTGTTGGAGGAACATTTGACTTGTACAAACCGGTATCCCTCATGTCCTACATAGAATAGCAAGAGAGAAAGCAATAAAAAACAATCTTGATGTTGCAGTCTTATGAATGGTTCATTTGTCAGAAATCCAACCACTACACGACGAGTGCCCCTCATTTGGCTTTTTACACACTCAAAAATTCTCAAAGTGAACCGAAAATGTACTCCTTTGCAGCCGTGAAAACAAAACAATGAGCTGAAAGATGCTAAATAGCTCTATAGAGCTGTGCACATTTCTGAGTCAGATGATAATTTGTTATTTTTGTCAATGAGATTCCCCCTTTTACATTGATTCCTATTACCAAATATGAACTAACATTTTAAAGCAGCTTTAAATCTCAAGTGTTTTATTTTTAACCTTGTTCAAATCTTAACCTTTATGCTCGATTCAAATATGTCTTGCTTCTTTGCATATACGAGGAGGAGCCCTGCAGCCATTTACAATGTAGATTCCTGGGGAGAGGAAAACAGAAGGGTCTTTTTTTTCCTGGGGCTTCAGATTAAAACGGTGATATGAACACGTCCCTATCACTGTCTCGTAGAAGCTTTGTAATCACATCCCTGCAACTGATACTGAGGCAGAAACAGAGCGTGAGAGGGAGGGTGAGCAAGAAGAAGAGAAAGGAGGGAGATAGAGAGAGAGCAGCATAGAAAGAAAGAGGCAGCCAAAGGCACAATCTTGGAAATCAAATGCCACAATCCACTGCATGTTTAGTATGGCACAGATACGGTGACAATATTCAAAGGTGACATAGCATATCATTGGACAATAGTGGAGCAGGTTCTTGCCGTTTCAGGGGAGGTAGAAGTCGCAAAACTGCACTTCTAAGGGAACTTTGCTTGTGTTTCTTCTTATCTTTTGATATTTTTTTATTTACTGATACCTTACTGCTTCCAGCCGCTCGTCTTCTCCTCCAACTCATTAGAAACGTTAGAATTGCTGATGCAGGCAAGAAAACACATTTTGCCTCCCTCTGGAAAATATCTTAGTTCTGTTTCCAATACAAATAGAAGTAGATTTAAATATTGCTCCTCAGGAGTGTGCTCGTGAGACTGTGCAAGAGAGGGAGGCAGGGGAGAGAGAGTGTGTGTAGGCCTACTGTGTGCATCTGTGTGTTGAGCCACGATTGGTGTTGTATACGAAAGTTTGAGAAATTGTGTGAGCGTCTATGTTTGTGTGTGTGACACAATGTGTGGTCCCAGAGGGTATTTCTGTTCCTTGTGTGGAGTACAGTTAAAGTGAACAATATAGGCTGTAGTGCTGCACTGCACCTATGCAGTGTGATACCACAGAACATCAACAAAAGGCAGTATTCAGTTTTGTAGAGGAAATCTGAAATCCCTCTTCACTTTAGGAAATGTTCAAAAATGTTGGGAGCTTTAAGCCACACGTCTTGAATATCAATGGTAAACATAGATTAGGGTCCATTAGAATGATCGGTTTGGCCAATGGCTTTGATCCTACATGGAAAATACCTGTGTACCGCAACAAGTGCTTTTATTAGCTTAAGCCTTAGTCAGTCATCAAATAAAAGCATAGGGACTATACTTGGAAAAAAGTGATAAAGAAACATATGTAGGCTAACTCAGATAAAATACATCAAAGGTTGATAAAAGTAAATAATGCAGTAGAATTAAATTACAGTTAAGCAGAGGAGGAGGGAATTATAGCATAAAAAGTGAAATATGAAAATCCAGAGGGAAAAAAAGGAGAAAACTGAAGTAAATAGAAGATGGAGAATTGAACACAGGGAGGGGAGGGAAGGCAGGAGCTAGCTATAGCTTTGCTCATTAGCCATGCACAGCATCTTGGCTCCTCTCCCACACCTCCCGGCTCATCAACGCCTGGGCCCTGACTGCCAGCGCACCCCCACCTCCATGAACCTCCTCTGTCTGTATCATCCCTCCATCCCTCCCTCCCCTTCCAGCCCCTATAATCACACCCGCAATCGCAGCCCCTAATTAGGTTAATTAATTTGTATCAGCCCTTGTAGGGACTTGGCTGATGAGGCAGCCATAATAGCATCAGCGTTTCCCCCACCACCCCCCTTGTATAAAAGAGAAAAAAAAGGGGAAGAAAGATCTGATGCAAAACCTGTCTGTGACAAGACAGGACTATAAACCATGGGGTCACATTTACCTCCCCACCCCCAACCTTTCTCTCGACACCGTGTTTTTCTCCCCTCTAACCCCAACACATCCCTTCCCCCTGCTCTCCCTATTCAATCGTGGTGACACTGAAATCTAAATAAAGAGTGATATATAACCTATCATGTCACAGGGCTTCGTCGTGTCCACTGGAATGACACGTATATTGTACGTATATTAAAGAATCTAATCTGCATCTTCCCAGGGACATACTTTGTTTGTTTGCATAATACAAGTGTGGACTTTCGCTTGTTTGTTTACACTCACAGTCTGTCGTGGATTTCCAAAAGTGGAAGAAATAAAAAAAGTGCACGGTATTATGATGATGATTTCTCTTGGCGGTTTTGTCTGTGTAGTTGTCGTCAGAGGGACCGATTGAAGCATCGCATTACAATCAGTGGCCCTCAGCGCCCCTCATCAGGCCACTGACGAACAAACTCTGATTAACACCCCACTCCCCTCCCTATCTGATTACTGCAATCACCCGGGCTAACCACGCAAAAGCACTGTCCCACTGCAACATGCACACGCACAGCCGTGCACACTCAACACCTCACTGTTGAGAAGATATGAGGCGCCACAAGTTCACAAAAAGTAAGTCTTGTCATGCATTGTCACTTCTGCCATTAGAGAGGTAAATATTGGAGGAGCAACACACTAATAGGCCTTGGCAGGAACATAGTGTGAACAGAGAGAATATTATAATGTGTAAATAAAGGGGCTTGATACAATAGTAAACTAATATAATGAGTAGTCTGCAAAAACGTACACACCTACAGTTCAAACCCAAGTCCAGTGTCCAGTGTGTGTAGTGAGAATATTGCTCCCCCCCCCCCCCATACAGAAGAACTGGGCGCGTTCCAATTGTGATGCAAGCAGACACATGCATAAATATACACACACACACACACACGCAATCTCAGGCAGACAATGACACTGGGAGGCTGCGAGACAAGGACAGATCCGGTAGTTAAAGCGTAATGAACACGTCCCCGAGGCGCGCGCCTGGCATTCCCCTGAATGATGGACTGACAGTAATACCGGGGCAGATGGGTGCCCTCCACGCCCCGTTCAACACCACACACACACACATGTACACATCCTCCCCCTGTTGTATCCTCCTGTGCCTCTCCCCTGCAGAGAGATACCCCCTGTAGGTTTGATGTTAAGGTGGGTGGGGGGAGCAGGGGTGCTGTGTGTGTATGTGTGTACGTGTGTGTGTGCACCTTGAGGTGGGGGGCACAAGTATGAGGCCCCCGTCATGATTTAGGCTCCCATGCAAATTTAATCAATTCGAGTACCTCTCGCCAGCCAGGGCTCATTAGCGGCAATTTAAAAAAAAAGGGGGCCTTGTGATTCCCACCTCCTTGCACGAGCCAGACATTCAACTCACACAGGCACACAAACATGCTAAGATACACACACACACACACATCCAAATACTCACACACAAATACACAGAAAGGCACAAACGTCAGGGGCACTGTCAAGGCTGTAAAGATTTTCCTTCAGACGTCTTCCCCCTGGCATGGAGAGAGAGACCCTGCCTGCACGCTCAGAAAAAAAAGAAAAAAAACTCTCCTCCCCCTTTTCTGTCCCTCCTCTCTCAATCCACTACTTCAAAAGCCCCATGACACCCGGCTTCAAGTTAAAGGAGAGAGGGATCCACTCATCCCCCTCAACCCTCCCATTCTGAGACACCCTCCCAACACTCAGTCCCCAGGCTACCTCTTCTCTCCTCTCCTCTCCTCTCGCTCCCAAGCTCTCCGTAATTGGAGGATCGATTAGTATTGTCCTTAACCATCCTTAACCCCGGCTATGTGCGCTTGGCTTTGGAGCAGGGCACAGGAGCTGTGTTGGGTGGAGGTGCAGCACTTTGTGAGGATCAAGTGCCATGCAGGATACAACCATGTGGGGAGGTGATAGTGGCTTGTGACTCATTTGTATCATCCTGTATCATCCAACATTAAAGAAAATCTGACCACAGAAATCCACATGCCATCACTCAAAAAAACTTCAAGGGTTGTTTCATCCAAGTTACATTAAAACTTAATAGTTTTGTAATTTGATTTATTGTCCCAGATTCGATCTGCCACTGAGATGAGTATCACTTGTGATGAATGAGAAATCTGTTTTGGGAAAATGTTGCCGTTAACCGACACTTTTAAATGAAATGGATAATTTCCTCGATTTAAACACAGTTAAATATCTATGTCTAATGGAAGATGTCTACACTGGTATCTCAGGGTGTCCCTCTGTGTGTACCTTTATGTTCCCCATATTTAACAGAGCAGGGTTTTCCCATAATATAGGCCTATCTCATAACTAAACTTGTAGCACAAAGATCCATTGTGCTGTACCCCGTCTTAACCAGTTTGCACTTTTTTACTCTCAAACAGTTACTATATATGGGGGTCAAAGTCATGACCTGCAGCTGTGCGATACCGCATACTCCACTCCACTTCTAACTCCACCCCCATTCTAAAAAAAAATTACTATTTGTTAGCAATCCTCCAGGGTCATTAACTTTAGAGATGCCGTCGGACAGGATGGCCTGTGCGAGTCCTCAGATGAATTATGAGGCCTTCGACAATAGAGAAATGCCTGTCTGTATCTTTAAAATCAGAAGGTCGCCCACTGCTGCCCACCCCTGAGCCCTGCCACTGCACCCCGGCGTAAGAGTCCCGTTGCTAGGGGGAGGGGGGAGGGGGGGGGAATGAAAGGAGAGCTTGAGCAGGAACAGTGACTGGTCTGTGCTTGGGTCGCACAGTCCGATAGGGGTCCCGGAACTGCGCACATAGTAGTTTGACCCCTGGGCTCCCCTCAGCGACCTCCACCCCCATCCGCTTATGGACGCTGGGCCCTGAGGGTCCCGATCCCTGCACGCTCTCTCAGCAGTGTGACGCAGTAAAGGAGGCAAGGGAGGGTGGGAGGGGTAGGAGAGGGGACCGAAGACGTCAATCACTCATATAGTGGTACAGCTAAATTCTGATTTGAATGGGCCAACACTAAAATGCCTACTGAAGGACCTTGCTGGGTCTTGTTATGTACGTGTTTAAAAAAGTGGAGTCAGCTATTCTGGAGAAATCAGTGAATATCTCCTCACAATATGCTACCTGTCTGTAATGTGTGTGCGCTGAAAGAAAACAACAGTATTAATACACAGCCTATAGGTTCTCTAAACGGGCATGTAAACAAAGGGGGCCCACTGTAGCTAGCAACATGCCAGTTTTACAGCGCCTAGGCTGGATTTTATTTTCAGCACACACACACACATTACGGACTGATAGCAGATCGTGAGGAGATTTTCACTGATTTTGCAACTTTAAGGGGTATACAGTGGCTTGTAAAAGTATTCATACCCCTGGAAATTTCCCACATGTTGTCACGTTACAACCACATACGTACATTTATTTTATTGGGATTTTATGTGATACACCAACACAAAGTGGCGCAACATTGTGACGTGGAATGAAAATTAAACGTGGTTTTCATTTTTTTTTAATAAATAACATTTTAAAAAATGTGGCGTGCAAAAGTATTCAGACCCCCTGAGTCAATGCTTTGTAGAACCACCTATCGCTGCCATTACAGCTGCAAATCTATTGGAGTATTTCTCTACCAGCATTGCACATCTACAGACTGATACATTTTGTCCATTCTTATTTGCAAAATAGCTCAAGGTTCAGATTCAGCATCAGATTGGATGGAGAGTGTCTGTCAACAGCAATTTTCAAGTCTTTCTCAATAGTCTCAATTGTATTTAGGTCTAGTCTTTGACTGGGCCATTCTAACACACGACTATTCTTTGATTTGAACCATTTCACAGTAGATCTGGTTGTATGTTTAGGGTAGTTTTCCTTCTGGAAGGTGAACCTACACCCAGTCTCAAGTCTTTTGCAGACTAACAGGTTTTCTGCCCTGTATTTGGTTACATCTACCTTCCCATCAACTCTAACCAGCTTCCCTGTACCTGCTGAAGAAAAGGACCCCCAAAGCATGATGCTGCCACCACCACGTTTCACTGTGGTGATGGTGTGTATAGGGTGGTTTGTAGTGTTAGTTTCCGCCACACATTGCATTTTGCATTCAGGCCAAAAACTTCACGTTTGGTCTAATCTGACTATGCATGGCTTTTGGCAAGGGTTGGAGGAAGGTGCTCTGTTCAGATGATATCAAGTTTTTGGCCTTAATGCAAAACGCAATGTGTGGTGGAAAACTAACACTGCACATCACCCTATACACACCATCCCCACCGTGAAACATTGTGGTGGCAGCATCATGCTATGGGGATACTTTTCTTCAGCAGGTACAGGGAAGCTAGTTAGAGTTGATGGGAAGATGGATGGAGCCAAATACAGGGCATAAAACCTGTTAGTCTGCAAAAGACTTGAGACTGGGTGTAGGTTCACCTTCCAGAAGGACAACTACCCTAAACATACAGCCAGATTTACAATGGAATGGTTTAAATCAAAGCATAGGAATGTGTTCGAATGGCCCAGTCAAAGTCCAGACCTAAAAACAATTAAGAATATTGAGAAAGACATGAAAATTGCTGTTGACAGACGCTCTACATCCAATCTGATGCTGAATCTGTAGTTTGAGCTATTTTGCAAAAAAGAATGGGCAATAAATATCAGTGTGTAGATGTGCAAAGCTGGTAGAGAAATACTCCAATAGATTTGCAGCTGTAGTGGCAGCGATAGGTGGTTCTACAAAGTATTGACTCAGGGGGCTGAATACTTTTGCACGCCACACTTTTCAGTTTTTTATTTATAAAAAAAATGTAAAACCACGTTTAATTTTCATTCCACTTCACAATGTTGCGCCACTTTGTGTTGGTGTATCACATAAAATCCCAATAAAATAAATGTACGTATGTGGTTGTAACGTGACGAAATGTAGAACATTTCAAGGGGTATGAATAATTTTGCAAGCCACTGTATGTTTGCTACATGTGTATCCATATTGTCTCATAAATTTGTATAGTTAAAAATATCCTCATTGACATTTCTTCTGCAATTAGGAACATGCTGTTTACTCTGTACTAAATGACAGCAACCATTCAAACCTAGACACCCACCATCACTCTTTCTCTGTTTTGGCCCCGATCCTGAGGTGTTGGCTCACCTTTGCTCTGGTCAGCAGTGTTTGGGCCAAAGCCTCTGGTGCCTTTTCCCTCCAGCCCACTCCACCTCTTGTCTGTGAGCCTGGTGACATTTCAGCCTGCCTCCCCCCTTCCCCTCCAAAGGCTCCCGGGAGAGGCTGATGGATGGGCTCTGTTTATGAAGCTGCTGCCACCACAGTGATCAATCAAACCTGGGTCACTGTGATCCGCTGCTGCTGCTGCTGCTGGCAGCCAGCTCTTCAGTCTATTCCACACTATAGGCTGGCTGGAGGAACTACACACATACAGTGTGCCGGCTGCCTCACCTGAAATATGGGGCTTCAGACAGTAGATTTCAGAGAGCCCTAGAAATCTAGACTCAGCCAATTTGGGATTGTCAGGACGGGGGATTTTTTGGTGAGGAGGACTGATGGCACTAAATAGTTTGCCTTATAATTAAGTGGCAGTCACAGCATCTAAAGTAATCCATGCTTTACCATGAAACCCAGGCAAACTGGCCAATCAGTTCACACACACTTTCCCATACACCTGTGTGTATTGGAAAGCATAAAGATGTGAGGAAGACATGGAAATTGACAGCTGTCATCGGCCTTTATCGTTGAAGATTTGTTGATGTGTTGCAGATAAGAAAAGCACAGATGTAATTCATAAAAATTATTTGGATGAATTCCATTTAGCTGTTTCGGTTTTTGGGTAAGACTATTTAGGCCAGACAAAGTAAGGCATTTTGGGGCCAAAAATAGAATAAATTGTAAAATAAAAAATTTTCAGCTCAGATCATTTCTATGAGGTGTCCAGAACAACATACTAAAAGTCCTAAGAAATCCTAGTTGAGGAAATATGTTTAATTCTCATTAATCCGAGATGTGTGCCAATAAGACGAGACACCAATAAATCCCAATGGGGCTATTTTTTTCCTTTAGTCCTATCAAAATGAAACTTTACACAATGAAAGTAACCATGAAAATTAAAAAATGTTGTATTACAAGTTTCTTTGAAAATGAATTTTAATATGCAAATGAGCTATACACTAATCATACTTATGCCCAAAATAAACCCAAATAGGCTTAATTTTTTCCTTTACTCCTACCACAATAAAACTTTGCATAGTAAAAGTATACTTGAAAAGTAACTTATTTTGTATTACAAGTTTCTTTTTAAATGAATTTGAATATGCACATGAGCTCCACACTTATTGAATATCCAATCATCGTACTGCCAATGGGTGATGGCAATGCTGCTTTTAGACTGGCCTCTAACCTGAAAAACTGCCTGGCTTACCTGCCAGGGGTATAACAGGTGCCTCTCATGAATTAGATTTGTCTCTTCAAATGCCACTGCATGCAATTTGACAGCACTACAACAACAATCAGAGCAATGAACAATGTGACGTATTAAGCCCCGTTCGTTTAGCGAACAGCAGGATTAACTGTTAAATGTAAATTTTGCCGTGGTCGGTCTGCAAAACAGAACATTCCTCTTATGCTGGGTTTACACTAGAAGACTTTTAAAAGACTTTGAAAAGACTGAAACCCTCTTACATCTAAAGACAATCAACTCACACCTGAAGACATTAGTTTTCAGTCACAGAGTGAGATTTTGAAAAGACAGGGGTCTCATATTGGTTGTTGCTTTCTTTGGTTCTTGTGCCGTAAACAGCTTGTGTGCATTCAGATCAGCATGATGCAACAAGAGTACTAACAAGTCTGTGTCATCACCTACTAAGACTGTGTCTTTTGTTCTGGCAGAGGTAATGGCAGTTTGGACAAGGAGCACATCTGCATTGTGCTTTGCATGGTTTGTGATACACCATCACACATCATGCTGATCTGAATGCACACAAGCTGTTTATGGCACAAGAACCAAATAAATTAATTGATAGCTGTCCCCAGACAAATGTGCAACATCACAACTCTCTTCCTGAGATTGTCTTTCCCTTTTGGCAAGTCTGACCTGTTTGGGTCACTTTGGTGGGCCTAAACTGACCTGGTTTTATCTGTGTTTTATCTAGTGCCATCCAATTTCTTCCCTAAAGATCTCTCATTACATTGGTCCATTTCATCACTCAATTCGGCCCACCTGATTGTGTTAACCTGCTCAATTTAACCAATGCAGCTCAGGGTTCACAAACTTTTGCACATACAAAAGTTGGCAAATAATTTTTTTTTTAAACTGTTTTAACAATTGATTTCCGGAAAAGAAAAATGTTGAATTGATAAACAAACATCTGTTATTTCATATAAAAAATACTGGTATTGATAAAAATGAATTAATAATGGTTAAAATAAATAAAATTAATAAAGGCTCAAGAGGATCACATACATTCAAGCAGCACTGTATGGTGCATAAAGTAGACAAAGGAGTTACTTGGTCCTAAGGTGTGTGACAATCTCCTCTTTAGCCATGCCATTTCAGGCTGTGATTCTACGTCTCCTCTATTTGGCATAGGAAAGGGAATGGCACTGAAAAAAGTAAAAAATTACACTAGCTAGGGGAGGGGGTAATCTAATTCATGAGAGGCACCTGTTATACCCCTGGCAGGTAAGCCAGGCAGTTTTTCAGGTTAGAGGCCAGTCTAAAAGCAGCATCGCCATCACCCATTGACAGTACGATGATTGGATATTCAAAAAGTGTGGAGCTCATGTGCATATTCAAATTCATTTAAATAGTATTTAATAATACAAAAAAAGTTACTTTTCAAGTATACTTTAACTATGTAAAGTTTTATTGTGGTGGGAGTGAAGGAAAAAATGTAGCCTATTTGGGTTTATTTTGGGCATGTACGATTAGTGTATAGCTCATTTGCATATTAATTTATTTTCAAAGAAAATAGCCCTATTGGGATTTATTGGTGTCTCGCCTTATTGGCACACATCTCGGATTGATGAGAATTAAACATATTTCCTCAACTAGGATTTCTTAGGACTTTTAGTATGTTGTTCTGGACACCTCATAGAAATGATCTGAGCTGAAAAACATTATTTTACAATTTATTCTATGAAAAACGCTATTTTGCCTGGACTAATTGTGCATTTTGACTAACTGTCACACTGCCATGGCAAGTTACTGGGACAGCTGAATAGAACCGAGCCATTTGGTAACTAAACATTGGGATACCTGATGACCAGTGACAAATGAATTTAATAAACTGTAGAAACCGATGAAGCTGTTAACAATAGCTACATTTGTCTTTTAAGTTAGCTTTTTTAACGAGAGGTATTTTAGCACAAGCACAGCTGCGGCTAATAAAATTAATAACGGGTAATTTTGATTAAAGGGAGCTAATCATCAAGGATTGGTAATAGTGTTGTTATCAATGCTTGCTAATTGCCACCTAAATCGTACTTCATTTTATTTGCTGCAGCTGTGTCTACCTTGCTATGAATGCGAAAAGTGTCCGCTGCACGTGTATACAGTATGCTGCATCGTAAGTCAAGGACTGTTACAAAGTGTGTCCTTCAGAGGCTCAAGACGTAAGCTGAACCTGTGGCTCCACAAAGACAAAAAATAAAAGGTCAAAAAACGATATAAACATTTCCAAGTTTATCACCAGGATAAGATTGATGCGGGTTTAACAATTTAGCAGGTTACCACTTTTCCTCTTAACACCCTATGATTTACAACACATTAGGGCGGCTAACAGACATTCACATTCATGCCTGGCTAGTAATGTATACCATAGAGTGAACTTTTCATTGGTTCACATCATGTATTTTACCTGTGACTAATGACCACATGTGCAAAATATCCTATAAATATGGTTTGGATGTGACTTTAAGAGTTAGGAGGACAATCTGACTGCAACTGACTGGTGTGCATTGAGCTGTGGGATAGAGGGGGAAGCTAAAGTTGTTTACTTCAAAATCCACCAGAAACTAGACTAAACTACATAGCTATTCGTAACATATTACAGAAAGCATAACACCATAAGTGAACTCTGAAGTCTAAATGTTTGGTCATCATGGTCTATTCTAAATGCATATTCCAGTGTGCTCAGCCACCAACCGATTTTCTATGAATTAAAAAATAAAGAGCACTAATGCCACCTATTGGTACAAGAACGGAATAGAATCTACTGCCACAATTCTGACTGCTTAGCTGAGCGGAGCAAATAAAAAGACTATAAAATGTAACCAGAGGCCTCATTCACTTGCTGTTGTCTTTCACTGGCAATAAACCCATAAATAATGTCAACTCCAAGTTACATGCAAGTCAAGGAAACACACAAATGTGTATGTTCTTCTCATATTTATTTGGAAAAAAAACTAAAGGAGTTAGGTAAATATGTACAAAACTGCATGGTTGCAACAATATTTGAGGGAAAGAAAAATCTTCCCACATCTGTGGTCTATGGCGTAAACTGAAGTCCATTATTTTACCAGCATCTCAAAGTTGGTTATTTCTTGTCAATATTAGGACAACTCTCCTCTCAGCGTCTCCTCTTAGTCTCAAACTTGTAGATTGCTGCAGCATTGGGCGTCTCCTTTTTTACCTTGACTTTGTTGATCTTATCCTGTTGGACAGAGTAAAGAAGGTTCTTCATTTTGATTGTGGGTTTGTACAGAAATAAAAATTAACAGTGGCGGAAACAAATATTTAAATTGAAGCCCAAATGCTTATTGTGATTAAAGGAATTCTTCTGCTCACCTGTAGGTCCTTGCGGGTTTGAATCTTCTGGCTGATCACAAACATTTTCTTTTCTCTGTCAATCCTCTGGGAAAGGATCTTATACTGGTGCTTCCTCTGTCGGCCCAATTTCTACAGTGAAAGAGTGAGGAGAAAGCATGAAGCTAGTAGTCGCCACGATATGAATGAAGCACTTTATTTTCAATTCAGACATATTGTACACATGATGTTAATCTGTATGTGTAACAAACAGCGGACCTTGACAGTGTTAGGCTCCACAGCTCCCTGGATGCTCTTAGTCTCCAGAGTTGTCAGAGTGGGTCTGTTGTACACTCTGTCCAACAGCTCAGGAGCTGTGTTCAGGTGGTCTGCCAAGTCAAATGACTGCACTGAGGAGACACAGGAAGACTTTGAGTTAACACTTAACCCCATAACAAAGACAACGGGTGGCTGCTCACCTCAATTAACATGCTTTATATTCCATTTATATTTACCTTGCTTTTTGGAATCCACAAAAAATGTGTGATGGTTTTTCTGTTTGCCGTCTGCCTCCAGAAGATGGAGCTCTCCTTTCAGCCTGTCAATTTTCTGAAGGCAAATAATTAAAAAGACGCACAAAAGGATTACAGGGGGCAACAAGAGAATCCCCTTTTTGGAAGGATTGATTACACTGTGGGAGGTTAGGAAATGGCTGGAAACACATCTGTTATTTAGGTTTATTTGAACACAAACTGCGTGCAAAAAGTTCCAGTAATCTTGAGAAATGCCATTAAAAGAATAACCATGTATACGGTTGAGGGAACAATATTAAATCACTTTTGGACATTTTTGAATAGGATTTGCACTTGGCACCAACCAGCTGTTTTGGGACCATAAGTGTGTTTGAAGCTAATAATTATCCAGCTGTCAGAGTGCATATGAACTCCATTTCTGTTGTGTTCTTTTATTCCAACTTTTAAATAGTCATAAATTAAGTCAAGTGGGTGATATAATAGGAAAAATAAACATACCTTCGACTCTGCAACCCGTTTCATCTCCACATATTTGATATCCTGAGTCCTCATCACTTTCTTCTGCTCCTCCGTCACCTCCACCTCCTCGTTGGGTTTTTTCGCAACGTGAACTCCATCCTTTCAAAAGGCCACAACATAAGCCATAGTGTACTGAATGCTACGAACACAGCAATCAGGGGAACTAACTACAGTGTTTTTATCTTCAGCCATTTTTGCACCAAGATGCTCATGTAATTGCTCTTTCAGTTGAAGCTAAATCTTACCTGCAGCTGAGAGCTGATCATGTTATAGTAGAACTCATCTGGGTTCTTCTCCAAAGCTTTCTTCCGCAGAGCAGAAAGAGTGTTTTGTTTCTTGTGGTAATCACTGTAAAACAAAACAAATACAAATGCCAAGTCAGCTCAGTACAAGACTTACTCCTTAAACGTGCACACATTCAAAGTTTTAGGAGTCTGAATCCAAAGCCAGACAAGAACACAAAACTCACACTGCACGGAGTTTGTAGTCCTTTTTTTTCTCCAGCAATCCCAAATGTTTCCTGAAAGCAGGCTGGTCCAACAAAATGAAACAGTTAAGAACATAGCATTTAATTCAACACAACACAATTCAATATTAATATTTATCGCAGCGGGTGTCACAGGGACAAAGTAAAATGATAATTATGATGTTGATAATATGAAGAATATCAAAATGGTCACTGTCTAAGTCCGGGGGCACTTCATAACAGTATAAACCTAACAGGAGAGCAGGCTAACAGGCTAAGAAGCTAGCCATCACAACACTGAAAGGCTCACCTGAGATCTTTCATGGTGGTTTTTCTGTCGGGATTTCAACGCTTTCCTGAACGACGACATTCCGAAAAACGTCCGCGAGCGCAATAAAGTAAAAAATAGTTAAGTCAAAGCAAGTATCTGTAGGACTTTTCCTAAGCTGCTGTATACACACTGCTGCTTGAGGCTTGAGGTCTTGTGCTTCCCTGATAACTGAACACGTGGGTTCCTGCCTGTCGGGTTCACTGCGAGTAGTTTTGCATTTCCCTGTCGCAGATTCGCATCTGTACTCACGCCAAAAAAATAAAAAATAAAAACACATGGTATATCAAGGGTAAAGTACAATTTGGTGGCGTTAAATATTTTGATATGCCCTTTTCATTTTACAAGTAGTTGTTACAACACTAGCTTCGTGTCGTACAAGCGCGTAAGAAACAGCAGATGGTGCTGTTTCACATATTTTTAAATCCTTATCTGATGTGAGTCTATGGATGTGAGTTGAACCCTGTTAGACATTCCTTCTGTATATAGACAGTAGGCCTATATAGTGGGAGCTTTTTGATTGTGGTATCATAGTGGAAATGTAATGCAGTTGCGGACAGTAAGATTGAGTTGTTGTAGCCTACTTTACTGAAGTGTTTCCATACTTCATACTCAAACTACACATTTCACAGGGGGGGAGCTATTAGCCTAGTCAACGTATTCACTCCACTGTGCTTCTTCAAGATTTAAGATTGAGATTTTACAAAACGAAAAACATGGTTATTTTGATCAAATATGAACCATTGATATATATTTAACTAGTCCACAGTATATAAATCCTAGAAATAAATGAGTTCAAATGTGTTCCATATCTTCACAAGTCACAACATTAAAGTGCATAATGTGATGCATCAGTCATAATTATCCATTACTGTCATAATTGTATTGAGCCCATTCTGCTGCAACGATACTAACTTCTACAGTTACTTAGAGTAGTTTTATATAGTTGTACTTGTAGCTATGTTACTTTTCTTTAAGTTAAGGAAATTAAAAACTCTTCCTTTGCTGGTAGCCTGTTATGTGAATAGATTATTTAAAATAATAATACATTGATTCTGAACATTTTATATACTGAATCATCCAATTTTCTTAATACTGTTTACTATCCCATAACTTCATATCATGTAAGTTCAAAACCCTTTATACATGTTGGCTTTCAAAACTCTGAATAGCAAAGCTTGTAGGGCTTATACCGGTAAAGGGAAATGGCTGGGTTTAATAATATGTATCTAGTAAAAGAACAATGCATTTTGAATCTGACATTTTCTTTGGTTGTATTCAAGCCTGTCTTGGCAAAGGATCCACTTGTGAGGGTCATCAGTGCTGTTGACTTAATAAGTTTTGGCTTGCACTCTTACGTGCGCCAAATCATTTTTGTCATTGTAATGATGGCCTGCAATAGAGTGCACAGTTAACACTAATCAGTTACATGTTTATGTCCTTCATACATAGACACTTACTGTATGTTTCCTTTGGGGTTCCAGACCCCTGTTTTGATTTATTCCCAGACCAGGAGACTTAAAATTATGATTATGTAGGAACTCTGAAGTATTGCCTAACCATTCACACACACACACACACACACACACACACACACACACACACACACACACACACACACACACTCAGACAGGAAATCCACTGTAACAATGAGATTGTAACTAAAATATTTGGTTGTTTGTATCCTTTGACGATCAATCTGTGCAGTTGTTGTCTCTCTGTTTTGAGAGGAAATGAGCTGCAGATACTTGGAAGATGAGGGGGTCATCACTCTACTCTGGGGAAAAAGGCTCTCCACTTCCTGACATGATATTTTGGGGGTAGACAAAGACAAAGCCACAACGGCACCAGTCCCCTAATCTCACCCAGACTCACAACTCCTTGTGTATGTGAGAAAAAGCCAGTATAGGATTGGAGAGGGGATATTCCACTAAACAGCCATTCTCTCCCCCCCATGACATACCACTATCCCCCTTACCAACCGCAAGGAATTTGTTTTATATGTGTGAGATTTGCCCGGCATGCAAAATGTTTTTGCGGGTGATTAGACCAATGAATGGGATCAGTGTTTCCACATTATGTCACTGGCTTGTTTATCAGTGTGATGGATAACGACCCCACGATTCCTGTGAAGGTTTTCAGCCCAAGGATCCACTCGCCTCCACTATGATGTTTAACTAGGCAGAAACAGAAGGCAGCCAGGATTAACAGCTTGAACGTCTTGCGCTCCGACTTGGCTCCTCGCTGTTTAATTCATAGGAGAATTTATCATCACAAGTGAAATGCCTGGTGAGCCACGGCAGGGGTAAATACTACTTTGGAAATCAGGGGGCTTGTAACAAGCTGATACAAGAGCAAGGAGGACAAGAGGTTGTGGGTTTGTCCGGGGTCAGCAATGGAGGAATGCCCTTGTGCAGCAGATGCGAGTCCATTTGGTAAATACGACTGTAAAAATAACACCGCTGACATACTGCAAGACTGGCTGCTGCACTTGGGCTGAGCTCAGCGCTTTGGTATGTCTTCCCTGACCATGGTTGGTCCTCATCTGCAAGCGAGTCGCCAGGACAGCCCACTTGAAAAAAATGCATGAGCCTGAAGTTCGTCCGGTGTGATTGTTCACTTGCAACTCCTTCATATCAACTCACACAAGTTAGAAAAACAACATCAGTATCCGATAAGACAACGTTGGTAGTGGTGGAACGTAAATAAATAAATGCAATAAGATAAGTTCCTTACAATTTTGAGGTACTGATACTTTACTCTTTTCCACTTCATGCTATACTTTACTCATTGTGTTTCAGAGGGCAAACATTTTACTCCACTACTGGAATTTGGCAGCTAAAGTTACTCATTCCTTTCATATTAAGGATTTCTATAAAGCCACACATGATAAACTTATAAAGTAAAATGTAGTGTTGAAGAAGACTATACTAGGGATCCCTGACCTTTAAGGCTGTTGACCCCACAAGGAAGTGTCATGGGTCACGTTGGCACATTACAGATGTGTAGTTGTGCGGTTTCACCAAGAGAGGAATTCTCAATTTTTCACAAAAAAACAAATCAGAAGATAAGAGAAAAGTCTATACTTTCCAACTATAGGGTATTTTTACATTCTCGTATTGTTTCTGTTACTTAGGAAAACAAATCTGAGTATTTCTTCCAACACAAATTAATTATTGGACATCACCCAGCCTTAATTCCAAATATTTCCTTCTACTTTTTCGATGCCCCAGCCAAACAGTAGGTGCACTCCTGGGTGGGTTAACCACAAACCCTTGTAAAACAAAACTCGTCTACAATTAAGTGCCCATTCCATGCTCATAAGTGTATAAGTGTATATTGTGCCATGAACTGTTTTATACTGGAGACAGTGAAGTGGCGAGAAGTTGATGTGTTTCAGATGAGATCAAATTTACTTCAAATGCTTTGTACCAAAAACTATTATCACCAACTTCATCAATGGGATCTTTCAGTTGGTGGTCTTTTGGCCGGGACACACATCTTCCCCTGTACCATCCTAAAGCTGCTATGTATTATCCATGTGGAGAGCACGGACACATACTATTACAAGTTGTTCCTTGGTTTTACTTTGGTGGGACTTTAAACTATTTAATTGCCTCATTAGTCTGCTTCTCGGGGTAACGATGCCCATTACAGTAAATTTTACTCAGGTGTTCCAAAACCACACACTCAATTTAAATTTAATTTAGCAGAGCATGACAGTCCCCTTGGACCTCATCATCACTGTTCACACACCTCTTCAAAAAGTGTTTTAAATTGTATTGTATTATATTTTTCACCCAGGGTAGAACATATCTTAGATAAAGTTACATTTGATCAGCTTTTCCATACAAATAGCTTTTACAGTTAATACTTTGACAGTCTTCTTTTCATTTGGTGTGTTCTCTTCGATGAAAATGTGCATGCTTTAACCTGATTACTCAGTTAACCCCCATTAACTTTTGAACTTGTTTTTCCAAGCACAAACATAGGGATGTTTTATGTAGTGCGTGAGAAGAGCTACCGTTAACCTTTTTACTACAGAAAAAAAAACAAAAAAACATTGAAGGAGTCATCAGGCCATTTCTGCAGCAACGCATTGACAGGCATCTGTCCTTTAATTTGTCGCTCGCAGTCTGACGGGACCACGCCTCAGAATGTAAAATTAGAATGTATAATGAGGGGGTTGTGGGGGGATACAGGGGTCAAACCATTATAGATCACACTCTTTCAGTTGTCGCAGGGCCGTGAAAAACAAGAATCACATGTTTTAGCAGATGTTAAAAAACACTCTGTTTTTGATGAGACATTTCATGGGTTACATTTTGCAGCTGCAGATGCAATTCCCAAAAAAATTGCATTTTTGCACTGATGCCATATCAGCATCAAGTTTGCAGTTAAGCACATGTAATGTTCATCTTTTAAAGTTTGGTGCCCATTGTTTTTTTGTTTTTTTTACAGACTTTACACAAATGTTGAACAATGTTTATTATAAAGCACAAAGGTTTGAGTAAAAATGTATAATCGAACAAAGATCTCTTTAAAGAGAGATTTTTCAGTAAGACATTAGATGATATTACAGCCATGTTACACAGCGACTGGCCAGGTGTCTAGAGGTGAGAAAGTACCCAGGAGTGTCAAACTCTCTTGCAAGGTCTGCTTTCGATTCTTAACACAGCTAATTCTGACACAATAAAAAAACGATGCAGATGTTTTTGTCTGTTATTTTTAACCCTCCGTCCACACATTTATTTGTAAATGTTGAATCTTTCAATTTCCTTGGAAAGAACAACAAGAGACATTTCCCCTTGGTGACTACTACTCTCTGTATCAACCTACAAAATACCATATCGGTCAAACTCTAGTGTTGGTTTGTTTGAGTTACAGCAGATAAGGCTGATAAGACTGACCACAGCAGAATAGTGCGCTATGGCAACCAATCTAAATCCCTAATGTTATGGGAAACAGTGGAACAATGCTATCTATACTACAGCGTTGTGCTTCTGCCAACCATACTGTGTTTTAATATGGGTGGGCAATGGCTGAGCAACAGCAGTGACTCAGGTTCAGATGCAATAATTCGTCCATGTACTGTATGACAAAACAACATCCAGCTGTATCCAGGATGAATGTCTGTCTCCCCCAATTATTGAGTCATGACAAAAAAAAACGAAACACCAGGACTGGAGAAAGGACCCACACTGTGAAATAGGGAAGTGATATTTAATGGCAGGGTTTAGTAATCTCAGTTCACTAAAGGTTATTTAAGAGCAAAGTACATACAGAATGTGGTATGAAAGTTAATGCTGATGTGTGTATATTAATGACACCAATTTCAGGCAGAAGCTGTCCTATTCTCTACAAAACATTTATCCATGAACTTCTGCTGATTCTTCTACCTTATCCGATTCTGATCTTTTTCTTTTTTTTCTTCTAACCCTGACCCACCATATACCATACATCTACACAGCCTATTTTTAATTATGAAGCCAATCCCAGGATAATTTTAAGCATTTTTAATGCCAATTAAGATTACAACACCAATGTTTTGGGTGATTGGTGATGGCTTAAAGACCAATCACCCTATTTCATCAATTAACATGCAGGTGTAACCCCAGGGCTTTCATTTAAATAAATAAAAAATATATATATCACAGTTTTAATGTAACTGTTGGCGAGGAATAAGGTATAGTTCCACTACAATTATTATCAGACCAGAACCAGACTGACGCTGGGCACCATTTATAATTGCGTTGTATACAATTATGAGTTTTTATTTTTACGCTTACAATGTTAACTCGGATGTTAATATCACTTAACTTGTCCAATTAGTTAGTTTTGGATTCGTCTCTCTTGTTGATGTCTGATTTATTGAATAATTGATTGGATGAATGATTGACACAGTTTATTTAAAAAAAGCTTTAAAAGTTCCTTTTGCTCAACAGGCATGTTGAGAAAAAGGTAATTCTATGAGAATAGACTGCAAATAAATAGCAGGCCGGGCTGGGGGCTCCCATCACACACTCTCCACTGCCTGAACCTCTCTCCGGTCTCGTTTGAAGTCGCTGGGAGAATAGGGAGGGAGGGAGGAATAGTTTTTTTTGTGGGGGGGCGGGATTTTGTGACTCACCAGCAACTTCCTCAGTAGTAGGACAAATGTAGCCGGCAAGCTGCATCACTCTGCGCCGCAAGAGATTTGACTAGTAGCTACTGTCTGAAGGAAACACCAACACACACACACACACACACAAAAGTTGTAGCCTACAGCTGGTGGGCGACGCTGCCGAGCCGCCGGAGAGTAGCGAACCTGCAAACTGATCCCAGAACTGATCTGAGCGGGTGTCTACTGGCAGAGAGACAGAGAGAAAGAGAGAGAGAGGCGGGTTGTTGCTGAAGTTCCTCCAGACTTCACTAATTACTCCTGGTAGGACTTCACTTTTTATTCCTATCTGCACTTTTTTCTTTAAGTTTTCCCTATTCACCTCTTTGACCTATATGCCTAAAAAGCCATGACAATACTTGACATTAATTATTTTCATGATAAATTAGTTTTAAAATAGTGTTATATCCCACATGGCATTTAAAGCATTGTAAGCATTTCCAAATGATTTAAAATGGAAATTAATGACATAAAGAGTCACTTAAGTCTGTTAACTTGGTTACTATAGTGATTGTGTAACTATTTGAATCTTTAATGAAAGGAAAGTCTTTGGGGAAAAAGCAATACAATAGTTTTGAGTCTTTAGTATTATTAGTAGGCTAGTATTAGTATTAGTATAGTTAGGTGCATAGTCATTATGATCTATAAATATGTAATTGTCACACCTTAACATTAAATGTAGGCTACTTCATTTAAAGGGTTTTTGCTACTGACTTCAAACATCACTGAGTGTATAGATAAGAGCAGGTGTGGGCTTGACACCATGACAAGCTTTTAATACTTCACACCTTAGTCAAACACGTCGCCCGGGGAGAAGCCTGCCAAGTTAAACCCTGACAAAAGAGGAACCACTTCCTGTGACAAGGGCCGAGAGGGTCTGGGCATATTTTCTGTCTGACTGTGTGTTATTCTGCTTTCCTTGTTTAGGCCTTTTTTTCTTAGTTTTCCTGTCACACTAATCAGAGTGTCACACTTGCACTCATGTGCCTCTGTGACCCAGCAGCCTAGTGTGTAGTAGCCATAGATAGTATAATAAATAGCCTACTACTACACACACACACACACACACACACACACACACACACACACACACACACACACGCACAGCCCCTCAACCTGAGCATTATCCAATCTTTTGATGCATATGGAATACACATAAGGCAGAAAAAAAAATGCATACATCATGAAAGTGGAGGAACAGACTGTGTTGGATTGCGTGACCCACTGAACTGTGTGGACGACGGATTAAGGAACAACTGTTGTTTGACAGAAGCTCCCAGCTGAGTGCTGTGTGTAAGGCCTCAGAGAGCAATGTCCCTGGGGCCAAACGTGTCTTTTTCTCCGGCAGCAGGAAGTGGGCTACAACAATGTGTGTCTGGGAAGAAGGGTGTGTGTTCTGTGCTGCAGCTTCTAGGTTTGTTTGTGGGCGTACGTCATCACATCGTAGCACACATAGTAGTAGTGTCACAGTCAGTCATCAACGGTTCACCTGTTGCGTCAACTGGGTGCAGTGGGAACATAAGGAGTTGGGGCTTGTTGTCAAACGGGAACATTTTTTAATCAAGCTCTCACATGTTTTCTTGGCAATGCGTCACCTTTGAGGTTAGTTTTTTTTAAAGCTGTTTGCATAAGCATAGAGATGAAGATGTTGCTCTTATTGAGCCTTGTCTGCAGTTTACTAAACGGCTGTCATGTTTCGTCTTGTTTCCAGTTTGAGGAATTGTGTCGATTATGACAGCTGACTTCGTGTTCAGACATACAAATAGAATATAACGTCAGACACATGAATTATTTATTTAGCTTTTTAAGATTTTATGAAGCTTCACAGTCCATTTTTATATGATGTTGGTTTGTATAGTGTGGATACGAAAATATATTAAATTAAATTGTAGAAAAAAACCTTAATCCTAGAAATTGATCTAAAACTTATTTCACTCAGCCAGGAATGTGTTTTACTTTTGTCATTGACTTTTCAGTCACCTTGTTGATATGTCACACACAGAGGTTAGGTCAGGTTGTAGACTATATTATTGAGGCAGTATAACAATGCTGTGTGCACAAAAAGGACCCATCATAAACTTTTATGTAAAAAAAGTTTTCATGATGGATGGACAACATTTGCTTATGTATACATCCAGCAGTAGTGAAGTCACAACAATATCATTCATTTGGAGTTGTGTTTCTGACCAAATGTACAGTCAGTCCAAATGTAGCTCCTCACAGCTCTGTTGTTGATTCTATACCATCTGCTGAAGTCTCTTTAATAACTGCAAAAATGCTCCACTAGTTGTTCATTTTGTCTGTCTGATGTTAAGTACTTCAAAGCAGTGGACATTTTCTGATCCTTAAATTGTATTGTTCGCGCCGTTAGGCAAATGATGGCTTACATAATGCATGTCTGGAGTGGAAGTCTACACATTCTCAAGTCACAGCAGCAGAATTTGCGCACACACCTTTTCTTCCCTGTCTGTTAGAGAAATGACACCTTGGCGGACATTTGTTCTCCCAGGCATCCCACTGTGCTTTTTACCACTGACAGGTTATTTTTACACAAACTTGTCACAGTAACAAGCAGGAATAATCCCCCATAGCAGCCAAAAGCCAGTCAGTCTATCCCATTTAGCATCTGGGAAGCTTGCCTTGACAGAGGGCCTCGGGGCTGTATAATGTATTTGTTTGCTTTCCTCCTCTCTTCTTCCCCTCTCCCTTCTCTGTCTCACTTGACCATGGTCCACATTCTTTCGGAGGTCTCAGTGTTTTCCAAAGGTTAGCCCCGCATTGGTGGTGGTTGGATCCTGGCCAGCTCTAAACTGCAGTGGGACTTAAAACAAAAGTGAATGACTTTGGGACTGGTTGTGGCCGGTTTCATGGGCTGGCATCGTTTGAAACCAGGCCAACGATAATGATGGAGAGTCTAGCGGTCAAGTGGTTGCAGGTGGTTAGGGGAGCAGAATTTAGATTTTTTTTGTCAAGCAGTTCTCTTCATTTGACGTTCTGCATTAGCCTGTCCCTGTGTAGAGTTTCTGAGGACACTCATGGGCACAGTTTGTATTTGTTTCCGTTACTTTCAGTCACATTTCTGTGTATGGCTGTTTTCAAATTCCAAACTGTTGGTCATATTTGATTGTTCTCTAACGTCAAGGCTATAATGGTTTTTGTGCCGGCTTCAAACACTCATGATCTCATGTTTAACTACAAACTCCATGTTGTCTCTGTCTAATCTTTCACCCCTTTTTCACTTTCTTGTTTTAAATTTACGTTGTGTTCTAATTTTTGTAGAAGTTTTTGCCAATCTGAACATTCCAGCACAGGCTATTAGGGTGCATACCTTGTATCCACCCTCTCATTCATGTTGCTCCAAACAGAGTCAAACATTGCAACTCAACCTAGCTTTTTTCGTTCTGACCAATTAAAAATGCATCACATCTGTGTTAGCAAAGAAATGTGTGACCAAAAAAGGTAAAATTGTTTTTGCTTTGGTGCTACAACAGAACCTCTCTGGCACACACCTCCCTTGCATTCTTGTAAACTTCATCAGTGAAAAATGTGGGCTATCATATTGTAATGACTGTATATTTTCTATTTAGTTAGTTGTGTGTACATCTGTGTGTGTCTGCATGGGGTTTTTTGGTAGTCAGCCTCCTCTTCAACAGGCTGTGGGGGCGCGTGGCTGGCAGCAGGACAGTGTCTGAATTCTCTCAAACGGGGGAAGTGACCTCAGGTTTCCTGTGCGAGGATGGCCAGGTGCTGTGGTGTTATTGTGAGGGGCGCAAGACTTCCTCCATGGATGCTTTGTTGGTAAACGTCTGAAACTTGATCCACTGAGTTCGGGCCCCTGTGGGAGGTAATATACCCCCCCCCTCCCAATCCAGTCATCCTGCCGCGCTCTCTGTCTATCTCTTTATTTCCTCACTCTCTGCCACAGCGACTCCTCAATTCATGTGAGATTTTACATTAAGAGATTGAGAACACACACTTTATATAAGCAGCTAAGCGTGTATAGAGGATAACTGACTGTGTGTGCTAATGGGGTAATTACATTATTGTAAGGATACAATTACAGGTACATACCTAGCACTTACCTGCTATACTCGAAAAGGAAGTGCTGTTTTCGGAAGGAAATACCAAATTGAAAGGACAGAATCGCAGATGCCTCATAACCACACACTTGATAGTTTAATTCAAACTAATTATATGTGGAGATGGAATGGGGCCTCCATTTTACTTCAACTGTCTGTTATAATCATATTATATAGAATCATTGGTGCCTTACCAGTGTTGTCCCTGGCACTGTCTCACATGAAACAGGTGTTATTTGAGTGCAAGAATCCTGTGTGGACTAACTGTTTGAATTTGTGCCGCGGAAATGTGTGAGTCAGCCGTGACTGTTTTCCCTACACCTTCGCCTCAGGGGAGGATAATAGGGTCATGCAAGTGTAGGTACAGTACGTACAAATGTATAGGATTGGATAAAAGGTACCGAATTGCGGAAGAAGTGCAGCAGTTACCTCCATCTTGTGCCCAACCTGCCTGCCTCGGTCTGATCTTGGGAACAGCTCAATCCCAAAATAAACCCGTTTGCATTGCCTCGGAACACCCTCACCTCTGCTGCGTGTGGGAAGTGTCTTTGCCAAAAAAGTGTGCTAATCTACCTAGAATTGCTTAATGTTACTGTTTACCCATAACATTGGCACCTATAAAATATGTAATCATGGGTGAACGGTACATTTCTAAACATTAGAATAAATGTTGCAACAGTCCATAAATAAGCATGACAGCTGGTTATAAGCAACTAAGCACTGCACATCAAGCAGCAGGGAGAAGGGACGACTGAGAGAGAAGCGCAGATTTAAAGTCAGCAAACAAATTGCAGTGTTTTTTTGTATAAAACTAGTAATGTGATATATATTATAATTCATATAACTGATGGTTATGTTAATAATGGATACATTGTAGGATAAGCCATGGTTAATGGAGGCACTCGAAGAGAAGAACTCTGCGTAGAGGGAGGACTGGGCTTACACATCATACTGTAACACCACATCTTCATGGTTGGGATAAGAGAGTGATCTTCTATTTGATAACATTGTTGTTCAGGGAATCACTGGTCCACTTACCCACAATGATCAGCATACTGTATGTCAGAAGTGGATCATGTTGAATCTCAGTAAAGAATTACATTATATTCAAAGCTGACTGACACCTATAATTGATATCTTTGAATTGGGACTCGTAAAATATAAAGCTACAGTATGATGAAGTCAACATTCATCTAACAGAAACCATCCGCCTACATAGAACTAAGAAAGTGGTTTTATTTCTATGGGAGAAGCAATGTCGTCATCCTTCCCTTTGGTTTGCTCTTGCACACTGGCTTAATTGGGCAATCATTTGAGACCATGTGGCATGCAGTCCTTTACCACGCAGTGATACACAGCAGGCCTTAAACAAGGCAACAATGCCTGAGGCTTAAAATGTCACCTTTCAAAACACTGTAAAGCCAGAGAGGGTGGGCTATTAACAAAGTGTTTCTCCACAACAACAAGCTAGAAGGACTCTGTTCTCATAACAGATGTCTCAGAGAGGTAATTTAACCTCGGCACTGTATACATGCGCTGTATACATGCGTTGTTCCTCCATGCCACTGCTGTATCCCCGCGTTCACCCCCTGCTGCTGTGTTAGTTGTGTCTTTATATGGCTAGTAACTTCAGTTTGCCACAATGCCAACTGCATTAGTGTGAACTGCTTCCCGAACACTTAATAGGGTTGGCTCCCACGTCTGAAATAATGATCCCAGACTGTGACATCATGGCAGAGGAGATGCAGTCATGAGAGTGTGGGTGTATGGCAAGGTGTCAGCGTTTAGTACTCTATGTGCACATTACTATGCAAATGTGCAGGAACGTTCTCTGTGTTGCGCAACAGTTTCCCTGGGATGAACTAAAAAGGCCTTACTTGTTGGACCGCATGGAAAGATGCAACATGTTCAGATGTGTATTATCTTGTCACTGATAAATACAAGACTTGTTTATTTGGAATGCAGCTGGGAGCGAGAGCATTCCCCTCACTGAAAGTAAACACTGTTGAAAATGCTTGCTCTGCATGATGAAACTAGCGAGCGATCAAGAATGTGACTCCTTTCCCCAGAATGTCTTGGACCATTTCCCTCTCATCATTGTTCTTTCTCTCTCTCTCTGTCTTTTGCTCACTATTTATACACACACACACACACACACACGCACGCACGCATGCACGCACGCACGCACGCACGCACGCACGCACGCACACACACACACACACACACACACACAGTACACCTACTACACACGCATAAACACATGCACACACACTTTCGTCTCTATGGCTCTGTTGGAAAGACAATAGTCTGTTTAGAGAAGACAGGCTGAGACAAGCCAGACTTGCTTCACTGAGGTGTGGATTAATGTCAGTCACACAGAGAATGGGGCACTTGGCACATCTCGGGGCACACGTTGGCACTTATTTGTAAAGCTATCAAAGTTGCATAGGAGTAGTAAGCAGAAAATGATGTTCCCTGGCCTCCTTTGCTTCCCTGTGTTCTCTTACCTTCATAGGGTTCTGGCCAGTGCTCATACATTGCTTTGGAGGAACCATAAATGGCAGAAAGTGTCCTTTATGTGGCTATAAAAGGACGTCAGCTCCTGAGAAGATGATGGTGATTCAAACGACAAGTAACAAAATGCGAAGGAATTGACTTCTGGCCCAAGCACACTGTTATTGCCTGTGGACACATCTGTCAGCATGTTGTCACAGAAAAGTGTAATCGAGAACAAATTACCTTACTGTGTTTAGTTTACTCTGTGTGTACCAACTACTAATCATGAAAATGTTGAGTCCCCCGAAGCATCCATGTCAACTCTCATGCAGTCACCTTATGTAATTTAAGTGCTTAAACATGGCGCAGTGAGATCATAACTGTGAAATACTGTTTTGTTTGACAGTGTGTTCATAAACCAGCAGATCATATTGAGCTCAGGATGTTTGTAGAAGTGGGGAACATAGCTCAGTCCAAAAGGATGATCTGAGCATTTACAATCAACACCATTTCCAAATGATTCACAGAACCCCTGTAACAGAGAGAGTAATACCATTGCGGTTGGTTTGCTTGTATACGCATCTTGGTTGAACCTTGAAGCTATATGGGCCTGTGCCAAGCTCCAAACGTTCTTAAATGCATTTGAAGTTGTCCTTCAGAAAAATCATGCATTTTTAATTCTAACCCTTGCACTTTTTCTAATATATTTCTACTTGCCATATGCGATCTTACATATGAAGCAGACAACAGTCTTTTCACCTATAATCCATGAAGTTCCCTATACAATTTGAACATTGAAACCATTATGGAATTACTAAGGCTCTAAGTTAGCACACGTTCAAAAACTGAAAAATAATAGTAACATTTTTAAATATATAAATGTTTTGGTCGAGACATCATTACAGTTCACAGATATTACAAAAACAGATATCACGCAGGCAAATCAGGCATAATCATGATTGTTACGTTTAAAAAAATCCAACCCATCGCCTCCCATCTCCTCTTCCACAGATGGTGAAAGCATCGATGGTCAAACACAAATTAATTTGCTGCACTGCATGTGGTACACTAATATATGCAGATGGTCATAGGAGTGATGTAATGTGCTTTTGGAGCAAATACATTTTAAATTGATGGGGAAAAAGTACAAATGTCTGGACCTCATTGCCACCAATTGTAGCTTCAGCTTTAGTATCTATTTTTGGTCAATGGAAAGTCTTTCATCATGTCATTCAAAGCCCTTTATCTTCTGAAAAAAATCAGAAACGTAACAGCGGACACTGCACTTAATAAAGACTTCATTCAGGTGTAGATTTCATTTCTTGGAGTTAACAATAGTGTGGTGTGTTTTGTCCTATCTGAATATGGAGAGTTCTTGTTCTTCTTTGTGTGCAGAAGTGCCTACACTGTAAGAAATTTCCCTGTAAAAAAACATTAATCAACTGGCAGCAGGGTTGCCATTTTCTTACTGTTAAATTAACATTATTTGACTGTCACTAAAATTGACAGGATTATACTGTTAATGAAAAAAGGGATGAACCTGGACTAAATGTTTGTTATGTTGCTGTTTGCACCGTGAGCGAAGGGGATGTTATATTTCATTGGGCAGATGTGTTTCATCCCTATATAAGTTTACTATGTCCCCTATTTGTTCAAATGCTAAACACAGAGAGCAGCTTCTGTTTGTTACTTCAAGACACTTTTTTACAATATATCAAGTTCAATGGAATGATTAATTTCTATTGTAAATTGTCTCCTGAGTTGAACTAGGGATCTTGTTTAAGATTTCCACAAACCGTTTGTTATAACCAAAAATAACAGTTAGTTCACACAGAAATGTTTTATTTAAACAAAATGCATTGTGAGGTAATGGAATGAAACATCCCCTTTACTGAGGGTGCAAATAGCAACATAACAAACGTGTAGTCCAGTGCAAGTCATTGTGGGAAAGGGGCCGTCTCTACAATACACTTTGTTGTGCTTACTTGATTTATCTAAGGCAATCCGTTTCCTTCATTCTACTGAGTAAACACAACTCTTCAGTTTAGTAAGACTAATTTGGTTTAATTACGTTAACTGCAATTTCCATTTCCAAGTAGATTTAACTCATCTTCAAGTAAACTTAACCAGAGGATATACAGTAAACAACACTTAATAGTTAAGATGTGGATGGATGAGGATTAATGTAGAAAATGGTACAAGCTTCACATGTGCAGGCAGCTCATGTCAAGTTGTCCCTTCCAAGTTTGATGGTAAATTAACAGGAAAGTTCAGTATTTCTGAAAAACATTACCGTTCCGTAAAATAACAGCAAAGGACTGTAATTTAACAGACTGCCTTTTATTTTAACAGTTAAATGCTGTTTTTATAAATAACAGGTAAATGCTGTTGAAATCCTGCTGTAAATTTACAGCAATTGTTTACAGTGTAGAAATAAAGCTGTCTCTGTGATGTTGGAGAAATAATGTGACGGATACAGAACCCCATTACAACTGGCAGCTTGATGGAGTGTATACGTCTAGGGCATTCAGCCAAACCACCTACAGAGATGGCGCTTGACCACAAGCCGCAAATGTAACACATCTCTGCAACCAATCTACATATAGGCGTTATATAAATCGACACAAACTCCTACATGCTGACCCACCAAGAAGCACATGCAGTTAACAAGTGGCAGGCTGCTCAGGCAATAAGAATAACACTATTTTCAGATAGACACTTTCAATTTTTAAAGAACATGTGATTTTGTTCCATATCATGATGAAGAGAGAAGTCAGTTTTGGTTTACAATTCATGCCAAACATGACCAGCTCAGAGCTAGGATGCTAGAAGCTCACTAACACCAGGTGGCAAACAGGGTCCTATATTTCCCACGTCACTTAAGCTCAAAACTGTACATTCACTTGACTCCAGTCCTTTCAAAAGCTTTGCAAACATACCAAAGTTGTTTTCTTCTTTACTTTCCCTAAGGTCCGCCATACGTTTGCAATTCTGTTGGTGCTTTAATGGGCCTAAACATTCGGCTTCAAACGGAACCACATCCAATGTTGGCAATGGAAATTAGATCAATGGGTAAAATGGGGGCCAGACGGTGAGCAAAGCATAGCAGAGGGCCAATGACACAAGCACCATGACTTCATTGTGGAAGTATTCAACCCCCCTTAAAAGACCCCATCCCTCATCCCATCGCACGCTTTCTCAACAGTCGCGAGTGGAAACTGTTTAAGGTTTAATGATTGGAAGAAAGTAACAGAAAAAAAAACGTGTCCTAAAGTATGTGACGACGGTCATTGGCCACACCATGTTATGCTTGTGTGGCGGTCTGTCAGCAGAGTATAACAGTGCTTCTGCTAGGTAGTGCCATGTAGCGTTTAACATTCATCTACTGGCGCCACTGGATTCCGCTAGTCCAATAATCAAGGCAGAGCAATATATCCTGTTAATTTACACGGCACTTGACACGCATTTAGACGTCTCTGATCGATGAAGAGACTGTGGAGCCGTGACAAGAACCTTATGCCTTCAAACTAGCTTCTCACTTTGTTTGTGTCTGTTTTGTGTTTGGCACTGTCCCTGCATCCCTGGAAGCCAAGAATACTCCTATATAGGGAAAGAGAAAGCGGGATAATAGCAGAATGAGGTCAAATAAGACTCGGGCAAGAGTTGTGGTTAATAGATTGAAAGAGATAGACAGGTCTGCATGGGAAGCAACATAATTCAACCACGCTATCAGTGTTTACCAAAGCACCTGTTTTCACGTTGTCTCTCCATTTAACAACTGCAGCGGGGACTTTGCATTTTATCAGCGATAATGAATTAGGTGTGGAAGATGAATGGTGTTTTGCATTGCTGCATGATAAAGAGATCCCGTTGTGTGACACCAGGAGATAAGAACCTGACGGATTGCAGCTCTGCTCTGGCAAAGTCGACAAACTAGCTCTAGGATTTCTGAACTTGCAGCTCTTTCTCGATACTTAAATGAACCTTAGATAAATCCAACCACAACCCATTGTCTACCAAGGGCAGTATTGCTTTTTGATACCAATCAGAATCTGTTTTAGGTGGGTACATGTATTTACATCTACCACTGCCCCTTCACCGCTCCCTTATCCGCTCCCCTATTCATTTGCTATGATTGATTTGGACATGACTTGCTTGCTGCCAGGTAACCAATCCATACTATCAAATTGAACCAAACTGGCAGTGTGGGTATGCCAAAGCTCAATGACAAGTAAGAACTAGTAACGCACAAGGTCCGACAAAGCTAGACTGGAGGACAGCGGAGAATAAGAGAAAATGGTGAGCGACTCTGGGACGTGTTGGGTGGAGGCAGTCCTGGCGTACATGGCAGCATGATTTATGGACACCTTTGAAGTGAGCTCATTCCAACCACACGGCTTGCCTGCTGCATTTCAGAGCAGGGACATGCTCCTGGCAGTATGGCGAGGGGGGACAAATGACCTTTGGGTCAGTAACCTCCACTAGTGAACCACTCACACATGCACGTCCTGATTATGGGGCAATTCATCAGTGTGTGTTTGGGTTCCAACAAGCAAAAAAATTAACTGGCAGAGCTTCCAACGGACACGTGACTCACTCCTAGTGTAACCTACTTAGAGGTCAAAGCTAACGGGGAGAGCAGCAGAGCGAAAAAGGAGGTGGTCCCTCACTGAGATCCTAAAAATTGGGTCAAGAGAGACGTGCTCTTGGAGAGTCCAGCTTGTTGTATTTTATTTTGCTGCAGTGTGCAAAATTATCTGGGGAAACTTCTAGTATCTGCATTAGAGTCTGAATGGAAACACATTTTTATCTTCCTATGTAGTTTAAATCTCTCACTCTCCAGTAGTCTCACCAATGATGACATCATTTGTTTAAATAAGTAAAGCTTCCATCTCCTCTTCTGCTGGTGAGGATTGACGAGTGAGGAGGGTTGGCTTGGCAGTCGGTCTGGTTTGAATTCATCCTCCATTCGATATGTTTGGATTGCTCTAACCAAGATCTTCCCACTTTGTTTGAAACCCATTTCCTGAATACATCAAATTGTTTGACCTTATCAGCTTCATTTATGTGAGCAGAAAAGCCAGGGATTGTGAATATGAGCGGTAATTACACACAACGGAAAGTCCCCACAAAGCGACTGCTGCTCAATGTTCCTGTACAGGCCCCCAGTTTGTCTGATGTGCTTTCTTTAAACCCTCTATCTATCCACAGCTTTTTGTGTTCTCATGTGTGTACCTATGTACACGTGTGACAACTCATGCACGTGGTTGCAGGTGTTCCCAGATATCTACGATTTTATCCCTATAAGCAGGACTGTGTGTTTAGATATAACACGCCAGCTCTGCATTGCGCCTGTGTGTTTGCAAATGTGTGTGATTGTCTCTCTGAGAAATCCCAGATAAGTCCCTTTTCGGGGTAACAGGAAGAAGCAGAATGTGTGTGTGTGTATGTGTGTGTGTGTGTGTGTGTGTGTGTGTGTGTGTGTGTGTGTGTGTGTGTGTGTGTGTGTGTGTGTGTGTGTGTGTGTGTGTGTGTGTGTGTGTGTGTGTGTGTGCATACTGACATGGACCTCTCATTGTTATTAACCTGCCAGTGGTGAAAGGGGTAGGAAATTAACCCCCGCATTTGATTCACACAGCGCATACCAGAGTAAAGGAAGAAGACATAATGTTTTTTTATGACAGGAAAATGGACCTGGGGGATATTTTCAAAGGTCAAGCCACATTATCACATCTCTTTTTATATCTTCTTGGTTTATGCTGCTGGATTTTACTGCGTGGTGATTTTTAAACACATAATAGTATGCATTTAGCTGTATGCACTAGTGAAATAGCACATTTATTTGAGTTAGATTTGACCTGAGTTTGGGATGGATTAATATGGTATCTGAGTTCCCTGATGGTTTATTTTTTTACTGTAAATTTTCACATTACCACAGCATCCCTAATAAAATGCAGGGTTGTGCCCTCAGTCTGCGCTGCGGAGGATGAAACAAGAGCTAAAAAGTCACTGCCAAGAGGTTTATGGTGCAGGGGAATGAGGGCACTGTTTACACGTTGCTAGGGAGATGTGACTGAGAAGGGGAAAATGGCTGCATTTACTGGAAATGACTTCTAAGATATTTATCCCAGCCGATTCACATTTGGCAAACGCCCCTCAATGTCCTGAGCCAACGTATTTCCTTTTTTCCCCCCATACAAACGCATCTTCTGAGTCGGACAGCGAGAGAGGTGAGCGTGTCGGTCGCTTTCGGTTGTGGGAGACAATCCATGCAGCTGTCAAGAATGTAGATTGTTCTTACTGCGTACAATGTGTAATATGAATGAGAGCCCTCTGCACTCGGTAATTGGAAAACATCCGCCTTTCCTACTGTATAACAACATGCTGAATATTTATGTCTGGGGATGTTGTGATGTATGCTTAAACAAATACCCTTCTGGTCTGGGTATTAACCTCAGGGTCAGGTACCATCACTGCAGCCACGAGCCGCAAGTCTGAATGAGTTATAAATAATTGCTAGCAGTTGTGGGTGTGTACTGCACAGTTGTGTGTGGCATGCTTAGATTGCTGAGTGTGCGGCCTGTGAAACCTTAGCCCAGCTCCCTTGATGTCCTGGCTAGTTGCGCTGACTCTGCAACCTTAGGAGACCACCTGGAAATGACCAGTCTTCTTCGGGAGCCATTTTGTGTCTTTTGATTCACAGTTAGCCTTGGCATTCGGCCCCTGTGTAACTAATAGCTAGAGCATGAACAGCAGACTTTTCTGTCATATGAAATGCGCAGAGAAAGTCCATGCCATTTAAATCAGTATTCATTGTCCAAAACTCCATAGCAGCAGCTCAAAGGCACGTGCCTCAGATCCATAGGACCTGTGTAAATAAAATGAGACTCCAAGTCTCTTGGCTGCGGCAATAATGTTTGTTTTAGTTGTAGGTGCAGTCCAGAGGTAACTTCCCAATGTAGTGACTTGGGGAGATATTTGATGTGTCTGCATTGCATGTTACAAAGGCACAGAGAAACAGCCAAAAGTAGATCTTTCTGAGGAAATGACATCAGTGACATGACTATCTGTTCCCCCTCTGGAAGTTGGACTTGTGAAAACAACATCCTCTCTAGGGGCTTGCAAACCAGATACTGAATCACCCAGATTGCAAGTGAAAGTACTACGACCTCACTACTTCTCATTCTGCAAATATTTGAATGGAGACCGGGCTGTGTTACACATGTTAAGTACACTATATTTACCAGGCATGATAATCTAAATTTGAATGCATTTATTTTTAAGCAATGTGCTGGTCCACAGCCCTTAAAAATACAGAGCAGGTGTCAAAACTGATAGGTGTCTCCAACAAACAGTGGAGGCTTCAGGTTTCAAAGGGAAGCCCTATATCCTCTGGATCACAGGGCTGAGAATGACAGGGAGGATGAGGAGATAACAGGACAGTGACTGAGATAGCCATTTTTGGGCACAAATCTGCCCTGGGAAACATTGGAGTGAAGGGGTTCCTATGATTAATGGCCATGTTTGTTCAAAGAGAAATAATATACTTTTCCTCTCATACTGAGACCTTAGAACAACCCTTCACGACGTATTTATTCTAAACCCAGCAGCCACAGCGAAGCACTGTGTGAGAACCCCAGAATATGTAACTGTTATCCTGAGATCTTTCAGCACCTTTCTCAGATTTCCTTTGACTAAATACAGTATCTGCATCCATGTGAAAGAACGGTTTGTTGAGCAGGCATACATTGTTGATTCTTTTGTTGAATTATTATTGATCACACTCTCTTTATCTCCCCTTCTTCTGTAGTTCTTGCTTTACTCTCCTTTCACCACACTGCTCACCACCTCAAAGTGTATCAAAAGCTCAGCTAGAAGACTTTCAAGATCTTTTTTTTTCACTTGCTTTTCAGATTTGCTTTCTCTTTTCTCACTCTCACTCCAGTTTTCCCTCTGCCATTTAAACATTTACCGGCAAATACCAGCACACAGAAAGAGAGAGAGAGAGCGAGAGAGAGAGAGAGAGAGAGAGAGAGAGAGAGAGAGAAAGAAAAGACAACCTTTCTTGCATTCTCTAGGCAATGACTCTCCAAAAACCTCCACTGGCACACAGGAGTTGACTGCATAGTTTCCCCAATGCAAACCAGATGTGAAGCACTAATGTATGGCAGCATTTTTTTCTTCTTCAAAGGAAGACAAATGTAGGCCAAAAATATAGCATTTTGGCCATCCTCGCACAGTGATTTAAAAATAAATTCAGTTTCATTCCTGAGTTCCAAAGCTTCCCTCATGGTGGTTGGGACAGAGCAGAGTATGATTTAGAATAATTGCGATGTTATTGTTTGGTGTTGGTGGGGGCATTGTGGAACGTTGGGATGTGAGACCGGCTCGTGAAAGGAGACTGATGAGATTATGACAATTGCGTTTTTTCAGCTGCACTCATCACCCCCTTGCACATGGTGTCCTCCCTTTGAGCACGTCCTCAAGTGACTGTGTGCCCAGTGACTGTCAGATTATGACAAATGTATGTTTTAAGTACTAGTAAACATAGGTCAGTGCAGGCTTATGCTCGGCCTTTGTTTAACTTTTGTCCACATTTGAATCACCATATCAAATTCTCGTAATAATTGAGTCCAGAAGGTTTGACGTTCTCTCATGCCAGTTACTCCTCTTTATCCTGATGTGTGCGTACACCCACACAGCACAATAAAGGCTAATATTAGTAGACATCATGCTATATCCCTACACTTGCATGGTCTTTAAAGGTTACCGTGAAGGGACAAATTACAAAGGCTGTGGTGTCATCTTCTGCTGCAGGTAGTCATTTCCCTCCTTTATGTTTACGATTGTTGGCTTTCATTTGAGCCCATCGCCCGCCTCCCACTCCACACATAGCCGGTGTTTAAATGCTCAGGGACAATAACAGGTTTGCGCTCCAGTGTCTGGTCCCGAAAGCCTGTACTCTATCGTCAAAGTCTGACCCAGGCTCCCACATAGGATCGGTCTCAGGTGCCTCCCCAGACCCACCAACCCTCCCACCTCCACTCCCCTCTGCCCTGTCACAGCTCGTTCATTGATGTCGTTCAAAGAAACTAAAGTAAATGATGATACAGCTGCTCTCAGTAGCTTCCTATGTGTAGTGTCCTGAGGTTGTGGGTGGCCCTGGGTTCCCCCCACTCAAACTTCAACTCATTTGTAGAGCCACTGGTTGTTTACCAACTGCATCTCAACAGTCGCTCATTGCGAACCCCATCATATAAACTCTGATGGCCGCAGATTGCTCAAAGTTTTAAATGTCATAAAGATGATTGCAGCTTTGGTTTTCTGATTTAGAATCACTGTCACAACTCCACTAAACAGCATGATGCTTTACTAAACTGCCATTGGCTTTTAACTAAACAAAAGGATTTCTTAACATCAAGTGTTTTTTTTTTCTATCTCGACTTGCAAGCTTGTTTAAATGAGGACATCTGTTTTTGAATGGCGGTGAAGCATTATCTGGCGGTGAAGCATTATCTGCCCTTCATGAGCAATTTCATCCTCTTCATTGCTTCTCTTTGATTACTGGGCTTCATTTATCTGATACAACGAAAGACAGCCGGAGCAGCACCCCATTGATTAATATATAACAAATATTTGAGTGTCCAAGCCTTGTGTTGTGTCATCGTGACCTCGATGGTTCGGACCATTTAACATAATGTTCATGCACACCATGAGTCACGGTAATGGGAATTTGCTTTCGGAGTGACTAGTGTCCACAGAATGTAATGCAATCCCTCTAACGTTACGTGTCTTAAACAAAAGCTCTGAATCATTAAAAAAAATATTGTACAATTCATGCCTTTGTCTTTTCACATTAGTAAATGGAAAGTCTTCAATCGTCACGAGGCACTGGAATAAATAAGATCAGACGACTTCTCCATCAGCCTCCTTTCAAGTGGCCACTGGACTGAGACATAAATGATCTTTTGTGAAGTGTGCTTTTGCCATTGTGCTGAATTTTTGATACGCTCAGCCAGGCCCTCAAATGATATACTTAAGTGTCCAGGGCCATACTTTTTCCCCATCTCGAAGCCAGCCAAGGAGCTTTACTGTGTTTGGAAGCTGTCCAGGCACCAGACAGAAGGAAGGCAATGTGATGGTATGTGTTTATAACACAGCCATTTCACTTTCACTCACTTGCGTTTAGGAATTGTCATATAGGTTAGGTTCCTGGTCCAGCATTCACCCTCCTTTAATTGTCTTCCTTTCTTTTTAATTTTTTTGCTGCGGCACTGTTTAATTTCCCTTAAAAGTTCCTTCATCACTCTCTTTGGGGCCTGTGTAAAATGGAAACACAGTTTTGTCTTCTGAACGGGACCTGTTCTACTGGTCTGTGAGTCTTTTTGCTGCCAGAAGACCAGACAGTAAAAGGTAACTGAATGGCAGTTGTAGTCACTACTATTTACAAGTAAATAAAACCTTACTATGCACAGTAAAATCCACACTTGCTTAAGTATCCACTTGGAGATAAAAGCACACTAGTCACGATGGACCTATAAAAAACAGATCTTACAAATAAAGCAGTTGTCTTGGTATTAAATGGGTTCTTCCTAACTTTATTGCTTACAGACCTCATACAACAGCGAGCATAGCCACAATTTCTGTACCGTGTCCGACTAAAACATTTTAAAATGGCATCTTTGGCAGGCTGTGTTGCTATTTCCACCACAGGTCATGTTGTCTTATCAGAGTGGACACAGTTGCACCACTTCCGCACTCTGACATGTGTGGCCCTGAATTATCTTGTCTCATCGTAGTACTTTCACTTGCAGAAGAAAAAAACTGATATGACACAAAAACAACAGCTGCTCCACTGACATTAACTTGATGCACTCATGGGAAATCCACTATATATACTGTAAGAAAACTCATGAATGAGCTTGAAGCATGGAAAAAACTTTCTTGTCACAGTCACTCTGTTTCCTAAATAGTTTGTCTTACTCTTGTTAAGCTAGTGGAGGACTTATTTGGTGTGAATTAAGCTGTTGCTCCAAAATCACCAGCAATAAGACGAATACAAATTATGTTAGTCCACCTTTAGCAGACACACACACACACACACACACAACAGACACTGATCCACAAGAGGTGTCTTTAACTAGACATTTACAGATAATACAGCGTCCAAAGTCAGTCTGTTTTCTTGACTTTTACAATGGAATTTCAACCCTCATGAACATTTTAGATGAAGACGTTGTTGTCATTTCGCCTGTGCAGTACACAGCCATCTGCCTGCTGCGGTCAGCATGATCTCCATCCGCTGTTGATGTTACACGATGTCAAGTGCTTTGTCTATCCGTAGTCAAACAGATATTTTACAAGGGAATTCTTCTACTGCACAGAAGGGAGGGGGGGGGGGGAGAGAAGTGACAGGCCCGTTCCCAGCAGGCTGTGTAGACTGTTCATTTGGAATCAACCAGAGCGTAAGCAAAGTTTGGGCTGGGGATTATCAGGCCTGCCTGTGGGACTGGACTGACAGGGGGTCTGCTAGCCCTTCACTAACCAACCATGGCTATGTTGCCCAGCAACAGCATACAGCCTGCTTGCTTGCATTGGTGTGTTGCTCTGTGGTGGCTCACAATTGGCCCTGAACTTCACCCACTTATGTCACTCAGGAAAGGTTGTGATGACTAGTAAAACGTAGCCTTGGCATTGTTCTGCTATCTTAAAGCCGTAGGAACGTATTATACCCGCAATGGGCTTATTAGATTGGATATTGTTTTCCAAAAAGTGGACATTTTGTCCCAATGGTAGCCCTAGAAGTCAAGGTCAGGGGGTCTCAAGAAACATCTGGATTCATCTATCCTAAAAGTCCATTGTTGACTTTGGAAACATCTGTTGACCTTTGCTGTGGAAGCTTAACTCAAGGGATTTTGACCATGTGACATAGTCTTCATCAGCGGATGGAGTTGACTCATTGGTTATGTATCTGTCGAGAAAAGATCTCACAAAAGTGTTTCAATGAATATAAAGTTCAAAAATCTGCTGTTTCATGACATCTGAGCAAATATGCCAATACAGTTGAAAGCTCCTGAACAAGCCAGCCAATGGACTGCCTCAAACCATAGCCTCACAAGGGTTAAGAAAACCAGATAAAGACATTGCCGCAGAGTCAGCTGACCCATATAGCTGCGTTTAATATATTTTTAGTCTCTCTCTCTCTCAGATGAACTCCCTCTGGATCATTATAGAGAATGGAATGCACTGTTGACTTTATCATACAGAGAGAGATCCCTACTTTGTGCCGCAATACTATAATTAAACTTGGACCATTGTCCTTTATGGAGGCAGTGGTGATTTCCTTGAAGCCCACACTTTTCCCAGGGGGCTGAATTCTGTCACTGCTCTGGTATTTGGGAACTGTATTAACCCAGATTGAGGTTCTTAGTCACTGGGTCATGGACAAGGAGATGGACCTCTGCCGGGAAGTGAGCATACTGTACATACATACAAAGCCTTGTGAGAACTGGCCTCCATACTGGATTTCTTTGTGACCCATCCTTCTTCTCTTCTCTTCTCTTCAATTACGGATTGTGGGTTTTTGTGCAGCCATTCCTGCATGCAGTCAGATCTTGGTCCATGGCCCCGGGGGTCAGTGAACTGCCGTCATGCTCCTCTCTGTTAGAGCCTGTGCCATCAGGAGTTCATTTCAGGCTCTGCAGTGCATTAGCCACTCAAATTCTGATACTCAAAGTGAGTAGTAGTTGAAATTGAAGATGACCTGGATGTTTAACACATGCTCTTCTTCGGATTTCTTAAGTAATACATATTTATGTATCCAGCTTTGGAGTCTTTGCAATAGTGCTGTGTAACGTTCCCATCTGTGAAAGTAAGTAATCCACCACTTAACATTAAACTGATTGCTGGCAAACTAGTTAATCTAGTTGTATAACACATATTGTCTGAAGCCCATAAACACAAGTGTTGAAAAGGAGCCTAGTTATTCATCTCTGTTTAGAGTATTTGTCTTTTTTTTTAGAGGACATACGTATGTATTTGCTACCTATCTTAAAAAGGTTTCCTGACATATTATGGCTTATGCAGCCTTTTAGTATGTGGATATGGGGATGATACATGTGAATTTGAGGAAGGCAATAAACAGCTGCCGGATGATTGGCTTTGGAAATGAAAGCTGACATGAGAGGCGACACAGCCCTGGCTTTGAGAATCATGCCTAGTCTCGTTCTCTTCACCTGGCAAGCATAGGCAGCACATACCTACCTGGCACCGCAGATAACATTAAGGCCGTAGCACTCATTTTCAGCTCTATACTCTGTTGATCTTATCTTGACGTTGTGGTTATGTGGGCTGATGGCAACGTCACCGGAATTTTTTGATGGATGGTGTGTCAAATGAACAGAAATTGATGGTAAAACGCAGACTCGCAAGTTCAGCGCCCTGCTTTGCATTACATAGGCCAACCACAGCTGCTTATTCTGATATTCTGCCATAACCTCCAGATGGATACTATAATATGAGACATCAGATAATGAAGATGTGTCCTTTCAGTCTTTATTTAGAGAGATATGGCAGTCCACTACTGTGAGCCAGAGTATACACATGGCTGCAGGACTGTTGAGCCTAGTTTACACCTTCTAATTTATGCCTAAAGTTTTTTGAAATGGCTGATAGTGTCTCTCTCCAGTTTGGGTAAGGGGTGTTGTAAAAGCAGTAAGCTTGGGTTGAATGTGAGCACTGTGAGCAGGTGAGGTCTACTGGTTCTAGACTTTCTCACTCACTTTCTCATTCTTAATCATTCAAGAGCCTTTGTCTGGCCAAGGGCTGAGACGGTTGAAACACGAGAGTCTGGGACACATGTTTTCTTTTATGATGGATTCTGTGTGATTTGGCTTTAAGTCTTCGTTCCCTTTTTTCTGTCACCCGGTTTTTTAGTGTGTAAATGTATGATTGTCTTTGCATGCCTCTTATGTATATGCTGTTGTGTAAGCGTCTGCAGAGATGGTTGTTTTGTGTGTGTGTGTGTGTGTGTGTGTGTGTGTGTGTGTGTGTCTGTGTGTGTCTGTGTGTGTGTGTGTGTGTGTGTGTGTGTGTGTGTGTGTGTGTGTGTGTGTGTGTGTGTGTGTGTGTGTGTGTGTGTGTGTGTGTGTGTGTGTGTGTGTGTGTGTGTGTGTGTGTGTGTGTGTGTGTGTGTGTGTGTGTGTGTGTGTGTGTGTGTGTGTGTGTGTTTGTCCGTGTAAGACAGGCAGCTGCAGGGCGAGTTTTGAAGTTTGATTGATTATTATATCAGACGTGATTATTGTTTCTGGGTGGTGGGAAAGAATAGCCAGCGGTGCAGCCTGCCAGAGGGCTGTATCCCTTACTGTATCACTGGGCTTTCCTCCAGCCATGCTGTAATGCTTTGGCAACCCGATACTGTTGCCATAATGCTCTCTCACAATATTATTTTGTCACTTTGTTGTGTGCTCAGTCATGATCAAGGGGCCTTCGTACAGTGAAAATCACATACTTAGACAGTAAACCTCCTGTATCCGTATATATCTGTGATGCTGTAGTTGTATATTAATGCCGAAAGGAAGCCACTTGCTAGGGAGTCATGTTCAAACACCTACAAGTGGCTCAAACTCCCACAAATGTTGCACGGGGGTTCCTGTATCTGTTGGTGGTCTGCGCTTAACTCAGAAATATATTCTCGCCTTATAAATATTTACAGGTGTGTATGATGTGCTGCCTTCTAAGGCAGGGAGACACTACTGTATTCCCACTCAGTCACAAGAGTGATTCCTCAGTCTGTATTGGTGCTTTAACTCTTAATGTTGGACCATTTGGAGCGGTTGACAGCGACAGGAAGGAGTTTGGAATAGCTACAGAGAGAGAAAGCAAAGTGACAGCTCTCTCTCTCTTGTCCCCTCCCTCTGCAGCCACCACACTTTCATCACGCAGCAATAAAAGATAATAGGCATATTGCACTGCCTCTCTTGTCTCTCTCTCTCTCTCTCTCTCTCTCTCTCTGTTTTCTCAGTCTCTGTCTTTTTTTTCCACTTGCTCCTACTTGCTTTGCATGTTTCATTTGGGTTCAGCTCCCTCGCTGGTACAAGCCGAAGTATTTACAGGGTAAATATTGGCAGTGAGAGTCTATACTGATGTCCAACTGCTGTGCCGGAAAAGGTGACAGAATCATTCCTCAGGACTCTCACTCCTTTTTTCTTCTCCTCCCCCTGTTTTCTCAGCCCTCTGTTCTTGTTCCTCGTCTCTTTTGGATTTGTCGGCATTTGTTTATTTTCCTAGATGGTGCTGACCAGAGTGTCTCCTTTTTGTGTTTTTCAGGCATACAATAATTTACAATGGCTGACCGCTTTGACTGTGCCAACTGCAAGGAGTCCTTGTATGGCCGCAAGTACATCCAGTCAGATGACAGTCCCTACTGCATCCCCTGTTACGACAGCCGCTTCTCCAACACGTGTGATGAGTGTAAAGAGCTGATCGGCCATGACGCCAGGGTAAGGCATTCATTTTGACATGATCAGACATGCAATCAGCTATCTGCTGCACATCAGTAACAAGTGGAGTACACACAGAAGTTCAATTGTAGCATAATACTTTTTTTAAATTTGATTTAAGAAAAACAAATGTTCCTAACGGCTATTGTTTTCTTTAATGGTTGCAGTAGAATGAATGACCCATTTAACTTTAACTTTAATATTTCCACACTGTGAGCAACATACTGTATTAACATTTTAAAGATTAGACATCTCATCAAACATATGCCCTAATTAGCTTTAAGATATTTCTGCCATTTTTTTTGCCATGGTATTGGATCGCTAACCCAGAAGTTATGTCATGGTAATGATGCATAATTCATGCTAAATGAGGCGTGTTCTATATATTTTTCATGGCAAGACATAGTGAAGGCTAATTTAACATGCAATTATATAACATAAGCCAAGGGGCTAATTTTGTCTACGATTGTAAAAATGAGGGAATGTCTCACACTTTAGCACAATCAAGTTCAAATTAAATTTTCCCTTAATGGAAAACACTCACATGAAGTGGATCAGTTATGACTGACATACGCTACAGTGCTAAGTAGTTTGCATAGCTAAGAAGGCCAATGAGTTATCAACACGCTCTTGGGCATTTGACGATAAAGAAAACCAGCATTTTCTTGGCTCAGCGCCTCACAATCAATTCAGAATCCTTGATGGACCCTTTTTAAACAGAAGTATGCCCATAAGTACAGTACTATGTGTACATGTACACCGAGTAAACGAATAGTCCTTACTGCCGGTGCAGACCTTTTATTGCTCTGTTTGACCAAGACCAATCCACCTCTCTCCTAAGGCTTTTTTGGCCTTTGTTGTTGTTTGGTCTTTCAATCTTTTCCCTATTTACCTTCCTAAAATTATTACAATTCTGGAACTGTAAAACATGAAAATACATTTGGAAGAGACCTGTAATGATTCAAGGGGATTCCATTAATGTGATGCGTTTATGAGATGACCTCCAAGTCCTTTTTTCTGTCTCTTCCTGTTATGCTGCTATAGGAGCTCTTCTATGAGGACCGGCATTACCACGAGCACTGCTTCCGCTGTTTCCGCTGTGACCGCTCGCTGGCAGACGAGCCCTTCACCAGCCAGGACGAGGCCCTGCTCTGCAACGACTGCTACTGTAACGAGTTCTCCTCCAAGTGTGTAGCCTGCGACAAGATCGTCATGCCAGGTAAAGCCCAATAAGGCAGCAGCCCAGGATTTTAGTGTTGAGATTTAAAGCAGAAGTAAGCGATATTTTCTTGTTAATAAACATGTGAAATCATTTTATATTCATACAGCAATCACTTCAACAGTATGCGCAGTTCATAACACAAGTCTCCCAGTCATTCAGCTTTGCAGTAACTACCAGATCCCGTATCCAGTATCAGTTTTTATCCAATCAGGAAAAAGAGTGCATGTTCATGTGGTGGTGACGAAGGGACGAGGGAGGGGACTGCTAACTGCAGTCACTGACAGGAATTTAGCTAAAAGGACCATATCACGTACTTCTCCTTTAAGGCTTCTTTTCATTTGTACTTTGTGATTGACTACTTTCCCAAACAATGTTATGTTATTTGTGCGTAGAATATTCTCACGGTAGAGGTTAGACAGGGAGGATTCCGGCTAAACTGTCACCTTTTGGAACCAAAAACTTCTATTTAATTTGAAAATCCAGGATGAGGTAGTTGATTAAAATATCTAAATACTAGACGGATTGACTTTTTTTTTTAAATATCTTGCACATAATGTATTTGACAGTACCTTATATTACTGCACTTCACTCACCCACTAAGCATAGGTCAGCTTGCCACCATATTTGACTTTCCATGTAGTATACAAATTCAAATCTCAGACTAGATAGGCAAATGACTTTGGAAAAATGATTAGCTGGCAAACTCGAGGAAGCAGGGACAAATGAGTAGTATACCGTAACAGATTGAGCAGACATTGAAAGAAAAGTGGTTTCAGTAAGAAAAAAAAGACAAAGTCGAGGTTCCATGATTGAGCTGCAGCCAGCACTGAATGTGACAGAGTAATTGCCAGTCTGCTTGACTTGTTGCCTGTAAGCCATATCCCCAGGGCTGTGTGAGCCGCCAGCAGGCTGATTATATGAAAAGATAAGCAAGTTAATTATTAAAGCGCCCCTGTAGCATCCAACACTGCCCTCATGAAGCCACAAATTGTTTCAGGAAGAGTACGCCATGTAGGTAATCTCACTTTTTTTTTAGAAAGATCACACATATTCTTTACAATGTTTAGTCTACGTCACACTCTAGTGTGTAGATTCTCCCTGAGAAGAACTAATCATTATAGAGAAAGAGATCAGATCGAGGAAACCTTGACCAGGGAAACTCTGGAGACTTCAGTCCTGCAAACTCTTAAAGATCGCTGTGTCATCCAAACATTTGATTTGTTTGCAATTCTGAATATTCCCTATGCATCAAAAGAACAGTCATTCTAAAAAATATGTCGGCCCTTATACACAAACACACACACGTACCTTTGTTTGACAACTATGCTGGGCTGGAGCTGGGTTTGTTTCACTGAGAAAAGGACAGAATAATCCTTATACCAACGCCATGCAAATGTTTTTTCTCATAAGGTGATTTGGTTAAAAACTGCCCCCATGCCAAAAATGGTCACACAGGAAGTTGTGTTTTTGTGCTTATCCTGCTTTGTCCCTCAGTTTATTCTGTCAGGAAATCCTCTGACACAGACTGCATGTTTTATTTGAGCTTAATCTCCAAGATTGTAACAATTTATTTGGAAGAATAAATACATACAAGAACTTTAAACTTGTTGGAATGCTTGTAAAACTGCCCGCAAAGATGATGTGTACTGTATTTAGCTTTTTTGCCTTTTTTCAGTATTTGTCAAATACTCAAACCTCACTGTTAATATCATCCTCATTGAGCCACTGTAATTCACTTAAGGTCATAATCAGTAATGTTTTTGCGGGATATTCTTGCAGTTTTTTGTTGTTGTTAGAGAGCCCCACAGCACAGAGCCTAAAGCAGTGAAACGTTATCTTTTTGCAGACAGCAGTACAAAATGTCGGCCCCACACAAACCACTGCGTCACCATCCAATAAACCAATCAGTATGATATAAAACTCAACAGCCAAGGGATAGAAAATGGATTGGTTGGGGAAATGGCTTTATCCCTTTCTGTTGAGCCTGCTGCCAGTTTCCAGCAGTAAGGAAAGAAATGTTGGGCCTGTGGCATAATGATTTAAAATAGAATAAATCTCAGTGAAACAAAATGAGTTGTGCATGCATCCGTGCACTTCAAGTGTGTTTTTTCATAGTTTAATAAAATTGCCACTAAGAAATAGCAAAATGACCGTAAGAATCCTATGAAGTACGGCCAACAATTCATTCTAAGTGAAAGAAGTTAAGTCTCTCTGTCCCTTGTCATTCTTTCCGTCCTTCTTTTTCCTTTCTCATGTCTGCCTCCTGTCATCCCTGTTTTCTCTCTCTGCTAGGTACGAGGAAGTTGGAATACGGAGGCTCCACATGGCACGAGGGCTGCTTCATCTGTCACAGCTGCGAACAGCCCATTGGCTCAAAGTCCTTCATCCCAGATAAAGATGAACACTACTGTGTGCAGTGTTACGAGGACAAGTTTGCCCCACGCTGCACGCGCTGTAAAAAGGTCAGCGAAGTTATCAATTCCCCGTCACAGATGCACTTCCATGGGGAATACTCAAAGAAACCATCCAAACGCATGGGTGACTTGAATTGGATTTAAGGTGGAGTCAGCTATTCTGGAGCATGCTTGTGGTCAATTGATTTTTTGTTGTCAAAATCAGTGAATATCTCATCAAGATCCCCTATCTGTCCGTGTATTGTATGTGCACTGAAGAAAAATACACTGTTAAAACAGAGCTAAGGCTCTGTGAACTGGCATGTTGCTAGCTATGGTGGGCCCCCTTTGTTTTCATACGCTTTATTTACATACCCGTTTACAGAGCCTAGGCTGTGTATTAACACCTGATTTATTTTCAGCACACACAGTGTATCGGATTGTGAGGGGATATTCACTGATTTTGTCAACAAGCATTCTCCAGAATCGCTGACTCAACCTTGAATAGGTTTGCAGTGAAGTAAGTAAGTAATATACACTGATCCCCACATCAACCTTTGATCTGGCTCATTTCAGACCTTGTCGAAAGGTGGCGTGACCTATCGGGACGAGCCGTGGCATAAGGAGTGTTTTGTGTGCACCAGCTGTAAGACACAGCTGGCAGGTCAACACTTCACCTCCCGAGACGACAACCCTTACTGCCTCAAGTGCTTTGGCAGCCTGTACTCCAAGAAGTGCGAAGCCTGTGACAAACCAATCACAGGTAAGGTTACATCACTATGTTCAACACACAATGATCATTGATTTGTGCTATCCCAGGGGTTTGATTTGGGATGAGGCTTAAACTCTAAAAATGCTGTTAATACTTTAAAAATAGATTGACTTTAAGATTGGCAGCCAGTTCCAGCATTTTATATTATGTGCCACATGGTTGAATTATTTTAAACTTTTCAAGATTCAAGAAATTCACAAAATGTTGCTTTTCAGCAAAGACATGATTAAAGGATAATACACATTTTTATTTCAGGAAGCAAAAGCTTTATTGGGAATATCTTAGATTAGCATTTTACTGTGAGTGATTGAGTCCATTAAGAACACACTATTTTATCCCAAATTTAAACAATGTTAGTTATATCACATTAGAGATGACTGTAGTTCTGTTCTTCCATGTGCTTGGGAAAATGTGATGTCACATACATAATATGCACCAGTCGGGACTTATGAAATTTGAGTCAGATTCTGATGACTGTGGTGGGGTTGTTTGGTCACTGTCAATCAAATCTGATCAGTCACATGCTCACATCACTGAGTTTGTAGTAGATTCACTGTGTTTTGAGTAAGAAACTCATATCATACTAATATATAATACTAGTACTACTATGTCTTTTTAACTTGGATTTAACTTAACTGAAGTGGACACAGTATTTGCAACTTCAGTAATGTTGAATTCAAAGTCAGCTAAAGTCTAAAGTTTGACAAAAAAGCCTAAGGTGTGTCTCAATGTTCCTGTCGTAGGTTTCGGAGGGGGAAAGTACATTTCGTTCGAGGATCGCCAGTGGCATCAGACGTGCTTCTCGTGTACCCAGTGCTCTGTTTCACTGGTGGGCGCCGGCTTTTTCCCCAACGATGACAGGATCTTGTGCCGCGACTGCAACAGCAACAGCAACAGCAACCTATAGAGCATGCACTCATTTACCATATTCTCGCCCTTCCCTTGTCTTACCTTTCGCCTTCGTCACAGCATTTCAAGAATGGTAACACAGGCTAACCAATGCTGCCTCTCAAGTTGTTTTTCTATAAAGAGATCGGTTCCTCTTGGCCCCCTGTCTGGGTCTGATTTTCATCCAGGAGAAACTGTGCACAATCCTGTTTTAATGCTGCATTGGTTGAACCACCACAAAGATTTGTTCTTTAACCAAAAAATGTTATTATATTGTGAAACAAAATTATTAGAGTGCCTTAAGAATATTATCATCAATATGTATGTACTATTGAACCAAAGAAAAACGCAAAATGCTAGTCAAAATGCTAGTCACTTTGCAAAAGATCCCTTATGATTTTTTTTTATAAAGAAAAAAAAGAAAGTAAAGGTAAAGGTAAAGGTCAGGCTATAAAGAGAAGACATACTGTATATAGAACACTGATAAAGTACAGCATGTCCACCTTACAGTCTGTATTTCATTACGTATGGTGGAGGTACTGTCTTAATGCTTATAACTGCAGTTTTAAGCATTTTCAATTAAAATATGTCAGAAATTTAGAAACTAAGAACATTTAGAAAAATATGCTGATTTAGCTTTCAGTGAGGTAGTCAATTTATGGTAGTTATGATCAATAATATCATGGTTAGATATTCTCTACCATATTACAGTATGTCTCTTCCCGCTACCATGTTATGTGCACATAATAACGCAATAAAAAAACACAGACCACCTTTTTTGTAATATAACTGCTTTTGTTGAACTTGCAATGACGCTTATTTTTTACGCAAAGCTTCTTTTAATTTTTTCTTTTTCATTTGTTTTAATTAATCCCTTTTTTACCACCATTGCTCAAAGAGCCAGCATTGTATAACCCATGAAGCTGAAATGAAAAGCAATGCCATTCCTGTGTTGCAGGAGTATGCATGTCTTTGCCTTAATAATTATGTTGTGGCTGTTAACGCTGATAGTGTTTTGTTTTTCATTGTAAGTTTGTAACATGTTTGTGAAAAATTATATAAAAAAAAATGCTATATTTCATTATTTCAGCTTTGATGCTGGTGAGTCAGAGTTGGCAAATACATACACATTCTAAGGTGTAACATACGCCAGAAGATAAGTTTTATTTGGGATGTCTTTATCAAATAAATTTACACTGACCGATCATTGCTGGTTTGAGCATTTTTTACTCTGTGTGCATTTGTGGTTTTAGTTAAAAATACCTATTAGTGGTTAATGAGGTCATATTTTCTGTGGACTGCAGTGTTTACTGTCTAAGCCAGAGAAAAAAAAGCCTTGTGGTGTGTTTTAAAAGTCTTTCTAGGAAAGATCCTTGTGTGTGAGTGAGTGCACGGGGGAAGGGAATGAATGTGTGCGAAAGTATTAGAGAGAGAAACCATGCATGTGTAATAAAAGGAGTAAAACGAGTTTGATTGTGTCTGTAGGTTGAAGAAATGTGTGTGCGTGAGAGAGAGAGAGTAAAGGGGAGAGTGAGCGCACAAATGTGTGTGTGTGTATATATGTTTATATATATATAAAAACTTTTGTTTATGCTGAGTCGTCTGTTTCATCGCCTTGAAGAAGCACACGTACACAGGCTGCCAAATTCACTCTCCTGTCGGCACTGGTAAAATGTCCTCCTCCCTGCCTCCGTTTGAGATTTTTTCACCAAAAAAGGAAATGGAAAACTCGTAGGCTGCATGGGGGAGGAGGGTGACTGGTGGTGGAAGTGGGAGAGAGAGAAGAGTGTGGGAGAGAGAGAAAGGAGAGCGAAAGAGAGAGAGGGAGGATGTTCACATCTGGAGTTGCTCCATGGCACTTTCACTGGGGGGTCAGCTCCACACACGGCCCCCTTTGGATTTATTGGAAGGAGGAGGCGGGGAGAGGTGACGGCTAGCGGGAAGGGTCAGAGGAAGAGCTGTGGAGATGTTAACTGTATCATGGTATACCAAGCACTCTATGGGCTGGTTCAACTTAAACAGCCGCTTTCAGTGAGTGGGGAAACATGGCCCCTTCATTTGTTTCAAAACTCACTCTCTCACACAATTTATTATCTCTGTCACCCAGAATCAAGTTTACCCAACACAGAGTTTCCTGACAAACAGGACACGTCTGAGAACGTATGGCCTTTCACTTGGGTTGAAATGTGCAAACAGCTGCGTTGCTTGCTTCTCACACCCCCTCACAAGAGGTTGGTCACCTCTTCAAAAAACTTCAAAAAAAGACATAAGGGCTCCCAATGTTGCTACTGGGCCTATCATTTCACTAAAACATCAACTCTTGATGCAAAAATCCAACAGTGGGATTTGTATTACTAGTAGACTGGACACCATCTGACATGTTCTGTCTGCCAGTAATGTCATTTACAATTATGCAGTGTTGCCTGGTGCAGCTTTTTAAAGAAATGTTAACACTGCTTAGAGAAGAAAATAACATTTATGCCTGCCATGAACAATACAGTATAAGTGAATGAACAACTTTCACTTTAAATATCAGATTGAAATCAAAGATTTTCTCTGATCTTTTCACTACAGCGTGCATCACCAGGCCTTTTTAAATACAGATTACAGTTGTAGAACGTCAATAACAGCGTGAATCAGCGCTCGTGAAAAGCTACTTGTAAGGTAGCAAAGTACCCAAAAGTCAGATGAGGAGTGTGGCGGATGCTTATGTTCATACAGGCTCAGATCCCCAAAGGTTTATAAGAAAGTTGGCTCAATAAAAACAGCAGCGAGGGATGATTAGCAGAGAACCCCGTCCACATTGTTTCCAGATGTCTGCTGTGCCCTGTGTTCACCCAGCCGGATCTCTTTTCAGCCTCACATCAGAATCACTTATCACACACTTTAAACCGGAGAGTAAATCCTCAGGATCCATGGTAAAGTGAATGGGATGAAATGCTATTACTGTCCTTTCAGTGCAGTCATTTTACCCATCTCGTTAAGATATTCTCCTGGGGCCGTATTCACAACACATTTTATCTTAGCACTAAGAGTACTCCTAGGGAGCACTAAAAGTTCTTAGTTAGGAGTAATTTCTTAAAACCTATTCACAAAGCTGATAAGACCAACTTTTACTAAGGAATGGGAGGGACTCCTAAGCTAAGACTAGAGGGTGTGGTTGACCCTGTTGCTATGGATGACGTCATGTTCATACCTTCAATGCCCACAGTAATTGGCTGAGAGGGAATGAGAGCTAAGAGTGAATTTATGATAGAAACACTGTGGAGATATCCATATCGTGTCGCTGTATTAAAGTAGAGAGTTTTTCCATACAATTAATGACAAGTGACACTGATTTAACATGAAACCAAGATACTGCAGGGTTTCCCACACATTCGTTCACAATTAGCCTAAAATAGCGCCACATAGGTCTATTCATTTTACATTTTACAATGATTTGAATCGGAAAAAATATTCTCATTGAACAGCTGCACGCCATGCACTCTCACTGTATTTCTCTCAACGGCGACTATGCAGCAATAGTCAGACAGCGACAAACCAGGAAATTCACCATTTAGAAACAACAGCCGGCAAAATCGTAAAGTGCATTCGGAAGGAAAAAGGCGAGACGCGCAACTATACAGACAGCGGACCTGTGGAACGGTGGAGATGGTGCGAAGCGCCACCATGAGCGCCACACATAGGCCTACTCTAGTAGGAAATTAAACCCAAACGTGACACCAACAGTAACTTTCAGTGTATCGTAAACCCAAAGTAACTGCAGGAAAAGGAACTTAATAAATATTTTTTATATAAATATAATATATATATAAATGTGTCTATACTTTCTAAATATAGCTTTACTAAGATCATTAAACCCTTACAGCTATTAAAGGTACCTTTTATAAAGCTCACTAGCATTACATCTCTCCAAAACACCATCAAATGGTTGTCTGTGATTTACTCTTAGTGACTTAGGAGTCCTCTCGAGGACTCCTAGCTTTTCATAGATTTAGGGGCTAGTTTTAGTGCTAAAATGCTTTGTGAATTACACTTATTTTAAAAAGTTAGGAGTCCTAAAATTAGGAGTGAAACGCCCCTTATTTTTGAGAGTTACTCCTAAATCAGCACGTTAGGACCTACTCTTAGCCTTAAAATGTTTTGTGAATACGGCCCCTGATCTGGAGACGGAAAATAAGTCAATTCTTGTTTGAAACGATCTATTTATAGCCATTCATTGAAAGATTACATAACAAATGAGGTCAGTGTTTGATTATGCTTTTATATGTACATGTTTAAATTAAATTAAATTAAGTAGATTTAGAGTTGTAACTGGTGTAAGTGTTTATTTGACAAAGGCCTTGAATCTGTTACATGAACACTTTTGAAAATCTAATTTCAGAAAGCTTTCAAATGGAGCCTAATTGAACGGAGTAAACGCTTAAAAGACGAAACAAGAATGAATAAATTACTGCACTCTCCTGTTTTTCATTTGCCAAACTTCAAGACGTAATCAGAGAACCTTGATGAAGCTTGTTCCAGCAGCGGTGAGTGTTGCTGCAACCTGAGGTCACGTCCTGTTTGATGTCTAGACAAGCACACAGTAGCATGAGTCAGTTTTACGCTGTTACAGTTCACATTATTAAGCCTGCCCCGTATCCAAAGTACCTCAGGGGACACAACTCATCAATTCCATTTTAACAGGATGACGGGATAGACAATCATTAAGAACAATACTTTGCATTCCTTGTGAATGAAAACATTCAGGACTTTAGATATTGTTCATTCCAACATTTATTCAGAACATTTTTTTTAATGACGCACCTGGTGGGAGCAATAATGCTGATTACAAATTGGGAAACACCAGTGGTGAGTGATATGGGGTCTCTGTGTGTGTGTGTGTGTGTGTGTGTGTGTGTGTGAGAGAGGTGTTTACTGATAAGGTTTTGACAGTGGTATCAAAACCTTGCTGTGAAGAAAGAATATCTGTAAACAATTAATGTTTTCAGTTGCTCCTATCCTAGATGTTGTTTTGGTTTTGACAGAGAAGGTTGAGCAGCTTTTTGAATTTACTCCAATGGGCACCCCCTCAGTAGCCTGGTGCTACCAGACCATCGTACTTAATTTCATTTGTACAGAAGACTACTGAAGGGAAAATGAAATTTGGGCGGAAGTAGGTGGGCGGGCAGAGCCAGGCTACCACCTCAGACTGTGTTGTGCCATTCTGACTGTTGACACACATATTTAATGGCAGAATAAAGTCTAAGGCATGTTGACTCAATCAGTCAGCTCCGAAATCCCTCATCATCAATATGTCATTTTTTTTACACAAACAATAGGGGAGACCGGGTATGAAAGTAACACTTTTTTCCAGAGCACTTAAACTACCATTTCTTTTAAAGCTACAGTTCTGAATTTTTTAGGCAAAGTACCCATATTTGTCTACTACAAGTGGCAACCATGTGGGAGATTTACCAGCTTTTTTCCTCTTCCCTAGCTGACTTCAGGCCTTTTTGGTTACTCAGGTAGTAAGGTCCATGTAAATTAGACTATCTTTCCATGCAGATGCCGAGTAAGCATTCCTAAGAAGAACTTCACTTGTCTTTCTGACTCATCATCAATAAGTGAGCTGCATCAGGTAGAGTTTCCTATAATCTCCTCCCATCTAGCCACACAGAGCTCCAGTGTAACTGGAAGTGAGAGAGTCTACAGTCCAGTTATCAGCAGTGACGCAACACTGGCTGAACAGTAAGCAGTGAATAACCAGACACATCGCCAAGGTTTTTGGCGATGTGTCACTTGAGTCACTGCTCAAGTGGTGGGTGCAATTTAAAAACCAGGATCATTGTAGAGAGAGACGATTGTGGTCATTTAGTGTCTCTCCCTGTGTAATGGCTTTACCTGATTTATCCCACAATCTAATATCGTCTTAGGAATTTCATTTATCGGAAAACTAAAGAAGAAAGCTTTTTCACCACATGAAGTATGATTATCATAGAAAGTCATTTTGTGACGATAAGGGCCGAGAGCTATGAATTTATTCAACAAGCAACAGAGGCAACCTAGAGGCGGTAGCTAGCCCAAAGTGTTTAAACATCAGCTCATGTTCATTTATCGGCAGCAAACAATATATTTAGTGTTTACGGTATTCACTCTAGGAGACTAAAGAGACAGGCTATGAGTTTTGGCCGGGAAACTTACATTGATTATTTTCCATATTGGAGCATGGAGGCCGCCATAGATGTCAAAAGAGAGAAAGTTAAACCCCTGGCCATAGATTTCCATGGATTCTTCCTGCTCTCCCCTTTCCTGTGTCATTACTCAGTTTAGCGTTAGGTGTTCGCTTGACAAAATGCACTGGTCCACCGCAGTCGTGTCTGTAATACGTAACCTCAGCAGACGTGGGTTAACCCCAAATGAATGAGAGATTATGCTCTCAATGGCAGTTCAGCATACCTCAGTGACTTTTTAACTGCATGCTTGCTACCGGAGACGCTGGGGGATGAGGTGATATATAGTCAGACTAAGGTTGAATTATACACAGCATCAGTCAGTTTAAAGCTTAAATCAAATACTCGTTTCCACACGAAGGTATGGCAAACAATGAGTTGTAAACACACATATTGACATGTTCGCTGATAGATGATGCACTACTGCTCACTTGCAGACATTTTACAGTTTCACACTATATTACCAAAGTTTAAAACACCTCACATGTAAAGAGCTTACATACACCGTCAATACTGTACATACCTCTGTGATATCTGAAAGTTATTTGTTCCCATTTTCGGTAAAATATCAAACAAACACAACATATAGACCATTGGTTGAACTATATCTCTATCAGCTGTGGCTCTCTAGTGTCATTGACTCAAGAATACACTGTTCATTGTTTGTACAAAATCCACACAACTGTACTTGTATACGAGGACTTAGCCATGCAGATGGGAGCTGATTTTTAACTACTTGTGTCAGTGTGTCCACTTGGGTTAACGTTCCTGACCATTTCCCTTTGAAATGTTTTGGTAAAAATGTATTGTATCCCTATTGTGTATATGTCATTGTCGTATGTGGTTTTATTGTAAAAATAATTACTGTGTCGCTTGTTGAACCCATGTAGTACACATGAAGTCGAGCAGCTGTCGTGGCTCACTGCGTAGAGGCCTAGTATACAATGTGGATGGAGGAGGAAATAAACAACATACATCTGTGTCCCAAGCTGACACCCATGGGGCTAGTGCTTGTTGAGGAGCCTGCCTCTGTGGCTTGGCCTGAGCTCTCACCCGCTCCATTCACTCCCATCTGAGGTCAAGAAGTTGTGCTTGCATGTGGGAAGTTCTTCTACTGTCTTGAAATGAGCGCTCCCAGCAGGAAAACAAGGCTTTGTTTTTACACAGTTCAGGGTCGGATGTGTACACTTTTTTCATCAGATCTCAGTCAAAAACCCTAACTGATGATGACAGCTGCATACCTGACACCTTAGCTATAGTCATTGACCACATAGCCTACATATCCTGTATATGCCAATAAACATCACAACTATTACAAGAAAAGTTTATTAAAAAATCATGTAATTCTGACAAATGTAGTGTTCAATAGACCATGCCAATATGTGCATTGGACTTTGTACAGCCACATTCAAACCGTGTTAGGAGTAACAGTTTTCTGCTGCCATTTTCCCTTCCCCATACATTTTTACACTTTTAAAGGTTTGATGTGGTTTGGGAACTAAAACAGTGTATTAATGTGGGAGCGTAGGAATGTAAAGCTGAGAACACACCGGGCGCGTTGGCGCTTTGGGCCAAAGCGACCAACGCGCCCGATCTGGCGCGTGGTCATTTTGTGTCAAAAAATGGTCCAACGCGCCCAAAAGCAACGCGCCTACGTCATGGCCTACGTAGATGAGCCCGCACGAAACTTATTTCCCCCCGCTTTTTCTATTGCTGATCAACCATGGCTGAGATAATCCCCATCGCTGCGCTCTATCTTTTGTGGGAGTCCGAGGAACGGAGCTACGCAGCTAGTCTCCCCCGATATATTTATTCCCCTAATCAACCATGGCTGCGATCAGATCCGACCCGACACAACAGCGTTCATGTCCACACAAAAACAACACCTACACGGCCAACAATTGTGCCAAAAAACATATAAACAGCAAGTGAACGGAACAAATAGCCTTAAAACAGCATTGCAGATTCACGCCACTCGGAAATGAACACAAACAGCAAGGCAGCACCATACCAAACACATTTACAGCAGCATTGTGCACAGGGCAGTAGAAAATAAAGGCAAGTAGCCTACATTACCTGGCTGTGACGGGACCGTGGCTGGCGTAGATAGCCTATAGGGCAGGCATAAACACCGGTGCTTCGCTGTACTCGTTGTGAAAGTTCCCCGGATTTAGCCGTTGTGTTTGGGTTCATTATATGGAGGTGGTGGCCGCACACAGCCGGGTGAGTTAGCTAACGCTATCCGACCGGTGCTAACTTGGTTTATCGGCTTAAGCACAGCCACACATATTCACTGAATTAACCAGGAAGCCCATTCTCCTGGCTCACTTTCCCCACCCGAGCGGCTTCATATCACCAGCCAGCCGCATTAACTCCACGGTGTTTATACAGTCTCGCACACACAGCGGTGATTATTTGCTCCTGGTTCACTTTCCCCACGTCTTGTAACCCCGAGCGGCTTCATACAGCACCAGGCAGCCAGCCGTAAATACATTTCCTACTCGGTGTTTGCCTCTGTGTTGTCACGGTCTCGCACACACAGCGGTGATTATTTGCGCCTCCATTTTGTCTCAGATTTTTCTGTCCTCCGGCTCTCTGCCAGTGACGTAGGGTCAAGCTCACCGCTGATTGGCCAACGCGGCTAAACGTCACGCGCCGGAGCGTTGAAAGTTCAATATTTTCATCTTTTTTTTGAAGCTTTGCCGGCGCGGTGACGCTTTTTGACGCTTTGCCGGCGCGGTGACGCTTTGGCAACGCGCCCAAAGTGCCCAAAGCAACGCTTTGCCGCGGCCAACGGATCCTCGCGCCCCAACCAATGGTTCCCTATGCAAAAATAGGATTTTTTAACGCGCCCACCACACCCAACGCGCCCGGTGTGTTCTCACCTTAATAAATTCTTAAAAACTCAATTAAGACTGGAACATCTTCGGGACACACGAATATCTGTCAAATCTATTGTCGGACTGTGGCTTGGCCCTTCTTGGTAATTCCTCTGGCATGAATTTCTAATTCCTGAAATGCACAGCATGCATTATAAAGCTTTTTCTTTTGTTCCTAAACAGGAAAACTATTTTTGTCAGCAGATTATTATCATCATGATATTTTTCAGAGTTTATTATTTTGTCTTTCATTTGTTTTTTAGGTTACATTTTGCAGGTGAAAATTAAACTTTTTATTTCAAAATGGGTTCGCAAAAGGCACGTGGATTGGGCCTGGTGATTTAAGTGTAAAAGATAAGATAGCAGTTTGCTCTGAATGCATGACTATCTCAAAATAATATCCCCACAGTTGCATTGCTTTCTATCTTGGAGCAGCCCATGAATACAGTCATCTACTGTTGGCAGCTGGGCAGCTCTACTGGAACAGTTGTTTTGAGATGAGATGTTTGGAATACAGGTTTAAGGAGTGGATTGACCATGATAGACTTTAATTCAAAATGTCAAGAGGTTGTTTCTGAAAAAAAAAGCAGTGACACTCTCCAAGTCTTTGTGAAGAAGCAATCTGATTTCTTTTTCGGTTAAAAAGGAGAGTTTGTGTTGGACTTTGATGAAACGAAAAGCGAGCATATTCAGGCCGTACATCTAGTGATTATACATTTGATACCAGTCATTTGAAAGGATTTACATTGGCAGGCACATTTTCGAGATGATGCATGATATGTCACAAGGTCAGTTTATGGATTTTGTAAATATTCTGAAATAGAAGGAGCTAGAAAAATATATTTCCTATTTTTCATCTTCAGAATTTTCAACAATTTTGTGTTTTAAAAAAAATGCTTGCTTGACAAGAAGTACTTTTCTCACAAGCTCATATTGCTTTAAAACAACCCCACAGAACTTTGAAATCCATGTCTACAAGTAATGGCCAGGTCAGAAAATTAAATTCACAAATCTATCATCAGAATTTCAATGAGATCACCATCATCCCTAAGGCAATGGTCACAGATGGAAAAACTTGTCGGCGTAAACGTAGCTTTTTGTGACTGAGCTTTAGTTTGCGTCTGTTTGTTTGAAACACAGGAAAAGAGAACATTTGATCCTTTAAAATATACAAACAGATAATAGTAATAAAGGTAGGAGTCACTTCTTAATTACAATGATGACTGAAACAACAAAGATAGTTATGATTGAATTCCCTTTTATATTGTTTTTCTCTGTTCTTTTCTTCTGGATTTGTGCCTCTATTTCCCTTTACAAGCTCCTTAGAAAAGCCCCTGAGAAAGAAAATACTTCTTTATGTGAATTATTTGGATTGCCAAATTGTGCACGCCACTATGATATCTGAATGTCTAATTAGTAGGATGATAACTGTTTATGTGTTCATGGCCCCCTCTAGTGGTTATTTCTTCAACTGCAATTCCATAGTACAATATGTGCACCAACAGCTGACCATCAATATGTATATAATATATTACTGTATAAATAACATTTAAATCAGTACAACAAATGTTGCCTTGCCCCAACCTTACCTCTACCTCCACACTCTGAAAAAACTATCGTTGACCCTTATCCCAAAGTAATACTAGCCTGACACCGCCCACCTACCTACTTCCGCTCAATTTTCATTTCCCTTCAGTAGTCTTCTGTACAAGTGAAATGAAGTACAATGGTCTGGTAAGACCAGGCTAAAGTAATACTGTTGTATCATAAAATCTGAATATGAGAGTGAGACGAGTAATGGTTGGGGTGTAGAAAAAGTTTTGTTTTGATTAAATTATCTTATACATCATGTAGGCTATTGTGTTAAACCATGTATACCATTTTCTATCAAGATCAATAAAAATGTGTGTACAACCTTAAAAAACAGTCAGGATAATGTGTAGGCCTATGTGACCTGAACTGAATACGGCCGATGGTGTTAACTGTTCAGCCCTTTAGCTTGAAAATGAATGTGTGTGTATTACTGCCTTTAAGCTAGGCTAATTTGCACGTGCAGCTGCGTTTTGTGCCTTGTTAATGGTCGTGGCAGTGTGTTAGCTACAGGCAATGTTAGAACATGGTTAAACTAATTGACAGATGTGTGTAGAAATAAGATAAAGGGTTGACAAATGCCTTTTAATGAGGTTCATGTTTAAACCTGCAGTGTGTAGAATTTTGGGTTTTATTTCCTAGCAGATTTTGTAGAAAGTAATTATAATATCCACAAGTAGGCCTACATTTAATTTAGTGCATAATAGCTGAGAACATTTCTAGAATTATAATTTTTTCCCTTAGAAAGGGTCTCATTTCTGCATATTTTGGACCAAGGCCTAGTGCCGCCATCTTGAAAGTGTCATAGTTGGAATGTCATCAGGTGCATTGTTTAACATTTAGAATTGTTCTTGTCCTTGAAGGCCACTGTAGCTTCTGTTATTATTCAAAAGGGTTGGGGTTACCCAGGGAGTGTTGCATTCTAGAACTTTGTAGAACTTTCTTGATGATGTCATATTACACACTGCACCTTTAAAAACACAAGTAAAAGGCTACATTTAATTATGTTTGCAGCTATTGCAAAGTGTGTTATGTGTGTACTTTTAAAAGATTATTATTTAAAGGTGCTGGAAGCGGAATGGTTCTTTTAGCTAACTTCCTGTCAGTTACTGCAGTTAGCAGTCCCCCTCGCTCGTCCCTACTCCCTACGTCACCACATTAATGCACTGAGGTCTTCAAGCAGCAAGTTATCTAGCATCATCTCAGATCCATAAGTGTGATAAAACATGATAAAAACCATCAAAACAGACATTGGGAAGGATTTTTACCTGCTCCACCATTGTAGGCGCATATTGGCTGTGTTCGGAAAGCCATACTAGCGTTCTACATACTCACCATACTGCATAGGCTACTGTCTACTCAAAGATCGATTGTGTATGCGAGGTGGGTCGAAACGTTTTCAGTTGAAGTATACTCCATGGACATATAAAGAAGGTATACTCAAGCGATGAAGAATTTCTTCTTCTTCTTATAAGATTCAGGCAGTTTAGACGCTTTAGCGCCGTAGGCTATAACCGCCCTCTACAGGTAAGATATTGAACTAGATTTTTACAGTCCTGTTTTCATCATCTGTGTTTTAGATCTCTTGTTTTATAATTAGGCTATGTTTGAGGCGGAGGATCCCTCCGACGCTCTCTGTCCGGCTCATCAGACAGCTGAGTTGAGCTGGACGAGCTGCGGTGTGCGGGACAGCGATCTGTTCTGATCTCTCTACACTATCAGACTCACATCACTCATTTCACTTAGTAACTCTAATGTTAGGTATTTATCTTCATCTATTTTAAGAGTTTATGAATGACTGCACGTAGGCCTACAGTTGTCAGATCGCAGACCCCAAACTATGTCGTTGCCTAGCAACTTGCTCGAAAATATTTAATTTTCCTGGGAGAATTGACCGAGTGCATTGTGGGGCGGTTGAGTAGGAAAAGTATACAATCATAGACATTATAAAGGATAGACGCCGCGTTGGCCGCTACTGCCTATCCTTTATAATGTCTAGTATGTATACAATCGTCAATCGATTCATCCCCAAAATCTTCCCGGAAGTTAGTAGGCCTACTCATCCGGGAATTTCTCGCATAGCCTACCCAAACTCGCATACCCAACCGTCACATACTCAAATTGAAGTCAAAATGAGTAGCCTATGAGTTGGACGTTAGTATGGCTTTCTGAACACAGAGGCTGTGTTCGGATTAATACAATTTTTAATCTCTCAAATTGTGGTAGGGTAGGCTTGTGGGGGTTGGAGGTCTCATAAATCTAACAGTGTAGCCTATTAAGCTACAATCAATCCACTTACCAATCGAATGTGAATTTAGAAGCTTAGTAACCTGATACAAACTTAGAAATAGACATTTAGCATAGATACCTGAGTCACCAGAGGCCTGTTTCAGGTAGCTGGTTTTGAGGCAACCCAGAGTTTGTTCGCTCTGAGTTAGTGGAAACTCTGGGTTTTCGGTTTCAGGTAGCAGGTTCAGCGCAACCGAGAGTCTGTTACTGCGGCAACATACGCCATGGGTCTAACCTGCTCGGGAGGTGGTTAGACCTACCCTGAGTTTGTTTTCACTTTACGCTGCAGCTCCGACTGAAGAAAGAGTGTCACTGTCACACGCGTCCCTGTACAGTTTGAAGCAAAATCACTCCATAGAAATCTCCATCGGGATGTTTTTTATCATTTCCTGTAACCGAAAACCCAGAGTTACTCATCAACCCTGCGCTCTGAGTTGACCAACTCAGAGCGCAGGATTAAAACCAGTAGCCTATGTAAAACCAGCTACCTGAAATAGGCCCCAGAAGGTTACATTGGCATGCCAGAGACACCCAGCCTGTGACAGGATGATAGCTTTCCTGTGCATGGTATGTAATAATACAAAAGGTCTAAAGTTATAATGCCGCCTGATTTAATACACTAACACTAACGTCTGGTGAAATTCACCCGAAAAACATGTTACCCTGTATCACTAATGTTGTGTGAAAATCACTTGAGCAGGATGACGTCATTGAGCAGCTTGAAGGTACTGAAGGACCCAGGCAACTCAGACAGCACAATTAAAATCATGAAAATACAATCAGGTGGGTGAGATTCACCCGAGGTTAGTGTTCTAGGGTTAATATAACTGCATGCATTTAAAAGATTGTTTTTTTTTCACCGATGTAGTGCTGATTTATTCCAAAAGGGGGCGGTACATATCAAGTATCCTTCTACAATTCTGCAAGCTTCTTATGAACTTTTCCTCTCCTGTATCGTGGCTTTCTGACCTTTTCCTCTGCCCTCAAACACATTAGGGTTAAATTAAGCTTTTTAAATAGCAGCTAAACCGAGCATGCTAGTTCTCCCATACAAACCCCAGCTTTTTCACCTAAGCTTATTCTAGATACAATTATTTGAAACATTACTGTTTCGCCCTAGGACATCCTTCTTTTCCCTGCAAACAGACCTTACTGATAGCCATCTCTTACGGACACTTGAATATCTGCCACTGTCATTGAACCAGTTTGCCAAATTTATTCTCACCCTGATACCCTGATGCCTGTGTTGCGTTGTTGTGATTCGATTTGAGATGATTCCCATTCAAATTGACTCATGTCTTTTAACTATCATCAGATGTAGATTTATCTCTCACAAAAGACTGTTGGCTTCCCCAAAACATAAAATAGTTTCGTTATTTTTTGATTTAGCGGCTCCTAGCTTTTATAGATTTCTGCTGCTGGTCAAACATGCGAGGCTGTCAGTGTTGATGTGCAATTCGTTGGAATATTTTTGAATCGAAGACGACATTTTTTCTTTGTAGATTTCCAGATTCAGCCTCTCAGATCTTGAGCCATATTAGTGAGAGAGAATGGTTATATGGAGCCTTAAGAGATGGAAATTATCATGGATGAGTGGGATTGCTGACAGCACATCTCCAAAGGCTAATCTTTAAAGAGCTGGAAGCCACTTTACTGGGAGGGAAGAGTCCAGTAGATGCTGCTGGCAGGCCGCTGGTGACTCAGTTGGAGATTCCAGTGGCCTCGTTTACCCCGGACCTCTTATTCACCCGGCTGATGACAGAACATCTTTAGAAGATTTCTGCAAGATTTATGTCGCGGACGCCGTGTATTATAATGGAACTGAAAGACATGACTGAGGAAATGTTGTTTAGTTTTCGCAGGCATTTTGAGTAAGACATCGCTGAAATAATAAATAATAGCAATTGTCATAGTTTAAAGGGCCAGGTCACCAAAAAAAAAGAACAGTTTTTCATTCATACTTAGAAGGGTAGTTACCTATGTTTTAGAATATAGTGTCACAGCACAGGTCAAAGGAGGTGAAGGGGATTAATATTTATTATAATTAAAATAATTCATATCTATGGTCCTCATAGCATTGAACAATTACATTCACAGACCTCGCTGTGGACGGTTTTCCTTGTTTCGCTACATTTATAAAGAAATAGCTCCTGAGGAATAATTTAGAGTCTGTGTCACATCACTTCTGGAAAAACAATGGTGCAGCTTAACGTTTAATTTCACCGTAAAGCATCAGCGTTGTTTTTTTGTTGTTGGTACGATCGTATTTGGTTATACAGTATATATGTCAGTGTTTCTTCCATGTTTACTGTTTAAAAGCATCAATGGTACTAACAAACTCTACACTAGAGCATAAAGGTTTTCTGAGCTTTATATGTATTTGTAGATGTTGTAGGCCTACACTTACACTTTCATACAGATCGTATGAAAAAACGTGAGCCAGCTCCATCCGCTGATTGGGATAAGGGATGCAGATGTAAACCCTAAAAAGAAAGGCAATTATAATTGAACCTTTGATTTTTTTTCTTTCTTTGGTCTCAGACAGCATTGGAAAACATGAAAAACAAAGATTTAGTAGTGGTTTAATGGTAATCCTTGTAGTTAAGAGCAGTCAGTGAATTTGAGAGTGATGTCAGGCTCTGATGTTGGATTTTGGTATAGTGTGGTGGTACCCTTTTGTTTACACATGGATCAGGAATTGTGCGTTTACGTCAAGCAGACATGGACTTGGTGTTCTCTACTGACGTGATGCGCTCCCTGGGGTCCGGCTTAAAGGCCAAACTAAAGTAATGACATCATTCAGTGTTATTGATCTTGGCAAATCAAGGGCACCCATATACTCCAAAGATTTACCATTAATTTCTCTTGGAAAACATGGGACTGGGGAACAAGAGAGTAAAAAAAAGAGGGAGAGAAAGAGAGAGTGGGAGGTGAGGGAGAGCTCCGTCCAATGGAGCCAGGGTAAGAATTTATGGTCAGGAAGAGCGATGAATGTGTAATTTACGGTGCATACTCTACCATTCCCCCTGCCCTCCCTTTTGGTAATGAGAAACGGCTGTTTTGTTGTAGGGCCAAGGCATGGTATACCCCCTCCATTCTGGCTATGACACACCATTAGTTTTTATTTCTGTCTCTGCTTTTACGACCCCTGCCCAGGCGCCAGCATTTGGCCGTTGATCGGGTCCATCACACCATCTAAGCTCTTCCACCTCCCAAGATGGCTTCCTGCAGGGCCGAGGAAGGCCATACCATAACTACTGAGGGCTGTGGACAGGGGGAACGATAGCATCAAGCAGATTTCTTTCTCATTCTTTGAGGCTTTGACTGAGTTCAGTTCAGAGAACAGGAGATGGATATACTTAGTAGTATAAACTTTCCATGAAGGCAGGTCTGCTGTGAATACAATTGACGAAACAGTCCTGACTGTTCAAGACTGACCTCACTTGCCATGCGTTTGCTTAGTCTGTTCTATGAATAGATCGTTACCGTGATTGTTTTGTCAAAAACAAATTGACGACCAAATGATCCCCATAAAGAACAATTCCTCTTAAATGCAACTGGGGTCTTAATTCATTGTTTTGGCCATTATTCTTAATGGTTATGTAATTGTACTATTGTTTAAGTAATTGCTGACTTCTGAGAACATGGCGACATCGTTATAATGAAATCTGACTGGGAAAAAACAGTCCCACCACAGACAATCAGGCTGTAAACAAGTTTATCTACATGATCTAAACCACTTTATTTGGAAGTAAAACCGCAAGTGAGAGCACCTAAAATGTTGCTCTTTGTACAGGAAAGCAGATTAGATACGGCAGGAAAAAGTTAAATTTTTACCATAATTATGAATTTTTGAATCATTTTGTTTGTTGATGCTGTGTCCCTGCCATTTGTCTTCAACCTTGTCCTGTGTTGTCTTTAACCTCATGTGGTAGATACCACAATAAAGTCACTAACAAGCTATCATACTAACTAAGGTTAACTGTAAACATTTGTTTTGTTTTTATTTTCTACCAAACAGTCTTGCTAATGTGGGTGTTTGTTTAAAACCTCTATGATTGTGTAACTCGATGTTTTTCTTGCAACACCGGACTCGCTGACTTTTCAGGTTTTTGGCTATTAAGTTGGTAAGTTCAATGATACAACAGTCAATTGGAATAATGGCCATAAATATGAATATAAAACCAGAGTTATAGGACAATACAATTATCCACAGCATAGGTAAGTTTATACAAAACTTTTTCTTGATGTGTGTCATATACGAAGACATACAGTGTATGTGTGGCACTGGTATAGACTGTGAACTGAAATCAAACAAACTAATAGCAAAATCAGTGTATGACTTTCATCAGCTTCATCCAAACTTTATTTAGGCTTTCACAGAATAAGCTATACATGATGATACTAATGCTTCTTTTGTTTGATCATGAACACAGTTTGACATATTCAGTATCACAATCCATAGTATAAATGCATAATGTAGCGTGTAACTTCTCCTGAAGCTAATATCTTGTGTACAGCAAACAGGCTAACGGAAAACATTATAGGACAAAAACAAACAGACAAACAACAACTTTTCTCGGTATCTGCAATGTAACGAAGCCAGCTTTTTTATTTGTAAATGAGTATAAACGTGTAAAATGCTATGATTGTTCTGAAACTTGAGCAGTAGGAAACATTATAGTTGTGCAAAATCTTCAGACCCTGTCACAAAGAGACATGATTACTGAGCAGCTGATGAGTTGATGGCTTATATAATAATCAGTGGCTTGGTAGTTACTGCATATTTGATATATCATTGTGCATTTACATATCCTTCCTCTTGTTTCCCAGGCCCTATTCCTTTCTAATCTATGAGACCAATATTAACACATATGTGCAAACGTAAACACACATGTACAAACATCTAAGTTCCATCAATAAGTAACTCTATTCCGTGCAGAAATGCATACAAAGTACACAAACACCCAGACTTTAGGTAGAGGCAAACACACGCACACTTTCACGCACTCACACATTTGCATGCACAAATGCGCGCACATGCAACCTTGCACACATGCAAATACTCTGGGTTTTTTATTCCTCATTTTCTGTGCAGACATATTTTCAGATATCAACATCAACATTTCATTTGAAACAAGCAAACCAAGCTATCAAATGGCAAGAGTTGGCGTCAAGACACAGGAGGATGATATGAGCTGTGCTCCCAGTAATCCTCCCCTACATCTTCTCTTAGGCTTGCTTTGTAATAGATTCCCTCCTCAAAATAATACACATATATATATATGTATATGTATATATAGAAGACCCTCTGTCCTCAACCACCACAAATGATTTCCAGTGCCTTTCTTTTTTGTTTTGTCTCACAATAAGGTACAAAGACTTGATACTATTTGTTGTCTTTACATCACGTACAGCGGCTTTGGAGAAAAATCCATCTGCCACCTCTCACAAACTTGAAAACAAATGCAGAACAGATTGTGAAAAAAAAACGTCTGGAACAAAATACATCATAGAGGAGACTGCAGTGACCCTTCATTCATTATCAGACTTCTCGGAGAAGCCGCATCGGAGACCCAGGAATCTGTTTCTCAGTTCAAAAAGTGACATAGGCCAGTTCATGACACAAACCATGTCGAAACAATTTTCAACGTTGGCATTGCGGCCTCGGTGACAGTGATACAGCCAACAAGTCTTTCCGAGCATCACTGAGACACCAGTATCTTCCAGATATGTTCGTTTACTCAAGAAAAAGCTTGGCGTAGCCTTTCGTGTTGCAGCGATCCCTCCAGTTCTCTTTGCATCTTCTACAACGCATAGCAGCATAAATCCTTCATCACTTTGATCTTTGTCTATGGCTGGTGCTGCTGGCTGAGGCATTGTTTCAGTTTGTTTATTCATCCAGCAGGCGATTGGAGTTTAGGAGACAGAGCTGGTTGTGATGCTGGGGATAGTAGTGGTCCTGCTCTGGCCCTTTCTCCTCTTCCCCCCTCCTCCTCCTCCTCCTCCTCCTCCTCCTCGGCTGCCATCTTTGCTGCCTCGTCCTCTCTCCCTCCTGTTTGTATCGTCTTGTCGATCTCCCTTGCTCTTCCTCTCTGTAATGAGAATTTGCAGAAAAAAAACATAAATGATTAACTTCATACGGTTTTTCAAATAAACTCCAGTGAGATATCTGTCATCATCGGATGTTGTATGTAAGAAGTGTCTCCGCTCGGCTAAACAAATTCAAAAACATGGATTCCTGAGGGATGAGAGCGCACGATAAGAGCGATGTGTGTTGGATCAGGACCTTGGGGTTGGGGTCGTGTGGTTGTTTAAAATATGAGCAAAACAAGTGTAACCCACGCACGTCCAGTACAGAATGTTTAATCGATGCTAACATGATGCTATGTTTAGCCACGCTGGCAGGATATGTACACAGCAAACACGCGGTTGACAAATACAAGCGGTCGACAAATAATAATCAAACCTACTAGCACAAAATAATACATCCAAACATTTGGAAGCCAATTTATTTTAGCCATGTTTGTCTGTTTACCACTCTGGTCTGAAGTGAAATATCCCAACAACTGTTGGATCAATTACTGTGACTTTTCGCACGGACACTCATGGTCCCCAGAGGCTGAATTATAATCGCTTTGTATTTGTTATAACTTTGATGATCCTTTAGCCTCTCTTCTAGTGGCATTATCAGGTCACAGCTTTCATGTCTCCAATACTTTAGGAGCACATAGCTGAAATAATAACATTCACAACAGACTGCACTGTACATTGTTTAGAGCTAACTGCAGAATGTTTCCATGCTGATACAACACATGTGTACTATATGGTATATATATATATTTAACATTAGACATGCTAGGTCACAGTGAGCATGTTAGCATTTAGTTCAAAGCACTGCTGTGCCTAACTACAGCCTCACAGAGCCACTGAGACACGTGCAAGACAAGCTCCCTCATCTCCTCCCTGCTAAATCGTTTGTTTTAGGATTCACACCTGTCACAGATTGAAGAGTATAATTGCGCTCTAAGTACAAACATCTATCACTGTGTGGTTAATGTCCACACCTAACATTCAAGAGAGGAAAACGCTTAGCTATTCTGCCTATTTATAAATGCAGCACATGCATAGACTTTGAGAGCACTCAGGAAAGTCAAGTGACACCATTTTCTGTAACATAAATCACTTTAAAATCACTTTTGGCATAATGAGTTAAACATTGTCAGGGGCCCAATAATGGCCCATCAGGACGTGAAGAGCTGTCACAAAGTGGAAATGGACATTGTGTCTAGTGTCAGATGGCTATTGTTTAAGCAGCGCGCAAAGTATTGGGTTTTGTATATCTGAAGGGGTGTAGTTATGCAGAGGATGTTTGTTATGAACTTGCGCGTTCTGCACATCCTGGAAACCGACAGAACACGTGCCAAGGGCTGGACAGTGTTCACTACACAGTTGACAACAGCAGGCTTATGGCGCCACCATGTTTGTCTACTGCTATGCAGTAATAACTTTAGGTCTGTGTTTATTTACCAAACACACATTTTTAAACTTGTCGGACAAACAGTTTTGATTCTTTGATTTAAGGGCAGCGCCAAAATAAAAATAAAAAATACAAAGTTACAACAGGCCTATTTCTCAAATTTCACCAAAAACAAATTTCTACGCAGCCGGTAAAAATCATTATACGGTGATGAAGTAGAACTTATGTAGTTGAATGTGGACATACCTAACTCAATAACATTGTTTCACCGCAGGCCCATGCAGAGTCACAATTGCTTTGCTCTCAAACGCAAACTAGGAGGCTCAGTCCCACACAGTAGTGCATAAACAGGAAAAAGAGCCGTTAGAGCCAAAATCGTGAAAACATTTCTGCTGACATTTGGGTTTTTTCTCTCGCTAAAATCATACGATTTTATGTCCGGCATCTTCATCGTTTATGTATTAATCTTCAATAAATAAACATAATTCTGAGCTTTTATGGGCACTGTTCAAACAAGCACTTAATATTGAGCACTAATAGTTTCGCTGTATATGAATGGGAGACGAGAGTGAGCCCTGAGTGAGGTAAAGGGTCCTTACACACACTCGGCAGCCTCTGAGTTGATGTGCTAACGGTGTAAGGACTTAATTACTCCTCTAACAAATCACAAATGGAGCCAAGAGAGGGGGACTCCATCAGTTTATGACAGCCCTGATTGTACCTCCTCTCCATCCAAGCTAAACAGTTTTGCCTGACAAATGCAATAACACATCCAGAAAATTCTGTTTTCGCGTGAGACCCTTTTGTGGAGCTTCGGGAAAAGGGGAAGAAGTTTGCAGCCAAATCAACACAAAGCGTGAGATCTGCAGACCACTAAATCACTAATGTTATACAAGGTCTGCCCCCTGTGTTTTATATAGCCAGCACTGCCAACTCCCACAGATGACTCCACAGCTGCGCTCTTTTTCGCTCTGAGTTTACCCACATGAACTGGTTCACCGGAGTCATGGTACTATCACCCATGAATTACCTCACAGAGGAAAATTTGTTCCTGTGCATCTAGGCAACTGGCGTGTGTCTTATTTTCATACCAAAGTATTTAGCAGCAAAATAGAGGGAAAAAACTGTGTTAAAAGTCTCCTTAGCATCGACAGCCAACCATTTAAAAAAACACAAAGCTGCTATGTCTCCTCTCTCGTCAGGTGACACCTCACATATCCTGTTGCCTGTCTGATATGTTCTACCTTTGCTCCACGTTTAGAGATTTGGCCGTCTACATAGAAGTTTTTACAGGGCAGTTTATAATATTTCACCGTTAATTATTCTTCGGAACCCAAGACCGACATTCTTTCCAGGATGCATGGCGTCAGACTCTTTGCTACTCATTTCTCAAATGATGCTGTCACTGGCCTGTCCAAAGAAGAGCCCACTCCTCGCTGAGCAATTATACAATCCACGCCAGCCTCCTTCCCTCTAGACAGGACCACACATCTATATGGGACAGTGTCGGATCATGTTCTCTCTCTTAAGACTCACAGGCCTAAAGAAACGCTTCCAAAGTGGAGGATAGTGCTTGCTTGAATATGCAAGCCTCCTCCGTGTTTACTCACATATATCAAGGCATATCATCTGTTACGTGTTGCAACAACTGTACAGTTGCCAACACTGTGCAAATATTGTTACACAATGTTGCTGCTTTGCCCGAAATCCCCTAAGCGTGCCACCATCCAATAAAGGCTTTAAATACTACTCGTTTACAGCTCTCTCAGTCCTTGTTAATGAGTAGAAGCTTCCAACTTTGGTTAACATTGGCACAATTTGCAATATGGTGACATTTAGAGACAGAGACATTTGCTAATGACACTTCATTAGCTATAATTATTTTTGCAGTTCAAGAGAACAAACTTAAAAAGCTTCAATTAACTGTTAAACAATAGCTCCGTCTTATCTCTGTGCTTCATAAGGTTTATCATCCCAGCACAACTGCTGGTAAATATTTGATATATTTTGTTTAAAAGCAAATAAATGGGATGATTGCTGTTTTCTTGGCACTCCAAAAAACTCTGGACCAATTGGCCAAAATCCATCATGTATTAGTCTTAGCCGCAAATGAGGCCAAGAGCATCTAATAAGCTGTAATAAAAGCCGATAATGGCCAATGACTGGTATAAGAATGACTGTTAACCTGCTGGAAAAGCAAGCTGCTGCGTGGATGATAAGAGCCCTAGCAAACATGCCATGGCCGTGTAAACCTCACGCTTCAACGGTCTTCGGAACAAATAGCTCTTTTCTAGCTATGATCCTTGTCCAGCTTTGCAGTGCGTAATGCCTTCATCTGCTTGGCTCAAAAGATGGAGTTTATTGTTTACATGCTGAAAAGTCAAGAGATTCTGTATCCTTCTGTGAGCTCGGCCAAACCAAGCCCAATCAACACGCTGCGGGTCACAGACACACTGGCGGGAATGCAGACCTTTGGAGGTTGAGTAATGCTTCCATCTGTCATCATATTAACTGGTGGACGCTTTTCATGAAGCGCACACAACTTTACTGCTTGTTCATTCGTGAGTATTGTCCACTGATGAAAACTATTATTAGCTATTAGTTTTTTTATTGAAAAATTCCCTAGCATAATGTAATTTCCTCCACAGTGTATCAGATGTCTGTGCTTTTCCGCGTGTGTTAATGTGTTTACCTCTCACACAGGGCGTCTTGGTCACAACGCACTTCCTTCTCTCTGTCTCTGGAGCACAGGCCTGTGAGGGTATGTATGCTGGCGAGGTGTCTGGGCTGTGGATCTGCGGCACGGGCAAGCGTACCCGAGACTGCGAGCCTTTCTTAAATCCACATGTTTTGTTCTTCTTCATACAGGAACCCCATTGGCTCCACTCGCCCAGTTCGCACTCGGCAGCACGCTGGCCTGGAGGAGGGGGGGTGGGGGGGGTCAAGAAAATGTGACAAAGACTTAAGGTACCGAGTAAGTCCAACATCTCACATTTGTTTCGAAGCATACATGTATATGTCTGCTTTTAAGAGCTCAGCCGTTTCAGCACTGAAGAATGAGATTGAGTCATTTTTAAAATTCCAGAGACATATGATATTTATTTTGTGTATTTGACTAGAAAACATGAACCAAACTATGAACCTGGAGATTTACCAAACCATATGATTGATTGATTGATTGATTGATTTATATATTTATTTTGTCCATGGATGTCTTCCAACAAAACTCATTTCAACATTCTCACATGTACAATCCATAAAACCATGATGAAAAGGAGGCAGGGTGAAGAATATCTTATATTTCCTGCCCCCTCAAAACAAAACAAACAAAAAAAACACTCAACATGTCAACTCATGTCAGTGCATGACGATAATAAATGAAACAAAATAGAAACCAAAACATCAATCTGAAACTGATTCCAAAACAAAGCAAACCATGATCACAACCATCAATATAGAAATCATCAATTCATATAAGTGCTCATACAAATTCATTGTTTTCTCTTTTATTTGCTGTTTGAGTATAAGGTTATAGTTTACTGTGTCACGCTTGGTGAACCAGCAGCAGGGAAAAGTTCCAACAACTGTTGCCACATAGTCAGTTCAAGGCTCCGGCTGTTTGCCACAATGAGCCAAGACTTCTGGGTTTCACTGTTATTGTTGTCGTTTCTAACTTCAATCAATTATTGTCAATAACAACATCAAAAATGAAAAGAAAAGAATAGGAAGTAAATGCAAAGAATAACAGATCTTTTTATCAAGAGTTCACTTTCCCCAGACAGGACAATATAATATCATTGGCTGCTCAGGTGAATTGAGTGAAAATATGAGCTAACACCTATGAGCTGCTGCTGATTAAGTGAATGCCATTGAAATAATAGTGACAGTTTTTTTTTTAGAAGAGCTTAGCAAGAGCCAGAAGTTTGAAATAAACAGTTCAGGTTAAAGGTGAAAGGTCACTCACCGACACACTCCATGGTCTCGTTGGCGGTGCGCTGGTCTGGAGGGCAGCTGACATAACATCGCCCACTGTGTGAATACAAGCCCTCCTTACATTTTGTGCAAAAATTGCGATTGAAACACGCTTCACAATTGTCTATTTTACATTCTGCAAGACACAGGGGAGACAAAAAGACATGATCAAATGAAAGGATCAAATCAGTTCAAGTCACATTTAGTCTTTATGAATAGCAAATAGTTCTCAGGACAGTGAGGACAAGAGGGATTGTATTTCGTCTGAGAGATTTATTAGTGATTAAACAACACGGGGTCTATTTAGGGGGAGTAACGCTGTTCCCTTAAAAACACATGCACCGCAGGCCTTTTTTTTTTTTCTTTGGAAAAGCGGGTGTGAATGAGTACAGCCAGGCGCGTATTGCTCAAGTGCATTTCTCAAGAGTGGTAAGAGTTCTCCACACCTCAAACTCATTAAAATCTTGAACTCTCCAGTCAAACAAAACAACTTCTTGAAATTTTGATTAGAACATAGCGGGATAAAAAACAGGCCTCTTAAAAGGCTCCAAAAAGATTTGGTCTCATTGTTAAGGGCACTTCATTAACCGCAAAGACAGAAGGGAAATCTTTTAATACCTATCAATATTTCTGTACAGGTAATGTAATTTGATGTAGCTATATTCATGTGTTAAACATTCAAGAATGTTTTAGTCTGCAGCTGGTCCGATGCCAAGATCAGAAATGTTCTATAAGCCTGAATCCTCACTGGGATGGTAATGTTTTGCCTCGTAGATTACTATTTTTAAAAAATCAGACAGCTAAATTTGACAGTACTGACGTTTGTAGCCCTGTAATGTAAGAAACATGTTGCTAACAAGACTTTCTGGGGTGACATGTATGAAGTCAGATGATGGGATAATAACCTAGGTTAGCCACTGAGGGCCTCCGAAAAGAATTTGCTGAGGAAAACCATCCTTCTCTGGAACAAACTAGGCCAGTAAAAGAATGCTGCAACACATGGGAGATTAATTTGTTACTCCATTATCCATATTTTCATATTCATATTAAAATCACAGAAATAATTCCAATAGAATCCATACTGTTCATTTAGAATGGGATACAAATGGTGTTGTCTACCTCCTGTAAGCGCTTACAACACAGGGCTCCAACAATAAAATGCCTTACTATCAGTACACTGTAACAGCTGGAGCACAACGTTGCAGCTCCTGTTTTCAGACTATAAATCTTAGATATCAAAATCTGAAAATATTGCACCATCCTAACCAGAGTTTTAAACCGTATCTGCTTTTACGTCATGTACAAAAAACATCATTCTGCACATCTGACAGATAGTGTGTGAAAAACATCTTGAAAGAGAAGAATAGCCCACATTTTTCCTCCTGCAGCAGAAAATACATACAGGCTGGTAAACATCTGACGCAATTGTACACCTAGGCCTACTACTAAATTGAATCCATGAATGCCATTAAACTTAAGGTTAATGGTTTCCTTTAATTATGGAGGTAATAAACATTTTACTGGGCAAAGAGCATGATCAGTAGTCGTTTTAAACCCGCTCACATTCATATAAACCTTTTGTGTAGTTACTTCAGAGACTATACAGTATATATCACAGCCTGTATATGATATAGTTAGACATAGTGTATGAGAATAAAAAATGTGTAAAAGTGAAAGCATAACAAACATGGATTGTGGTCTGGCATGAATTTCGCACATGAGGGCCAAATAAAATAAAAAAAACACAGAGATCCTCTGAAAAACAGACAAACAACAATGCATTAGAAATGTTTTTGTTGGGATTTTGTTCCAATCCTGTTTTCTGCCCACACGTAAGGGGAAACCAACAACAGACAGAGGTGCTGGAACGTCTTGGCAAAAAAGTACAGGGCCAGTGCCACAACAACCAACTCAGTTCCTTAAGTGTGACCACCCTTTCACCCACCTTCGAAATGAGCAAAAACCGCATGTAAATTAACTACAGATCAATTCAATTTAAAAAATAAATAAAATCCCTGGCTTTCCTCCTGCTCAGAAAATACTTGGTGGCTATTTTTGCTCCCCTTTTACAGGGATAAGTAGGTACAACAGAAGGATTGCATCAAAAGGTCACTTATATATACTTATTTTAAGACACTTGTGTTTTTGATTGAGCATTTCATTATGAGGGGATCATCTTATTCACTCACTCATACATGAGAAATAGTTTCACAGATTGATTAAAAAAGATGAGGCGTAATGAAATGGCATAGCAAAATAACTGGTGTAGCAAATGGTTAGCAGTTAGCAATTCTGAAACGCTTGTTGTCAAAATCACTTTTTGTCATAATCAGTGAATATTTAATCACAATCCGCTACCTGTACTGTGTGTAAGATGAAAAAAGGCTTAGGCTCTGTAAACTCCTATGTAAACCAAGGGTATGTAAACAAAGGGGGCCCACACTCGCTAGCAACATGCCTGTTTACAGAGCCAAGGCTATTCACACTGGATTTGTTTTTCCCCCCAGTGAACTGACAGGTAGTGGATCGTGAGCAAATATTCACAGATTTTGACAGATCATTTTCACTTCTGCTGGCTTGACTTGACATCAGCTGTGTGTATTGTAACACAGTGGGCTGTAGCTAATGAGTTGCCAACTCTAGCCTGCAGATCAGTAAATCTCATGTGCCCAATGATATACTCTTGGTGCACAGGGACACTTGCGATGTCCCTTGGTCAAGAGTCTGCAACACAAAGCAAAACTTACGGGTGCATCTGTTGTTGCCCTCTGGGTTCCTCATGCCAAAGTATCCCACGGGGCAGGAGGCCAGGCACACGCCTATCTGACGGATGTCATTGCGCTCCAGGAAGATGAAGAGCTTGGGCTTACATTTAATGCAGCCGTTATACTCCGAACATCGTTCACAGCCTTTGGGGCAAGATGGTGGCCCCTCAGTACTAACTTTGAAAACACAAAGAGAGAGAAAGCACCAGTCAGGTTGAGGTATAGGCAACAGGACAGCATGGTGAAGGCTATCATCACAGACTGTAAAAGACAAATTGTTTCCAGCCAGATAAGAATTTTAATGAGGAAATAAAAAGGGCATTTGTCAACATTCAGCCTTAGAGAACAACATCAGGGAACCTTAATATTTTGCTGTCATCTCCACAGATCCAGCCATAAAGCTGCCAGTACTTTATCACTCCAGCAAGCGGTGGGTTTATGCTTGCAGCTTAATCTAACCGGGGGCCAAGCCAAACATCTTTGTTTGAACAGTAAGTCACTGTTTACTTCAAACTGCTTGCCGGAGATCCTTAACAGATTTTCATTTCGAGGAACCCGGGTAATTGGGGCTGACAGTCAAAATCAGTCAACTTACACACCACAGGCTTCCAATGGGGTCACTCACACAATAGTAATAGTGATGAAGTTGGCAAACAAATAGTGATGAAGTTGGCAAACAAAGCACCGTCAGTGTTTTTCTATTGTGGTAGCAAAAGCAAGTATCCCCTGTCTTAGGTCAATGCACGGCAGTGCATTGACACTTCCATTCTTTGTAAACCCAGACATAAATCCAATGCCCCCAATATTTAAAAGAGTAAAATGCACAAACCGCATATCTTAACCATTTATAGGAAAAGTGTGTCAAAGTGGACATCCTTTTTTTCCAATGTTAGGAGGCAAAACCAAAGTTGTCTGAGTTGATTCATAGTCCTGTACTGTATCAGCCCTAAATATATATTCTCTTGCACAGCAATACATCTGCCGTCCTGCCCCCCGGTGATAATTCAGATTGTAAAAGCGTTAAAAGGGTTCTCCCCTGAACAGATTACACCATGTGTGTGAGTCACGGTAACGTCAAATAGAGCAATTACAGCCGTGTCTTATTGCTCACTATCACTAAATATGAAATAAAGCAAAACTGGACCTGGGCAGTAATCGTAGCAGAGGGGGAGGGGGGGTGAATGCAAGAATGTGGTGGTGTAAACTGTTTGTGACGTGTGCTGTCTGAAGCACGATGAGCAATATGAGTTTCTCTCCGTTCTGATGGTTTCAATTTGATCCTTGCATAACACTGAATATTTCTTCTTTTCGAAGGGGAGAAAAAACAAGTCCCTCGGTTATCAACTATTTTCCTATACCTGGAGGGGATGGTTAAAGAAAAGACTGACTCTGATGACATTGTCAATGTACAAGCTGTATATCAGAGGTGTAAACTGCAGACTCTTTCCATTCCTGGCTATATAGGAACAGCCTCAAATGACTGGGACACTGTAGAGGGCACTCCTGTGTGTATGGCGAGTGACCTAAATCCTTCTGTCCTCATTTCAATGGCTATGACAATCTGTGACAGCATATATGATCACTGTGACTTGTGAGTTTACACATTGTAAAAAATATTTTATTTTTATGACACAAACAATAGTCGAAAAAAAATGTTTCCTTTCCAGTACTGTTGCCAGTCATGGTTTTATATGAATTCTGGTTCACAGAGGTTGTAAGGTTGAGGCTGGCTTTGGCTGAAAGCTTCTTGTGTGTAAAGGAAGAATTATTTCAAAGCTGACAGTAACACCAGCGCCGAGGCTCTGAGGTCAGAGTGGTTTGCATGAGGTCAGAGAAATGCTTACAACAACATTGGCGGCACGGTCCAATTGAGAGCCTAGAACTGTCAGGTACTCATTCCAATGATGTGCCCACCGAGCCAGACACAACACAAGCGACGGCTTTGAGGGCCAGCCATCCAAACCCTACTTTTAAACAACCCTAATACCCATAAAAGTTTTACATAAACTAAGAGTAGCATAATCGTATAAGGAGGAAGAAAGAAAGAGCCAATCGAGGGGAAACGACCAGGCTAACACAACCTGCCCTAGGAAAAATAAATAAGAAATGATGAGAAAATAAACAACATGTTATCATAACTTTGCCTGTTAAATGTTTATAAGACCAATCCATGATCTCATACCCCAGAAACGAAAGGCAGCAGTGCTGAAAGGGGGGGAGGAAAAGAAAGAAAGAAAGAGATTAAAAAAACTAAAAGGAGAACGAGAGAGAGAACACTCACCCCGTCTCTGCCTTCTCGCCTTGGAGGGCTTCGAGGAATCGCTGTGAACCATGGAGCTGAGGAAGACCATTGCCAGTGCCACCAGTCTCAGCTGCATAGTCCCTGTTGCCTTGACGGCCGCGCAGGGTCCCCCCCTGCGAGCAGTTGGATCAGGTGGGGGGGCCCTTTCCTCTGTGGGACAGGTGGATCTCTCTGCTGCTACTGCTGCTGCTGCTGCTGCTGCTGGGACAGAAGAGCCCTCCTCTCTCTCTCTCTCTGCAATGGCACTGCTCTCTTTCTCTGTCTCTCTCTCCCTTTCCCACCCTCTGTCACTCTGGATCGTTCACTCGTCTTTTAGAGGCTGCTGCGTCCGCAAGTCTGTGTAGTGCAGGGTGATGCTACGGTTGCAAGTCCAAACATGCCCGAGGCACAACAAGCCATCACTGGTGGTTTGCACTGGGCAAAGGGAGTAGACAGACCGGTGGGTTGTAAGGGTGGAGGAGGGGTTGAGGGGGCTGCGTAGTAGAGGATGAGAGAGTTGGGAGAGGAGTTTGTGCCGAACTCCTCTGGTGGTTCAACCCATGAAGCTCAAGGGTGGGCTGGCAAGAGAAGCATCCACTGTTTGTGGATGGTTTGCTGTAAGTGGCTATTAATGATGCTCAAAAATAAGGGCTTGCAGATTGAAAAAAGATGGATGAAAGTTCTTGACTATGTGTGACAATGCAGCTGCTTGTACCAGGACCTGTAGAGAGAGAGAGAGAAAAAGGGATGTAGAAAAGACAAAAAAGATAGGAAACAGATTTAGGAGAGGAGCTGTTACATGTAGAAATAAACTAACATTAAAGTATAAGCCAATATGCCTTTTTTTTAGATAGGTATTGGAGAGAAAGAGTTGAAGTGGGGCAAAGAGGGGACGACATGCAGAGAACTGAGCCGGGCAGGATTCGAACCCGGGTCTGCTGCGTGGCCTGGGCGGCGCTCTGACCACTGCGCAACGAGAAAACAAAATATGCCTTTTATCCAATATAACTTTGTTTCTTCTTCTAAGAGTAACATGAGAAGCCCAATACCTTGCTTAGCAAAAGGACCGGAAACAAGGGAACAGCTAGATTGGCTCTGTCAAAAAGTGACACCAACCAACGTCCTGCTTGTTTAATTAGTTCAAAACTGAGGGGTAAAATACAACAAGGTTTACATCTCTCTGCAATAGTTTCCTAGTATGACTGTGGTTACGATAAGACCCCAGTCTTGTCCTAACTGTGCCTGGCCAAGAAATAGTGCAAGACATAGAAAACTGAGCTTAACATTTGGCTAAACTAAGCTAACCAGTTGTTGGACATAGCTTCATGTCTTCTCAAGTAACTCAGCAATTTGCCAACATCTCATAAATTCTTCTTTCAAGTTAGGCTACTTACAAAATAACATCAGTGTGCTTTAGGGACATCTACACACTCGGTTACATTAGTAACTTTTAAATTGAAGAACTAAACTCTCGACTTCGTAATTCAAATGATCAGTCTTGGAACAAGGAAACTTAAACCACAAACACTTTGGGGTCATGGCATTTCAAGCTGTATTTGGACTTGAATGATGAATTGTGCATGTTCATCCTATGAAAATACAGAGACGTCAACTCTCTCGCTCTCTCTCTCTCTCTCTTGGAAATGCAACACACTCGGACTAAAGGCTTTTGTCATATTTGGTGCTGAGATCTTTTTGAGATAGTGTCATACGCTGCCTGTATTTACAGCTCTTGTGTGAAGAGGACACACAGAACATGTTAGGATCTGAGCAATGGGAGGTCCTCCCTCGCAGCTCAATAAAGAAAAATAGGACCATATTTGGCCGTTGAGTTGGTTGTGGCTCTGAATCACACTTAAGGACAATGCCATTTGGTGCGTCTAAACATTCCAGCAGGCAACATTACATTCTTTGTTAAAGTATAATTAAAAAAGGACAAAATGATTACAGATTTCACCACATTCCTTTTAGGTGAACTGACTGAAATCGATAATTGTGAAACATTAATGTTACTTGATTCCTTGAACTAAATGGAATTTTTCTAAGGCCACTAGTAAAGAGGGCCATCTGTTGAAACCTGTTGTACCTAAATGAGCAGAGAAAATAGCAAACACACACAATTACAAATAATCTTGTGTTCCTGAAGATGCATATTATAAAAAGGAAACATTTTAAAAAGAAAGACAAAAATGTTTACTTTCAATATATAATCATTCAATAGCTTTACACCTAACAGAGGACATGGATAATTGTATCCTCAATTGGGAATATACCTTCCCTTTTCCCCACCAGTACGTTTATTTACTTTTTAACACGTAATGACTTGGAATGTCACTGACACCTCTGGGCTAAATTCATATTTACGGGAAAGAGCCAAAAGAGTGGCGCGGCCAGTTGTTCTGCAGCACCTGTTGGTTACTTGAGAGAGTGATGATCGGAGAATGGGACATGCTAAGTGTCTGGATCACTCAGAACACAACCTTTCCAGCAGTACTGAGTAACTCAAGACATGTGCCAGAGACTCTTTCATAACCCAGCACTCCCACGCCTCTGTGCAAACCTGCCAAAAGCCCACCTCAGCTCATCCATATCTGCTCGCTCGCACACCATGGAGATAAGAGAGAGGATCAGGCTGTTACTGAGAAAAACTGATTGTTGCATGGGGCACTTTGAGAAAAAAGACCATGCTCAGTAGATGGGTTACGGTACAATACGATACGATACGATACAACTTTATTGTAAAAGCAGATCTGAAATGTGGCTGTGATGCAAGACAAATTTCAGATAGATAGATAGATAGATAGATAGATAGATAGATAGATAGATAGATAGATAGATAGATAGATAGATAGATAGATAGATAGATAGATAGATAGATAGATAGATAGATAGATAGATAGATAGATAGATAGATAGATAGATAGATAGATAGATAGATAGATAGATAGATATCCAGTAGCTCACAAAGTCAGTCAACAGACATTATGAAAATTGACAAACAACAAAATGGACAAACAGTCAGTCAAACATGCAATGAAGTTGTGTTGTATTGTATCGTATCGTAACTCATTTACATAGCAATGGTCTTTTATCCAACATGCCCCATCACATGCAGTTATCTCACCAGGGAGCTGTGGCACTACGGTGGCACCTTTTGTGTTTTAAAGGTTCACTGTCTCAGCTCCCCCATCCATTTAAACTGCCTTTCCTCCCCACCAGGCACATTCAGCTGAGCCGCAATGAAACCAAGCCTATAGCTCATCAAATAGTCAGGAGATTAAATTGCCTCCTTTGTAAGTCCTAAGTTTGATCCATCAATTATTCAAGCAACTGAAAGGGAGCTCCCACTCTGGGAATTTATTGAACCCGAGAAGGTGCCACAAACTCTGAGCTCAGAGTTACAAATGCAACCTGTCGATGAACTTTGCGTCAGTGACTGAACCTACAGGCTTTTTGACACATAGAGCCCAACAAATAGCATCGCTGTGTTTGACGTGTGCCAAAAGGCCTCAGTCACACACACAACTGAGAAATTAAGATAGAACGGTTTAACAATTAGCATTTGAAATATACAAGCAGTCTAAAACGCAAGGCAGAAAAAGAGGATAGAACATGCACATAGGCTACCAAATGAAATAACACAAATGCTGGAGCCAACCATTCACTGTTGCGTGGCCACATGTGGCCTCACGTTAACCTCAAACACTTTTCTTTTCAAGATGAAATTATTGTGAAGTGGCATCTGACACATGGACTCCAAAAGTGGAATTATGGTATTGGGTACAGTCTGTCTTTTAAAGGAGCACATGATGCTCCATGAAGTCTGTGCAGTGAACAAAGCAACAGGAATTTGTGTGTAATTTCGCCCAGTCGCAGTGAGCATTCATTCTCAATTTATTTTGATATTCATAAAATCCCTGATTTTCTACATTCAAGCCCTAAGCTCTAGTGGTGCTTGCCAACCCAGCTCACAATAAAAACAGACGTGGAAGAAGAATATGAAGAGATGACGCAACAGAACAGAGGAAATAGGGAAATGAGGTGCTGACTGAAACTATGGTAAGAAAAACAGAGCCCGAGTCATCGTCATGCTTATGCACGCACTCTTGCTCTCAACACCTTTTAATCTACATCTGTAGATGATAAGTAGCCCTGTCCAGCTAAGATATCTGCAGAGTGTGGAGAAACACCTGGCTGCACCGCCAGCAGCAGCACCCACAGAAGCCTCCACCATTTTTTCGATAATCACTTCCCCTGCTCTGCGGCTTAAAGAGTTTGGGCATGTGAGAGGTCAAATGTGCAGCAGTTAAAAACACACTCAACATTTACAGCAGAGGGGAGCATCATCGGCCTCTCTGCCTCCCTGCTCCTTGCTCTTTTCTTTTGAAGTTTTCAAGCGTGCGCAGCTCGCAGCAGTCAAGAGGGTTGATCTTGTACAGCTCAGTTGAGCACAGATCAGCTTTGTCTCGCAGGCTCGCACACCAAGCTGGATTACAGCTGTTTGCTTTGCGCCGCTCTTCGGGGAGTAGGGAAATCAAGTGCAGATCACCACCTGTCCCCAGTCCAGCATCTCTGCCGTCACGTCACTGACCTGTTGTTTTTCTAAATCCCCCCTCCCCCCTGCCTGTCACTTTGAAGCTTGGGAAGCAACTCCAGAGGATAACAAGGAGCCAGTCTGCGTGTGTGTCTGTGTGTGTGTGCGTGTGTGTGTGCGTGTGCACGCGCGTGTACGCGTGCTGTTGAATGTAATCTTAGTGAGGGAAATAATAGTGTGTAGAATTTGTCCCACTCTTAAGTGCAGTTAGCCAGTATAAATAACTATCAATATATGATGTGCCAAAATTAATTCTCAATATTATTTAACACATTTTGTTAAAAACAATTACATTTGAAAATGTTTTACAGGAAAAAGTTACATCAGAACCCAAAGGTTACTCAAAATAGAGCTCTTGGAGTCTCAAGTTTAAAACTTTCAAATGGGACAATGTTGAAGAGACTTCACAATAAATATAGAATAATTATTATAATAATAAGCAATTAACAAATGATAAATTAACGTTTGATATTAGTTTACAGTAAAAAATAGTCTAACTTTTACAGAGAAAAATGTCACGATTAGTTTAAACAAAGTTCAACCCGAATTAAGACAGTTATTCAGAGAAAACCATTCAAGATTTTACCATTTAAAATCAGTTTATCCAATACAATGTGAAATAAAAATTCAACCCACCTGTACATCGAGGTGAAGAAAAATAACGCTGTTCATTGAGCGGTTGGGACTCAATTTCCTTTTTTATAAGGGAAAATCCGTTACTTGTTTGGTCACAAAGAACTCCTCCTACAGGATACCCCCATGCAACTTTTCTCTGTCATCATTTTAAAAAGACATGATTTAATTTCTTTCAGATTTGTCACAATTTCGAGGCAACTTCCTGGCAGGCTGTAAAATGATGCAAAAGACAGAAACTGTGCAATGGATTAAAACATATTAAATTCCTCCAGTAAAAATACTATATGCATAAAAAACACATAGGCCTATGCGTAAAAATATAAAAAATAAAAAACATTCGGCACTAAAATTACGTTTTTATTTCGCCTCCTTCAGTCAGGACGCGTTTTTGCACTGATGCTCCTGCGTGTTGCGTTTTTATAAATCCACTTTGGAGCGCCGAACTTCATCCAACTCCGGCAACTAGAGTTACAAAGCCGTGATATTTGCATCCAAAACCTCAGCTCTGCCAGCGGGCATTACAGGCCCCACCCCTCCGATTCTCACTGAGAGATGAAAAACCTGCGGTGGACTTGTGTGAGTGCTGCTGCTAAACAACTAATATTCTATTCAATATAACCTGTATTTTATCTGATTAAGATGTGTGTGTGTGTGTGTGTGTGTGTGTGTGTGTGTGTGTGTGTGTGTGTGTGTGTGTGTGTGTGTGTGTCTCTCTCTCTCTCTCTCTCTCTCTCTCTCTCTCTCTCTCTCTCTCTCTCTCTCTCTCTCTCTCTCTCTATTGGGCCTTAATTTAGGAGAGAAAGCTAAGATATAACACATACTCCAAATGGAAAAAATGGTTTCCTTAGCATTTCATGATGTCATGCTGGACAAACACAGATGAGCCTTTGAATGACGATCAGCACCTGTAGGTTCCATTTCATGTCATTGGCAAATGGACAATGACATGAAACAATGTCCATACACAATGTGTTACATTAACACACACCCTTGTGTTCAAAAACTGAGATCATTTGCACATTCCTGTACTACTTAGCTCTTTATCTTAAATCACTTTTTGTTTATATTATTTTATATGCCGTATTTTTACTGTTTATTGTTATGCACCATCATACCATAGCAAATTCCTTGTTTGTGTGAATGTACATGAAAATACACAATTCCTGATTAAAGTTCCTGCATGTACAGGTAGAAGTTTCTGACTTCTGGGTTTTACCAACAAGCAAAAAATGACCTTACAACATCTGACCTGGACCCATATTTATTTAATCTACTTTTACTTAACCACTTGACCCTACCAAGTGGGGTCATTTTGACCCCAGCGGTAAACATCTTGTCATATCTCACTGGTATTGTATTCTATTATTCTAATTTTTCATGTCTTTGTCAAACAATGCGTGCCTCATGACTAAATATTATTGTTTTTTGATTTTCTTCTGATATCTGCTTTTTTTAAATACAAATGTATTGGAGTAATTTTGACCCCAGCCAATTTGGCCTTTGTACTTTTAATAAATATAACTATTTATTGAGTTTATCTTTACCATAGTTTCTCATTTAAAGTATCATACATCATCAGGGAGAGTAGGGGTGCTCTCTCAGTACTTCTGAAGTTGACAAACAGCAGAGAAACTCTAAATCTCTATATTTCCATGAAACACTGATATTCCCCTAAAACCAATATTTTCAATTTAAGAACTGAGCATATCATCTTTAACTCAACTAAAATGATAATAGTCTGTTGTTTTTATCTCAGATGACATTATTTACATAACTTGTAATATTTATAGAAGACAAATAATGTATTGTTTTTCTCTGATGGTAGATTCTTCCAGTATTTTTCCTCTGGGGTCTCTGTGACCCGGTCGGTAGTCCATGTATGTAAATAGGTCGGTAGGACAAGGGTTAAATACTAATGATCTAAAACGCCTAAGGCATGAAAAAGGGTTTAAAAAAGAAAATCAGAAAAGGCAATGAGCTGTTTTATATAATAAACAAGTTATTTCAAACACACACACACACACACACACACACACACACACACACACACACACACACACACACACACACACACACACACACACACACACAAGGTATTTGGGTTAATCCATCAGGTTTTTTTTTAAATATTTAGTTTAATCTACTTCGGACTTTTTGAACCCATTTAGTTTATCATCAATACAAGTATCACATACATGTTTAACTTGGACATAATAAGTTTGAGATAACTTTGGGTTTCTGTCAAAGTAACTCTAATATGGAGACAATTATACCATAAAATGTTTTTGATTCACACATGTGAAGGAGAACATGCTGCTAATTTAGTCATATGTGACTCTCTCTTTAAAAAGAACACAAACAAACATGGAAATCTTTCAAAATTCAAAACCAAATCATCATTGTTGATTCGACGTTATCATATGTGCACGTACAGTAAGTATAAAACATCATAAAACTCTCCTATTTCTCTCTTTTCCTACAGGGGCCATAAACAACAGTTCTTGGAGACCATGCAGAGCAGCATTTTTTGTTTTGAGACTGTGACATTCATCAACAGTGTTACGATGAGAGGGACTACTGGATAAACACCAGCCACATTCAGCTACACTTATCCTGCTGATGGATTTATCATGGGAATTAAGTTACAGGGCAGGCTGTTTGTTTTTATGTCCAGTCGCCAAGAAATAAACAGAGCCAGAACCCTGAAAATAGCACATGATCACTTCATGGTAACGACGGCCTGTGATTCAGTTTGACGTCTGCCATCATCGAAACACATTGAGACATTGAGATGATTCGGAAGCTTAAATGTGAACTGACTTAGTTGAGCATGCAGGCAGTTTGAGTTGGATTTTATTGGGGTACATTTTTCAGCTATAAAAATGCAAGATATACAGTATACCTGGCTACATTATTCTACCAGATACCTGGTACATTCTGACTTAACTATTTATCTAAAGTCTGGGTAGCCCATAGCCTGGTGCTACCAGACCATCGTACTTCATTTCATTTGTACAGGACTACTGGGAAAATGAAATTTGGGCGGAAGTAGGAGGGCGAGCAGAGCCAGGCTAGGTAGCCCATAGTGTTTTTGTTGGATTTTGTGTGTGATGAATGCAAAGACTCCCATTGGACCAACAGAGGGATTCTCAGCCTACATGATGTGTAATGCTACCATTTTTACATCATAGAAGGTTAATGTCAAGTGGCACTTCTAAACTGGCCAGTTGGACTTTTTAAGCATTTTTTTAGAGTGACTTTGACAGCTTGTTAAGTCATGAAGACGTCCACTGTCTGCCAAGAGACGGCCCAGCGGAGCCCTAAAACAGAGCCAGACAGTAATTTTTTTGTATCAGCTGTAAGATGCTTATGCATGCAAATATTGCAAAGTCGACTTTATTAAGGTCATAATTTCTGTCATAGACAAAAAGCCAATGGTAGTTATGGGCAATCTAATACCTCCAGGGTAGACTGCAGTTCAGCCAGTTTAAAGAGAGACTGGGGGATTATTGATGACTAATGATAGGTTTATGACTCCAACATTGTGACTGTTCAGAACAGTGAGAATGTCCGAAAAAGATATACAGATGTTCATCATATCCATCATCCAAGAATGAAAATAATACCCGTCTATAATATATAAATCAAATAGAGCTGATTTTAAAACCATACAAAGCACTGCAATTGACCATAATTTAAAATACAAAACGTACCGTTTTTGAATCAAACAAAATCCGTTTTGAGCATGCACATGATTGGTCTGGATTTCCATTCCCTACCTACAAATGTGGTAACAAATCTAAAAAGGGCGAAGAAAGATTATTGTTCATCCTATCGTTCTTATTATGGACAATAGTATCATAGTATATTTCATACGTCAAATATGAGATATCAGATATAATCACATGTATACCCTATTTAAACACTCTGGATGCCAGCAAGGTATTTAATCTTGATCATGTTTCATGCATTACAATCCAATTGGCATTAGGAACTAAGTGTCCATAATACATACTGTATAAGTAACATTTTACTTTTTTTGTTTGTGTGTGTTGTGGTATAAGTTAATTTGGCTTGATTGGCTTGTTCTCAAGGCAGCCTGTTCTTCCAACACATACTTTTAAATCTCCTACAAATGACTTGAGACAAGGCACTCATTTTAGGATGTGTGAGACAGAAAACAGTTGAGTTTTGCATATTTTGTGTGTGCGCCATTCTGTGCTGTAACGTGTCTCAAACTCCTCATCCAATATCTCTTTACCACAGTCTGTTCCCTCCTAATGCCTGACAAAACCACAGCCAAGGCCTGCTCCAAAGTCAAAATCTCCCTAGTGGTCTGTGCAGAAATCCTCATGACTCCAGGCAATTATATCCAGAGTACACTCAAACTGTAGCTCAGTTACAGTGGACTTTTAGGAGATGCTTTAAGATATGATGATACAATGGACAAAGAATTTAAACAAGATATCGAGGGCTTGGTGCAAAAGTGACATATTTGGCGAAAATGACTTTTATAAATCATTTTAAAGGTTCTTGATAAGTTCTATCAAATGGTAAAATAATAACGTCACTATACATTTTACTTTTTGAAAAAAAGGCTGAAAACATAAAGGCGTAAGTGAAAACAATTGAGTTTAGAGCAAAATAGGGGTAAGTGCACTGAGCTTGGCGCACAAACGGCGAAAGTGCATTATAAATAGGATAAAAGAGCTGAAAATATGGAGGGATTGCAGAAAAGACTAACATTTATACTACAAAAAAAATATTTTGAATATGTTTGGAGAATTTGATATACCCACAAATGATGGAGAAAATATGGACAATAAAATAAACACTTTATATATATTTTTTTTTTTAATATAGCCTATATATTTTTTTTATTTTAGTTTTTTTTAAATATGAATTCCTTAAAACCTAATCTCTATTAAAATAAAGATTGCTTCCATATGCGCTTTTTTATTAAATAATTACGATCAATAAAAAGTTTGTTTTTGCTCTACTGTAAACATTCTGAAAAAGTCACTTACGCCTCTTTTGCGCCAAGCCCTCGATATTAATGACAACCATTTTAATTATCAAAACGTAACTTAAGCAATGGTGCATCCCATTAGGACAGTTTGTACTTCCCAATGTATTATTCATTATCAAACCTGATCTCTTCAACAACATTTCATCCTCTCGGCAGGTTCAAATCTAAGTCAAGTGTTGTCTGTAATTACATAGACAACCAGTACCCACTCTCCCCAACGGCCTTAAGGCCAGGACACACCAGTCCGACTACCCGAAAATGGAGTCTGCCGATTCAGGCAGCTCCAGTCTTCCCATCGCGGCCGAAAAAGTGCAAGGAACACACCAAGCCGACTGCTGACTTTCCGTACACTCTGCGCTTTCGCGGGACGTAATGTCTCCATAACAGCAGGCGGCGCTAATCTGTATTGTGGCCCGAAAAAATACGGAAGCCGGAAATGATGGGACGGCTCTCTAGACCATAAACATAGATAGAAATACGTATTTATATTTATGGACCATAAAGAGCACCATTTTTAGCAGAGAGTGTCGAGTATGGTGTCGAGCAGTCAACAAGGGTTGATGCATGTGAGTACTTGCTGAACGAAACAAACAAACAAACACATTAAATCAATGGCTAACTGTTGTTAGCTGTTTGTGCTACCCACCTCACCGGGCTTCACTGATTCGCTAGCCCTCCACAAATTAAATTGCTCCAACTGAAAGACTGCCCGCCACCGATTGAACATGTTCAACATCGGCTCAAAAGAAGCCCAACGACATCTACGACGACCGATTTCACGGCACACACCAAACAGATTCGTGTCCCCGCCCCCTCCAGCCTCTACGACGGCGATTATCGGGCCGGTGTGTCCGGGCCTTAACAAATTGACGATTAAAGCTTTAACGCTGCACTTTACTTTCACAAAACAAAAATCCAAATGATCATCAGAACATACAGTACACATCTAACTTGTTGCTTAGTGGACAGTAATGCCAGGACCACTGTACAGCTACCATATTGGATGTTTACATTATGTATACATTGGACTAAATTATGAAATTAGGTGTTGATTCAGTTCAAATGTTAATTTCCAGTGAGTGACTGGGTAGATAGATTCAAATATTTATTTTCCCCTCGGGTAATTTTTGCAATACAAAAAAAAAACACAAAATTCCAAAAAAGAAAGGGCTTAAACTCAGAACTGACTAAATCCATAACCCAGTGGATCAGTTTTACCAGTGAGGAGGCTTTAAAGAGCCTGGGAGAACAATAATTAGATTCGAAACAATAATATTTTCGGTTATAAAACAGAAAAAGAAAAATGTGTTTGAAGCTGCAATATGTCTCTACGTCTATGTCTGCGGGCCAGTAAGACCGCTTTATGTACTGTGAGGAGTACCAAAATAATCACCAGATTTTGAATTGCTGTGTTTGACAAACAGCAGCAGCCAGAGTGCATTGACCACAGATTTTTCAAAATAAGAGTTACAATTACTGCCATTAAGACACATTGTAACTTTGCAAGTCAACAAACACAGACATCATGAAGTGCTGCTTGTTGTCTATCAAATCACCAGACTTCTTGTCTGCTCTGTTCTGGTGAAGTGCAAAACAAGGCTATCTACGCTGGGAGAACACACACTCTTTTTGCCATGGTGTTGATAGATGTATCGTTACATGTTGAAATCGTAGATCTTTGAACACAGCTGGAGAATCCTAAAAGGACTTTAATGGAGTGCTGTCCATCGTCGTGGATGTTAGGATCAACTGAAAATGTGCATGTACCTAGAGAATAATATGATGAATGCATTCCATAATCATACATCAACAGTAGGTGTCATGTATCTGGTTTTCTTAAGAACTGGAAGAAAGAGAACAAAGTGGATAATTGATAGAACACATACAGTATGAGGAGGACAATATGTTTATGCCATTACTGGGAATATAAGATGACACACATAAATATATCAACGTGGCATTAAAAGAACAGGATTTGAAGCACTTGCACTAACTTCTAATTATGCTACACTTACAGTCCTAGATTTATAGCTCATTTGTGTCCATATAATTTATCTTTGTGCTCAAACCATAGTTTTTACTTTGAAAAATCCAGCTCCTCTATGGAAGTTCATGATTCTCCTTGTCTCAATTTAACTGTAGTTTCTTCTACAGGTACAATTTGACCCAGCAGAGAAGGAGAGAAAAGCATCTAAATCCTCGATGCAATATCAATATTAACATACAGCAGATGTGAAACAGGTTTCCAGAATTCCTGGCTTACGGGAAGAAGAAAAAAAAGTCCATTTTGGCATTTTCAAAATGGCTGTGAGTGGTTCTGGATGTTTAATCTTGATTGGCTAAATGGATTACAGAATCATTTGTTTGGCTTGAACTGATGACTAAGGAGTAAAAGGGTAGTATTTTGTGTGTGGTTTATCGGGCTGTTGTTTACCAAAAGAAGGGAACCATTCTATTTTTGGACCTGCAATGGCCATTTGAAGTCATATGTCATTTGTATATGCGCACATTTTTCTTTTTCAAATATCCGCCGCCGACAGGAGCAGTTGAATGTAAATTGACGTTAGGACGGCCACCGTCCATGCGCCTGCTCGTGCGGCTATATTACCATCTTTACTGTGCCGAAGTACACTTCTTCCAACCGTGCCATTGGCAAAGGAAAAGGTGCTTGGGCATGGTACGAATGCCTAGTGTCAGTGCACCCTGAATAGGCATATCACACCAATTTATTCAACAGTATCATTATGATTGAGAACACTAAAATAAAAGCTATCCTGTCAAGTGGGTGGAAGATGTATGTGTAGCTCAAATGTTATGGGAACCTTTTCCTTTGAAACTCTTCCCACTACTCGAAAATAAAGATTGATCACATTTGAAACAACGTGCCCAGAGAGCGTGCCGCTGCCAACATGTGTTTGCCATATTGGTCCTCAAATGAACAACCGAAATATCACCTTATTTTTATACACGCGAGGCATGTGGTTACTTTGAAAGGATGTACAATGCCAATCACTAGCGCTTCACAAAAAAGCCGACGTACTGTACATACCTAAATCAGTCTTGAAACGATTAAATCTACCACCTGATATTTTTTTATTATCACACTGTAGAAATGTCAAATTGATAGGGTGCATTTTAAAATAAGAAGAGCAAAGAGGTTTATGGTAGATCGGTTTTATTTTCAGGGTATTGTTAGCTCAGACCCGGTGAAATCATCTTCATGTCATGAAGATTTAAGGCATAACGTCATTGAGCGAGAGAGTAAAAGAGGCCTGCAAATGTATGAGGCAAATAGCTTGAGTGCAGCAGATGTTTGAAAGATCCAGATGAGGAACTTAGACATTACACTTAAAACTTAATAAAAACTGGGTTGTCCTTGTTCACATAATACACTTCGAAACTCATTGGTTATTAAGTGATACAACGTTTTCATGATATGCAGTAGTAGCCAAACAAAATACCTTATTACTGCACTGAGCAACATCTTATCCGTCATCTTAAGTTGTCCTTTTCAAAACAATGTGATGCAATGAATGCTATTAACCTACAGTTTGTGATACTGCATTGTAAACAGGTACATTAAGATTATTTTATTATGTGGCATTTCTGAAACACCAGTGTGGTGAGCAAGGTTTCTCTGCCTTTCTGACTAGACAGCATCACTGATGGATGTGGTTGGGTTTGTTTATAAGGGCACACTCACACTATGCCCAGTTTTCTAGTTGCACAGTTTCAGTTAAGAATTAAGAATCCACATCCAAATCCAGATCCACCCCTCCTGGGCCCGGGACAACTGTACAGGTGTTTCCCCCTTGACGTAAACGCAAATCGAGGGCAAACTGCGCCCAGCTGCCAAACTGCGCCCAGCTACCAAACTTTTTGGGCATGTTTGCGCCGGTATATACTTTGTGCAAAAAAACAGGGCAGATTGCGGGCGCTATTTTGCCGCAATTAATTGAGCTATTAGCGCGCCCAATCCATTCTTAATGGATGTGGGTGGCCCTAAATTTACTCTCTTTTGATCCCCTAATGTAAATGTACTGACCATACCCTGGATAAACTGTTATATCACTGCAGTATGGTAAGAAAATGCCCACATACTATATACCCATATACGCTATACCTGCCGAGCACTAACTTGTAGGCAGGAAAAGTAAAGTGATTAACATAGCAAAAGTATTTGACAACTAAGAGAGACATTTTATCTGAGGAGTTGTAAAGACCAAAACTGTTTTAAAAGTAAAATTACAGAATACAAAATGATGCCCCGTGTCACCATGTCTACATTGGGAACTGATTACTGATTACTTACATATCTACAATAAATAAATCATGCAGCCTCAGGGATTCTTTCTCTTGAAATGGCAACAGCCTACATAGAGGTATTTGGCATTTAAATTCTCAAACACATCTATATTTCAGAATGTTTTGCATAATGCCAATGGAAAGGTAATGTAAGTTCTCCAAGACACAAAACTGTGCTTAAAATAATTAACCATCCATCTACTTGCATTCGTACCAGGTGCAACTGACACGTACAAAGCAAAGGTATTCTAAGGTGAGTGTGGTTATGTAAGTCAATGCCGTAAACCTGCAGTTGTACTCTGGCAGGTGCACAAGAAGATGATCTATATTAGCCAATGGAACATAAAACAATAGCTCTCAGGGATTTAATGCAAAATTGATGAAGGCACAGCTAATCACCAGTTAACATTTACGCCATTGATCATAAAAAGAAACATGTGAGTAGACAAGTTGGCAGCTAGCTGATTCCAAGATTCCAGACAGCCTCATATCACTAAATCTTCTTTTCATTTTCATACCCTCCAGAAACCAGCTGAGACAATCATCTGATGCACTCTTTAATGAATATATTTATTTTATTTCATACTTTTCCTTTATGCCTCTGAATGTACTGAAGTCAATTCATGACATTACGTTTGCATCTTTCGGAAATTATCTTAGGAGTTATGATGGACCTCACTGTGGTATGAAAAGGACTTCATAATTTGAGACTGCTAATCGGAAATGAATTACATATATTGGTTATACATAACATGGTGGCAGTTCTGTCTGATGGTACAGTTAACCATAAAACTAACAAGTGAATTGAAACTGGAGCCTGTAATAGCCATATTAGATTGGGGTTTTAATATCCACTTCAGTGTACACATGTGCAATCTCCTTCCATCTTTAGTTGTGACAGATTCGGCTGATGATGCAATGTTAACATATGTTAAGACTGTCAGACAAAAGACTGGTTTGATCCAATAATCTTTAGATAGATGTTTCAATATGGTTGCAGACAGAACCAGAAATAGTTTTTTCCCTTCTCTGTTTTGTAAAAGACAAAAAAAACTTGACTGCACAATATTGAAATAAAATATTGAGCATTCTGGGTTGAACATAATTTCCTTTATTGGATTATATGTTTGATGGTTGTGGGTTTGGAGCTGTGTCTGCTGTAAATAATCAGAGTAGCTTGCACATTTGTTGCACATACTTTCTATTCTACGTAAATTCTGATATATATTTATTGTGTGTGGCAATTGTCTGCAATTGCAATTGCACTGCAAATCCTGTACATAAGTTCTAACTTGTGTAATGTAAATCATAATTAAGTGTAAAGTTAAGGCCCAAAAATGTGATAAAATCAGTCAAAAAACATATAGGTAACAAAAAAGTTAGCAGTTTCATAGGCTTTCCATACGTCGTTTTACCTCGTATCGTGATAATCACAATACAAATATAATTTGTCCAAATAAGCGCTATCATTACTCACTAACCAAGAGCTGGTTTTCATAGAAAATGTCACAAATATTGTCTCTGCCCAGACACATTGTTGGTTGTTATCCAATGAGAATTGTTGGACGCGGGTCACGCCAAACTCTAATGTTCATTGATGGACCACAAATGGTGTGCCATGACAACATTTTTCCACTGTTACATAGTTGCTAATATTTTCCCCAGATAAAAATAAATGTAATAATAGGCTGATTGCACACACACGTGGATACAGTCTAGTTTTATTGATGGCTCTGGTAAATGTGGGCCCTGCAGCTGAGGAGGATTTGTAATGACAAAATGTATTAATCTTAGCCTGGCACTGCCCGCCTACGTACTTCCGCTCAATTTTCATTTCCCTTCAGTCTGGGCCTGCGGTATATTCTTAGGTTTTCTCAGGACAGATTTTTGACGGTCCAATCAGTGAACAGAGGGAGTGGCTCAGAAGCCGGCGCGACATAGGTCATGACTAAATTATGCGATTGGTTGGCAGATTCAGAGTGGCACTGGGCAGATCCAATAGTTTTAAACTTCAACAGAAACCAGCCTTTAAGTGAGTTAACGTTTGTCAATTGAGCAATTCCAGACCTTCTGTACAAATGAAATTAAGGATGATGGTCTGGTAGGACCAGGCTATATTAATCTAGTAATTTCTGTCAAATAAGAGTCCAGATGCTGCGCGAGAAGAAATCAACAATTGTCTCTCTTAATTACATAATATATAATCATTATGTCATCATTATTGTGATAAGTGGTGCACTAACGATTTAAGGAATTTAAGGAGCTACCGGGGGAAAAGGTTTTTTTTTTCAATCTTATTTTTTCTCTGCTATTTTTATATCTACTCCTTCATTTTATCTGCTGCCCCTTTCCCCGCGTGGTGCGTGGATTACACAGCCCCAGTCATGCTACTTCTCTCTGACTGATATTGTTTATGTTTCACTCGAGCGTGATTCGCCTCCCACAGATGTTCTGGAACTGTCCAGGGTGTTAATCACAAGGAACGTCCTCCGTGCTGTAAAGGAGCCTGGCGTCATTTCAAACCTTTCCCCTGAACGTCTCTATAAGGCTGGTGTGTTTTTCTCATCCAGAGGCTAATGAGTTCATTAACACTTGAAACTGAAAAGGGGCCCCGTACGGTGTCTAAACAGACTTTGAGCAATGTATGTAAGTACTGGCATCACTCACCTACTGTTTAACATACAGTATTATTCTGCAATATTTTAGGTGTAGAAAAAACAAGACTTGCAAACATTTCTATTTAAAGTTATCGATAATAGTAAAAGTTATACTGTTTTATCTCTCACTGCAATTGCTAAAATTAGGTGATTTAAAAAAAAATTATTTGCTTATGCTTATATTTATTGAAATGATTGTACATGTCCTGATCCAAGCCATTGATCCACCCAATGCAACCTTCCTCTTTAGTCCCTTTGAAAAACTTAAAACTCTGATGCAGCAAGTGTTTTACTACATCTTTATTTTTAGGTTACTGTAATGTCACCAATGCTATTTGACCAACTGATGGCTCCATCATCGCAGAAGCATGAACCAAAATCTGGTCAAACCAGATGGAATTCATTAAGGGTGCTTCACACATGTGAATGCAAATGCACAAGTAAAATATGTTCTTACGATGTAAGGTGCAGCCTTAAGAAATACGACATCATGGCTCTGAACAGATCCAAGGTGAGCTCTGAAAAGCATATACCAACCAATGAGAAAAATATTGTATTTACATATTTACTTTCAGATTTTCGGGAGCACAGTCACATGTCACAGATGTGATGTGAAGATAGCAATGGTGTAAGCCCATTAAGTCTTAGTCAACTGTGGTGTGTGGCTGATGCAGTATTCATCAAAGAACACATTTTGCCCGCAGCTCTGATCTTTAATGACAAACATCTAGATGTATTATCGGAGATTGTTAAGAATGTTGAGCTGAAATACATGAACAACTTTGACATTTGTGTAGACCTGCAGTGTTACAATACTGCTTGACTTCAAACAACCAACAGCTGTGGCATAATAAATAAATAAAAGGTTTTAGTTAAAATCCCTATTGGCATTGCCTTATGATGTCGGCACAAACTCTTTGGACTGCCTTGCGTGACTTTACAAAATTGCCATCAGTTATGTAACCTTCAACCCGTCGTTTGCTTGAACGACAACCAGAAGCCACAGGTCTGATAGACCATGGCTCTGTTAACCGTGCCTGGAAAGCTGTTCTCATTAGGGTTGAACTGTGATTTAGGGAATATTGAGGACAGACGTCATGGCTGTTGGAAATGTGGTAATACCCCTACGCACTGTGCGGGCAACAGAAGGCTAAATGGATCTGCAGGGACGTGCAGTTTGAAAAAAGTTTTTTTTCTTGTTGTTGTAAGGAGTCCATTAGTCAGGGGTTCCAACAACTAAATAGATAGATGGAACGATGGATGGATGGATGGATGGATGGATGGATGGATGGATGGATGGATGGATGGATGGATGGATGGATGGATGGATGGATAGATAGATAGATAGATAGATAGATAGATAGATAGATAGATAGATAGATAGATAGATAGATAGATAGATAGATAGATAGATAGATAGATAGATAGATAGATAGATAGATAGATAGATAGATAGATAGATAGATAGATAGATAGATAGATAGATAGATAGATAGATAGATAGATAGATAGATAGATAGATAGATAGATAGATAGATAGATAGATAGATAGATAGATCAAGATGTAGAAGTTTTTCCCTTGTTCATTGTTTACATAAAAGCATTTTTATGATTAAGGATAAATGATCATGTGATTTAAAACCAAAGCAAGATTTATAACAAATGTTGACACTGGTCGTCAGACAATACCATAAAATGTTAACTAATCGCAGAGTGGACATGGTTTTATGCAACACTTTAGTTGCAAGTAAAAATTAGATGTGCTTTTTCCCAGCTGTTTATTGCCCACAAGATAACTCATAGCAGCATGCATCTGTTTGAAGCCAGCTATGATGCATGACTTGCACATTTCCTCCCATCGTCAAATTGTAAAAACGGTTGACACTCAATAACTCTTTTATTGGAGAGCATGTAAATGGAACAAATGCATCTGCAGCTATTAGAAAGCTTCAACTTGTCACAAGTTGTCAATATCTTTGCGTCTGTATCCTCATATGCCCTCCCCTTCCAAAATGGCCCTGTTAGTAGACGTACTGGAAATCCTCCCACATTTAGTTTTAATCCGACATCAAATAAGGATCTGGAGTGGAAGCACCATCATAAGAGAGAATCATTTTTGTCGGAGGCCTTGAGCTCATTTACCGTAAGCCTTGGCCGGAGACAAGTTTAGTGTTCCCCACTAAATTGGAGATTATAGTTATCTTTGAACAAGAAATATTTAACTCGGAAGCACATCTTGAGTTCTCTCTTCAGTACTAGTCTTTGAGAATGATCCTGTCAGCAAACAAATATAAATATATACTGTAAATATTAATATCTAGTTCTAAGAAAAAAAAATATTTTTGGGATGTTTGCCTCACAGTGAAGACATTGTTACATAGTCTACCCAATGCATTTTCAAAGGTCACACATTAAAAACAGCATAATATGAGTCACAGAGATAACAATAACATTTCAAAAAATGGTTAATGTCACCTTTTAAGTTGTTTATTAAAACTGACCTGAGATGGTTAGTCACTGGGTAGTTTGAGCCAAAGTAAAATGTGTTCCATCTGCATATTTACCTCAGGAAAAACATTTTGGTTTAATAGATAGAGTGTTATCTTTATTTCTGAAGTAGACAGCGTTATGTGCTGTTGAAAAGGGATAATGATTTAGCCATGCTAGAGCTGTGGCTCAAGCGATTCTGATGTCAGTCAGTCTACATCTTAAGTCCAGAATGAAAAATCACAACAAATAGTGAATTGATCATCATCCCCAGAAAAGTATGACTTTGATGTTACCCTCCTGACTTTAAATCCAGCTCCACAATTTTGTGAAACATATAATATAATATAAATCTATTGGGTGAATTAGGGAGAGCGCTAAGCGAAGAGTTTGATTTTTGAACCTTCCCTTGTCAACCATCATAAATACCTGCCAAACTGTTGAAATTCCCATTAGCCTCAGTGGGAAAGTTAAAGTGATTAAGCCTAGTGTTATTTTAAAATATTAGCATGCTAACATGCTAAACTAAGATGGTGACAATTCTGCACAATTGACCTGCTAACCATCAGCATGTGAAGTTGCTTTTAGCTTAAAGCACCGGTGTATATGTACCCAGACCTAGCGGTCCTTGTCGTTGTTGATGTGTGGACAAAGATTTATTCTGGTTTCAATTTGACTAGATATCGCCATCTATTTCATTTGACTGTTTTGTCTTTTGTATTTTTCGGTAGAAAAAAGGTACTTACATCATGTCTGTGTACTGTGTCTAGCCTTGAAATCCTCTGAAACAGGTTTTGGGTACTAGGATCTTTTGGTCAGGCGGTAACAGTACAGTATTTATTTCACTTCCAAACTCAGCACTTAATCATAGGAAACACTTCCCATGTTACACTTTGTTTGTAGATAAGGAGGAATGAATAATAATGATGCAGGGCCCTGTTGATGAAGCAAAGCGCTGACGCATAATTTTACATTTCCTGCCCGATGATTATCACTGATAACATGCTGAGTTCTGTGCAAACGTGCATGGAGAAAATCATTCAATATTAAAACAGTTTTCATTTTACCGGTAGCATTTCAGAGTTTGTTGAGCCAAAAAAATAAAAATTAAAAATGGTTCTTAAATTCCCACAGTTACAATCATCCATACCAAATAGTACCATGACATTTTATTGCTCTTTTTTCACTCAGTTTCAGAATGGAAACTGTTTCCAATCCAATGTTTTCTCTCTGTGGCTCGGCAATGCATTTACATGACATCTGATTTGCGATAAAATGTCTTTTTAATTACCTTTGTCTCTGTGTAAACTTGTTTCTCATTCTATGTCTGCCGGTTGCGATCACATCTCTGAACAGCTCTGAAGGCAGCACCAAGCAATTTACCTGCATATAGTTGACAACGTGTTTAGACTGGAAAGGGCCATTGACAACACACTCCAAAATAAACACATTTTTGTAAATTAAGTTCTTGTTTTTCTTTGTAGAGCCAGGAACAGATGTCTAATCTGGCTGATGAAGCGCAACCATCTCAAATAACCCTTTTAGCTTTGGTTCAATAGATATACATTTCAAACACAGATGAAGAGAAAAAAAACATGTGGAATCTCGACACAGGTGTTGTTTTCTGGTATAGAGTTTTTAAGGAGTGAGTGCTTCTCTATTCCCCAACAAGTAATAATCATATATCATTTTCCGAATTTTATCTAGGTCTATCAAAATACTTTTTTTTATTATGTGTTCACAATGGACACATAAAATACTTTCCTGAAGATCTCCAATGACACGATTACAGAAAACATGCTTGTTATAGGCCGTTTACATAGATTTGTTCGCCAACTGTTAAACAAGAACAGAATTTCAAAAGTGGTTGTGTGGTGGTGGTGTCTCCTCTGGCAATGCAGACAGAAGAGAATTTTCCTCTGTCTTTTATTTGACATGGTTCTGTTGACTCAGGCCTCCTCCCTGCTCAACAGGTGTCTGACACATCAAACAGATGTTTCTGTTCAGAATGTATATTCCGTGTCTGTGGTTCAAAGATATGGTTTATAGTGCCAGCCATATCAGACCAGACACCTGACATCTGAAGCTTCTCTGTATATTCAGATAAGACTTACTGCAACTTAAGAGCTTGACTGATGCCTGAGTCACGTCTTTTTTCTTCTTGTATTACCTTTGTATAGATTATAGTCCTAATTATAATGTGACGTGCCACAACTGCATCACATTAAGGGACGTGTTCTTTATTTTATTTTAAATAGCAAGCAACCATTACAGCTGTGCATTTGAAAGTATGAGCATGCGTGTTTGTTTTGAGAAAAAATAAATCATCGGCATGCTTCAGACGCACTCTTTGAACGCGCATGTGTCTCCCACTCAGAAGGTCCGTGGTAGCAGAAGTCATTAAGGGGGCTTCCCATCTGTACAAGTTAAACAGCAGAGGAGCTGCGTGTTGGAAATTGGAATGTGCTAGTGATTAAGCATGTCACATGTGCAGTAAACACCATGATTCAAAACCACGTATGACCCCCTGCTGCCCACTGAAATCAGAGCTGATCACACGTCTACTGCGGACACGTGCAACCCCAATGGCCCATTTAATAAACACACCACATTTTTCCTAACAACTCCTAATTGGCCCTCAAAGAAGGACTTTGATTTGATTTGTATGTGAGTCGATATCGAGGAGGAAAAGACAAAGAGGAAAATCCCTGACAAGATTCGGTTTCCCCCAAAGGGCTTGAGAGTCAGTTTAACTGTCCACAAATTTGCTCGCAGCCCAATAATTGAGATCAAGTGCTGCAGGAGAAGACAGGCCCAATGGAGGATCAAATAACTGATTACTTAGGAAAAGAAAGTGAGGGTGCCTGCCAGTGAAGATTTGTAGAGGGACCAAAAGATCAGTTTGTGTAACAAAAGATATGGCACAGGCTGGAAATTCCTCTAAATCAAATCTTGTGTGTATGGGATGAAAGTTTGGGAGAAGGATGCAGGAGGGATGCCATAGCTATGGCTGCAAATTCATCTGCACTACTTCTGCAGAATGTTTAAGAGTAAAGATCCTGTTTTTTTTAGATACATACCTTATTGTCAGCTCTTATTTGCTATTCCCACAGAAATAATGTGAATGGTGATCGGGACATCCAACTTCTTTAGTAGTTCATTTATGGAAATTTAAGCAAACCCTTAGAGAGATGATCATGACTACATACAACGCTGCATAACGATACCAGTGGTGTTAACCTCTGGACATTGTTGACAGGGTAAACTGTGTGCATTCTGTACAGAGTAGATGCGGCGGTTACTTTGTTTTTATCAAATAAGGACTAAAAGTATTTCTGAAAAGGCGACGAGCGCAAATTCGTTTTGGCGAGGGTTCTCAATTGAGCGCTTTTTGTTTTGCAAATATGACTGAATAGATACAATCAGAGCAGAAAAGTAGTCAAAAGGAACACTATGAGACTGGGACATTAATGAAATCCCAGACTTGCACACAAAAGAACAACAACAAATAGGACACTGATCTCCGTTTCTTCCTAAATGCATCCCAGCTGTCCCAAATGGAACCACTATTTTGTTGCTAAAGACAACATTTAATATCCTGTAATGTGGGTTTGATAGGCTACAAAAGCATTCTTACATGTCACATCTGCAGCCCTCTGACCCTGTGCTTCCTTTAACATACATCTGGACTGATGTTATCTGCTGGGTGCGCAGTGTGGGTCAGCGGTATGGACTTCACAGACTTAACCGTGGTTCACTGAAGTCTCCTCCACGTTGGAAAACCTGTTTTGGACAGCTGTTAAGTTTAAATTTCTTAATTTAATAGTTTGGTATGGGCACCTTGTGGTCGTTAAGTTTCCAATGAGGGAAAACAATCATGTTGAAAGAGCTGTGCTCGGTTGGGGAATTAAGGAATGAGGTGGAATGGATGTTCTCTTTTTCTGCCTATTCACCTCCAAATAGAAACCCTAAAAACAGCAAATGTGTGCTTTTCAAGTTGCTCAGGTTGCCATGTTAAAAAAAAACATAATTGCATGACTTCTTGGCATAACATTTCTTACAGAAACATATTTTTAATAGATTTAAATTTTATTTTAATTAATCATTATCACTGCTATATGTTAATCTAATTATCTGAAGACCCAGACAACCCTAAAGTTTTTAAGGAATGGGAAGCGTTGACTTTTCCATCCAAAAACCCGTGTTCCTATTTTATTGCAAGGATCTAGATATAGATACTTCACACTTCACAATTTAATTTTTTTTCAAAAACAATATTTTCTTTACATTATTTGGCACAAAGTAATAAGAGAAGACGACTACACCTTGTAAAATGTGCGAGGCATTTTTCACCATTGTATGGCACTTTTATAAAAGATGTAACAATGTGCCTGCAGTTCAGAACAAAACCATAAAGGAGCAGAAGGAGTGGGGAGAGAGGGGGAAACACCGGGGATGCATGTTCCACACAGATTCTCCAGTTCCACATTCCTGCAGTGCAAGGAGGTGTAGTTCACACATCCTATCTGCCCGCTCAATTTAAATATTTTGCTGTGTTTTAAGTGCTTCTTAATTTTTCATGGTCTCCAGCCCTTCCAGCTGATCCCTTCCAGATGTGGCACAAGTTGTAGGTGAGTAAGAAAGCATGGGGCAACGACACTCCGCCCTATATACACACACGCTACCATGAAACATATTCTTCCTTTTATTTATTCCTACATTTCAGGTCAAAAAGACACACACACAAACACATTAAGGCTATGTGAGTCATGTCCAATGTTTTTCTCAAACTCTGTGGGAATCACAGATAAACTTATTTTTTTTAAATGGAAGAGGGGGAAACTATTCCCAGCAGCATTTGACTAACCACATACTCTGCCGCTGGGCCAATCACTGTCACGATGAATGCAGCCATGCCATATCTTGATCAATCACAGAAAACCTCCGGGCACAGTCTCTGCTGGGTTCAAAAACATTTAGTTTCAAAAAGGTCCGGGAAACAATAGGCCTGTGGGATGATCCACTCAAAAAATGGGGAGCTCACGGCCACATGGTCACAAACACAGGGGAATGTCCTTGTCAACAAGAAAATCTGGTTTTGCTGCTATTTTTGTTTAGACTGACAGTCATAACCGGTTTCATCTGTTAATGATCAGGCCTAATATTATATTTTTTAAGCTCTGCTTCAAGAGAAAAAATATGATCAAAAAGAAGAGCACAATATGGAGTTGAGTTTAGATTAGGTATTAAGTTTACATAATCAATCAATTTGAATGTGCTGTTGGCCTTAATGCAAAAAGTCACCTTGAAATACAGACCTTCAAAGCAGCAACTGGTTTCATCTTATTTCAGTTTATTCTGCAAACCAACCGATTCAGGTAATTCATACCAGAGAACATTCAGATCCTTTCAGTTTTTGTCAAATTGAATTTACTTTTGTGTGACACAATGTACGGCTTTCTACAAAAAAGAAAACATCAGCCACCTTGTAGCCTCAGATGAGATGCTGAACCCAAGAGCAATAAGGACTTTCAAAACAGCCTTCCTGCAAGTGCATTATTATGCAACTATAACACAATGTCTTACACCCACACAAAAATGTTCTCTGTGATATATGACCAGTATTAAGTCTCTATAAGTTGATTTTCACAATAGACTCACTGCACTAAACTAAAACCACATCCTGCATGGAAGGTAGGTAATAAATCAAATAAATGTAAAAATATATATTTTGGCTTACAAGTGTTCAGTGTTCATCATTTAGGAATGGGCTTAAATAAAGCAACAATATGGTAATTTAAATCCCCTTAGGCTCCATGGTCATAATTCTAAAAGCCCAACGTTTGTGCTTAAGCACATCATTGAACCAGAAATCAACTCCATATTGTTGACATTATAATGTCTGCCCTGGGGTTTTAGTATTTCCTTATATCTAATCTCTCTCAGAAATTGCAAGAGAAGGCTTGATCTCCATACTAACTTTTTGGGGGGCTCCAGTGTTTGTTCCTACGTTTAAGGATTTAAAAATGTATCCCTCATAATACAGGGATTGTTTGGTTTGCATGTCAAAACAGATTCAAGCAAAGACATGAACAATTGACTAACATTTTCACCCACATGTGTCATTTTAGAGGATTTTAAAGCCTCATTGTAGAGCCTGCAGAGGAGACACAGTAACTTGGAAAGAATGATGTGTTAAATTGGGTTGATATGAGTTGTGTATCAATGTGACTGATGGGCCTTACTATATCCTCCCTACCTCCTCAACATTCCATCTTTCTCATTGTATTCCCACAACATGCACTGCAAATACAGACGCTATTGTCCATGAATGTATAGTTTTTGTTGATCTTGTGTTTGCCTGCTAACGTACAAGTATGACCGCAAAGAACAAAATGCAGTCACAAACGTGTCAAATCTGCCTCCAAGATTGGGAGACTGGAAAGAGTGATCTAAGGAATCTCACATCCATCTACACCGAACTAAATCGTGCACAAATAATGGAATGTTTTTGAAAGTAGGTGAGGCATGAAAGAGCCCATAAATAGGCTACCAGGCCCAGGATTTGGGAGAGGTTCAATGCAACATAACCCAAGTGCAGAACAACACAGGAGCGAAAAAGGCTGAATGTCTTCATCGCTCCTCATCCTCCAGACAGACGGAGTGAAGAGGAAAAGGCATATCGACCTCAGTTACACCAAAACTCAACGCAAAATTTATGGCACCCTGCACAGCGAGACAGTGAGGGCGAAGCCAAAATCTGCCTTTTTCGCCTGCCCAGTTACAAAACACCATCAGATAGCTCCGGTCGATTCGTCCAAAAAAAAAAACAGGGGATTTGTCTAATTTACAGGTCCTCAGGTCCACCATGGGGGAGAGTGTTGTGGTTGGCTGGGGGGATGCCTTCGCGCCACAACCGCAGCCAATAGCAAACTGTTCCTTTTCTCTCTCTAGGTCAGGTCACGCTGAAACCATTAGAGAGGAAGGGCACGGCAGTAAAAAAGCGCTGAGGTCAAAAGTGTTCTTAGGAAATATGGTACTAACGAGCATCTGCATACCAGAGTCATGGAAACAGTTTTTTTTTAATCATTATTATTTTTTTTTTAAACATTCTACCGACACATCAAACGATGAATGCTGAGTCATGTCATTAATGGAAAGGAATCTTTACAGAGCAGAACCTAATTTTTCTCAGCTCAGTGGACCCATGTAGTAAGTAGACTAAGGCACAAAGACGAAAAAGAGAGAGAAAAGGAACTGGGGGTGGTTTAGAGAGAGCGTGCATGAGGACTACATGGGAACTAATAATCCCTTCACAATAGTCTGCTCGTCTGGGTTCAGATCTGCTCCACAGAAACTCTCTATGGTCTGGAACATTCCTCCAGACTCAGGTTTAGTTCCTCCTGGAGACAGACGGCAGGTTGGCTCTTTATCCCGGACTCCCCTGACGAAGCACATGGCAGGGGTCGGGTCGGCCGTCCAAATTCTTGTCATTTGTAAAACAAATTTGGACCACTATTATAACAACTTCAACATGGGCGACCATAAAAGTCCATTACATGTTACATTTTCGTATATACAGTATATAAGGCAAGAATAAATCCCAGCCCTGAGAGCCTTCTTTCTAAAAGGCCTGTCCTGCTAATCTGCCGGGGCACCAATGTATTATTCTGGCCTCAGGTACTTGAGGCCTTGGCTGTTAAAAAAAATAATATTGTTTTTGCATATTTGTGGACAATACTCCAGCCAATGCATGCAAAGAAATTGTTTATGTCTAACACTGCGAAGAAGAAGAGAGGACTATACTTGCAGCCTCTGAAGACTGGAATGAGAATATGAACTCACGCAAGCCCTGCAGCTCTAGTGCCACTTATCACTCTTTTACATACTAATTCTGCCAAGTGCAAATTGAATTTAAAGGGAAAACAATTCAAACTGCATTCATTCCTGATGGATTAGAGATAGTTCACAGTCATCACTCTACTTGGAAAGGCCTGGTCAGCATAGTCACCACCAACATGCCACGCCCGCCATTGTTGATAGTACCAAAAGGCAAAAAAACTCCTTTTGTTTCTCTCTTTGGATCAACTGCACTGACAGGCTTCAAAGTATTTTTTTTTGTATCTTTCAGACTATTCCTACGCAGTCCAAATTTGGTCTTCTTTTTTTTGTGATCCAGCCTCTCATAAAGTGTATGTGCTCCAGCAGACACGTGGCCAAGCAGACTGGAGAGGAGGTCAGAGAGTTTCGAGTACTTTTTGGGGATGCTGCAAAGGGGAAATAAATCCTTCTCCAGCGAATGTTGTTATTTGACCGGCTGGAAGAAGAACCACGGGAGTCTCAGAAAAAAGGAAGTGCAAAAACATGGTGCAGGTTTGAGTGGATGATGATGTTGTTTTTTATGATCATTTTATGAAGCCCGGACAACAGCAGCATCATGGTTAAGCAGGGGCCCATGACAGCGATTTGGTAAACATGTCTCAGAGAAATGTAAAAGGGCCGCCAATAAAGCCCTGCTGCTATTCCTTGTCCTGTCAGGTTGTTGTGGGTTAGAGACCGTCGAAGCAGGTCGGTAACTTATACCCTGAAGTCAATTCTAAGCAGGTCTCTCCTTTAAAGGTAACATTTGAACCATTGCTTCCTAAGGACACTTGTGTTGGCAAGCAATCACACACAGCAAAATATTACGTTGCGACACAGATCATTAAAAACCTGAGCCGGTGGGAACAAACATATCATGTCTGTTTCCATAACTAACCTGCGGAGGATATTAAAACAAAACAATTACATACAAATGTATACAGATTTACAACTTCTTCCTGGATAAGGAAATGTGTAACATTCACAGATTAATGAACTTCCCATTACTCTTGTATCATCTCTGCTCAGAAAAGGCTTTGCCCAATTGTCCTGCATGGATAGCAACAGAAGAAGATAGCATCAAACCACAGTAAGATGCGATCAATATTTTGTTCAACTGTTTGGTTTGGCCTTGAAAAAACACACACAAAATGAATTTCCGTGGTCATGCTTACACCATGTGTATTGCCTTTATGCATGCGATATCAATGTGTGTCTGTCGACATATTTTTAGACCTCTAGGAACACTTTTTTTTCCAATTTCTCTCTTCCCGCCATGTGAAATTTGTATGTGAAGAGTTTATCCAGTTTTTTCTCTTGCATTGAGTACACATTTGGGTGCGTTTGTCATAGGGCAGAAAAGGGGGTAATGCGTCGGCCAAACCACACTACTGGCCCATAGATAGGAATTTAGGAGCTAAATGATCCAACATTTTACTTACTCTTGTTATGTCCCTCTGTGATTTGCAGTATTTTTCCACATTTCTCCTTTTCCACAGAATGTAATGCTTTTACTGCGGAATGCACACATTTGGAAAAGTTATTGTTTCTGAAATGCAATTATATTGTACGCACATTTGTAATAATGCTGTTATCTGCATCATGGCTATGTGCCAAAACATGTGGAAAATACCAAAGAAAAAAAAATAAAGCCTGAAATGTAATTTATAATATTATTGCATTAGACATTTGAGAGTTTTGGTTGGGGGCAATTTTTTTAACTTTCTTGTTTCCTGTATGTGCCAGGTCCTAACTAATTTATCAAGCTTTCATGGGGGTCCAGAAAGACCTACCAGGATGCCAAGGCAAAAGAAACAATTTGTTTAACTATGGAGACTCAACCCACTCAACCCGGGTCTACTTAGATCGTACCCGAGTAATGCCAAGGATATATTATATACGAGTGTGACACTGAATGCTTAGGGAAAAAATCAGATTGAAAGCAAAGGAGGTTCCTTCACTCAAAGAGCCTGTGTTCTCACGAAGATCAGGATGGGAACGAGAGGCACAGAGCCTCTCATTCCTCTACAGGCCAAGTCCACTGCCAAGAGAAGTTCCAGGTGGTCTTCAGGCTGTCTTTGATCTTCACCAGCCAGGGTCCCTTGTACGTATCAGTCAGTGTAATCACTTGTGTTTCAGAGTGCTCGGGGGGAAACAGTAGTGCTCCATTTCCTTTTCATGGCATGACCTCAGCAGTGGCAACTATAGCCGTGGGGTGACACAGACCTCCGTCCAACTAGGCGTCTCTGTTGTCCTTATCTAATTGAAAGGGCAGCAGATAAATGTTAGAGACAAGCTGCCTTGTTGAGGCAGGGGGAAAAACAAGCAGAGAGAGGAGAGTGGGTTGTTGGTGCCCACCTCCGGTGAACACTATTTCTATGCCAACATTTTTGGCAAGAAGCACTATGGCACAAATCACCCCCTGAAACTTGCCATGAAACAATTATTTTAAGCTGACCCTTCAAGTTTACATCACGGCCGAACTGCGGTCCAGTTACTGACACTCAAAGTGTAGCAGAAGTCCAAAACATGTTTGCACGAACACCCTCCGATTGGCAGGGTGAAGCCAGTGCTGTGGACCAGATGCACAGACATGGTGCTAAGGCGGGCCTGAAACCTCATGGAAGCTCATCGTTGGACTTGAGTTTGTTTGTCTTGGATGAACTACACAGGCCTCCTGCCAGCCTCTTTGAGCAAGTGCTCAAGAGGTAACTAAATTGGTTTAGTACATTAAGATTGAGGTTGGGGTAGCATTCTTGCATTTCATGTAAGATAAGTATTACATTTCTGAAAAAACTCTTGACATATTTTTCTTATCACAAGGAAATTGTTTTACGGTTTTGTTCAACACCATGGGGTACCTTGCATTCTTGCTTTTCTCTGTGCATTTTATGTGACATTTCAGGCCACAAGAAAAAGACAACATTGATTTAGGCCAGCACGAACGACAGGCTTCAGGCTTGAGTGTGAGAGCGCTTTTTGTTGATGCTCCGTTGTCGTGGAAACTGTAAGACACAAGCCTGTCTCTGTGAGGTATGTCATGTGCTGTGGTTTACCGTTATAGAGGCCCTTAACGTTGTGCCATTAAAATCCCTTTAAATCGTGGTTGTTTAGACCTTTTGGGCCTATTTCCCTGTAATAGTTCCCACATGTCTGACAAGAGATATCAATCTTATCGGACACAATACTAACCAAAATGTTTCAGGTAACCAAATTACTTTTGTAAAACCAAATTTGTTTATTACATTCACCTGGCACTGGGATTGCAAATGAATGCTTTTTAATCAGAAGTTGCTCAGAGTTGTGTGTCAATGATGAATACAAAGTGATCTTGTGATAATTTCACCTTTGAGAAATTAAAAATTCCCATGCTAATAAAAATTGTAAATGCATCTAAATATTGAGGTTCTCAGTGACAAGAAAATAAGTAAATATTTTGGCTTCACATTTATATTACAACTCAAACTGAAGGTCAATGACTGTGGAAAATGACCTGGGAGCCAAGTTCAGTGAGGGTACGGCCTGCACGGAACACACTTAGAAATACATTTTCACCTTATTGTGGCTTATCTCTTCAACAAATGGTGGTTTACATGCCACAGATTAGCACTCATAAACACCATTCGTTAGAGGGCTCCGAGAACACCTCCCAAAGGTCCTTGCCAACAGATTATGCTTTGATTGATGTGGTGCGAAACTTGTGGCCACGACAAGCCGCCGTGAATTAAAGAAGTGGAAGATTTAGGTTTGGTTAAAACTATACACAGGAGATTTTACGCATAAGTGAAACACATTCTGAGAGAAAAAAAACTTATTCCATCACATCTCCATCTGGGTTTTTACAGGATTGGCATTTAATTTTCTTTCATGATTCATGGTTCTCACTTCTGATTGTTCCCTTTGTTGCCTCTTTGTAATTTCACATCTGCCTCATCCCCCTTGAAACTGGCAATAGATCTCTCTATATAAATGAAGTGTGGGTGCTATCTGAAGACACAAGCTCCTGGCTGGAGTGCTGTGGAGATGCGAGAAAGTGGCGTCATTGGCACAAGACTCCAAAATGTGTAATTACAACCCCTTATATTTCCAAATGTCTTCTCAACCTAAATGTACAGCAATGTGCATTTAATGTCTGGAAAATTCCACAGGGATGCTGCAAGATCGAGTATTTTAAACTAAATAGTGTATGCAGTCTTCAAACTTTGATTTAATATTTTGTCTAATAGCCCCTAATCTATGGAAAAGGATTAGGGCCGCATGAAAAAAAATAAAAATAAATGAAAAATAAAAAACTTAAAATAAAGTTCTGACTTTATTATCAGAATTCTGAGAAAAAAGTCAGAATTCTGAGATTAAAGCCAGAATTTTGACTTTTTTCTCATACTTCTGAGAATAAAGTCAGATTCTTTTTTTTTTTTTTTTTTTTATTTTTTTTATGAAAAGCCCTGATCCTCTTCCGTGCTAATCTGTAGAGATGGCAGTGTAGGTCTGTCTGCCAGTCGATCCATCACTTTGGTCAAGGCTGAAAATAATAGATCTCAACTATTAGTTAGATGGATTGCCATTACGTTTTGTATAAACATTCAGGGCGTCCAATCTTTTCACAACCTGACTTCTCCAATTGTGCCAGTTCTTTTTTATTCAGATGTCTTTTAAATTATAATTATTGGTTATTGACTTGAAATTCTGTAGAGACATGCATGCCCCCCTCAGGGTAAATTTAAATCACTTCGGTTATCGTAGACATTATATATAGTGCATTCATCAGCTCAACATCCAAGTTGTTTTAATGAATTTCATTTTGCTCACCTTCATCCATTTTGTGCCTACAGCTACAGTATCAGCTACTGTTAATATTCTAAGACATACAACTAACCTGTTAAACTCTGCAAACTTCACTGGCTCAACAGCTGCGTGTTAGTACTGTCCTTTTGAATATGTCAGCATGTTGACATTAGCATTTGGCCCAAAGCATAGTTGTGTTTGAGTACTTAGTGAAATTAATGCTAATTCAAATTCAAATTCTTTATTTAAAAAAGGGAAAGTGTACTACTAGGCTAATGATACAGCGGTGACCATCAGCTTTCCACACTTCAGTAGCCCTCCAGTTAAGCCATGAAGCACTCACGGCAGAATTGTTGTCTTTTTATTGCAAACACTCTCAACATTGTGGCTATCAGGAGGAGAGACCTTTAGGCCTTTGGCAATTTTTCTCTTTTTGTTTAGTCATCCCGGCTGGAGGCTGTGCTCCATCATCTGGCCGGCGTTCCAAATTTGACTGAAAACAGAGACTCGGCAAGTGAGCCAGGCTGAAATATTATCCACAAATGCACACATTCACATGAACAGTTATGGGGAGCTCCAATGCACTGCCGCTACCTTGTGAAGCAGCATCCGTCACACTAACCCCGTTTTACTAACTTCAGTGTGTAGAGTAGATTTGAAAAAAAAGCTTGAGTACCTCTACCCACTGAAATCCTCTGCATCTGGTGTTTCTCACAAAGTGTACAGGGGGGAGGGTGGTGGCGGTGGGAAGGCTTTTTAAAGCAAATGTGTACAAACCCTGCCACAGCTTATTATAACTATTCCGAGAAACAGTGAGGAAGCAACCACTTAATTGTATTGTTTTTGATAAAACGGTGTACTTTTCGGATGCTTGGGTTTTACAACACGCAGTTACTTTGTAACTTTTGTAGGTCTGTTAGAGTTTCACTGTTTTCCATCAAAGAAATCCCTTTTTTTAAGACACAGCTCATTGTTTTGTTCTTAAGTTCTTATCAAATAATTGTTTCACTCATACCGAACAGGGTTAATGCAACTTATATGTCTTGTATAAAATAAATACATTATTGTTAGGTAGAAAACAATTCAATAAATCTAAAATGCTTTTATAACAACCTGTTGAAGCAGGTGTTATTGTAGGTCTATTCTCTGTTTTATTGTATTAAAAAAAAAATCCTCTCCTTTTGATGCTTCTGACCATTAATCTCTTTGTAAGAATGTGTCAGTTTTTCAAACAGACATCTCATCATTTCGTTTTGGAATGAGCCTCCTTTGCTGAATATATCAAATCTGTAAGACACATGCTGGGACTAAAGTATCAATCTGTGCGAAGTTCTGTCATAACCTTATTGAACACAAGTGTTCTCGTGTTAACTGTTAACGCTCCACTCCCTACAACTCTTGAGCTGTCAGTCACGCACTGTGAGACTGATAAGCACAAAGAATGTCTGCCGGTGGTTGGCTCTCCATAAAGTTCGAGAAAAATAAATAAACAAGCTGTACAGCGGCCGTGCTCCACCACAGCTAGGAGACCAGAGGAGTAGATGCAAAACAATGTTCACATCATCTGTCAAGTGTTCTCACTCTGCAGTTCCCCGATGTGAAGCAAAAGAACATGGAGAAGTTCTCAAAAATGTTTCCTGTTACATGGGTCTATAAAATCTAGTGTTTAAAAGAAATGTGTGGTGTAATGTAAAACTTCTCCTGAGGTCTCCTCTTATTTGCAGTTGTTTCCTTCAGAGCTGATTATATGTCCGTATGAGAAAAGAACAGAGTAGCCGACTGATGATGCCCTATGAATAAACCTATGTGGTTAAGAAGTGACATTGTTCATTCAAGTGGGCAATATAATGTTGCTAAAATGACTAGATTTTCCTCATTAATAATATTGCGTTTTTCTTTTTGTGTGTGAGCATGTGTAAACTCTCACAAGCTTTATTGGTTTAACATTGCTTGTAAGCCTCGCTAAAGTCTGCGGTTGTTCTAATGCAGAGTGGGGCATCAATCATACATTTCAGCCAATGGTATATAGATGATTTGTCCTTGTCCTGTTGCATGCCGGCACGCAAATGCTGATTCATGCTTGTCCAATCAATTAGCAACCACGAAGAAAAACTCAACACTCTCATGCAAATGAAGGTTACATGAAGTTCAGCCAACATGTTGGTTCACCAGCTGTAAAAAGCACAACAGCTGAACACAGATGTGACGAGAGACAAAATATACAGTATTTTGTTCTGATGACAGAATGACTCAGACTGCATAGTGTAAACTGTGTTTAGTGCTTCTTTTAATTGAAGAGGTTAGCTGGAGGTGGCTTTTTATTAGAGTATTGTACTCAGTGCAACAACAAATCATCTACATTCAGTCTTTAGCTACCAAGTGATTTAACCAGAGTTGAGAATAAGGCTCTGATAACAAGATGTTTTAATGTATTTGAAGTAATTTATGCAATTGTGGTCATTTTTACTCAACAGGGTCCATCAGGTGCAAGATGAGACTGAAATGCAGCTATTAGGGCCTACATGAAAAAAATCGCTGTACATTTGAAAACAACGCTTTTCAAGGCACAGCAGGCAGTTCTACTACTTAAGTGCTGTGGTTGGCTTGCCAAGCCAGAAGGTTGTGTTTAGGCACAAGGTGGAAAACGGTCTCATTTCAAGGTAAAGATGGTAACAATTTGGAAAGGACCACAATCTCTGTAACTACAACCATTAACAGTTTGGGTTTGAAATAAAGTTGGCTGGAAATAAAGGGAATTGACATTGTTTGTTTCTCTCCTGTCGGCATAAGTATGCTTTGTAAAAATGACTTTTATATTGTAAATGTCGATTTTTTAAACCAGAGTGTTTGTTTAGATTGGCCCTAAACAGCTTATTTTTGTTTTCTTCTGCTTGGATTTCAGTTTAAAAAGGAAAATAATTCTACTTTCTGATAAAAAAAATATAAATAATTTCTTGCAATGGATTGCTGATGCAGTCGGCTCAAATTTCATCTGTATGAAAATGAACAGAGAACATTCCTCGGTCTCCATGCTGTATAAACTGAATACTGGATGGCGCCTCTCCAGACCGGAGTCTCTACGAACTTGCCTTCCATGGCACTCAGCCACACTAACATACCGTACACAATGTGAGGGCAGCATCATCACAACCAGACAAACTTGGCCTTTCAAACACTTTGGTGATGTCAAAAAAAAGCCTTCTGAAGGCCTGCATCAATTCTGCATTAATGAAATCATAATTTTCCCACTGTTTCTTTGCACAAATCACCCCCCAGCCTGGGGAATTCAGTAAATCATTTAAAATGTTAGTGCAAGAACATTGACCTACCTGTACCTGTCCAGTTTTGGCAATGTGCAATTTGAATCTTGGTTTTGCATATGCACGGCTGTAGCAACCATTGCAGAGTTGTTATGTTCAGGACAAGAACATATAGACATTCTTATTTCCCCACAATAATTGTAAGAGACTGTTTTAAATAAACATTTAAACATTCATTTTTTGAACAACACAAATACAGCTAACCGAACAAATACAATATGTAAATTCATAACCATTAAACACGTTTTGGAGATTTTTCTGAGGAATTCGGGAAACTTGGACTCCTGGCCTCAGTATTTCTAAACCCCAGACACAGCCCTGCTGAATTATTTTCTTTTCTTATTTTAGCAACACATTTCTTCAACCACCAGGCCTCTTCTGTCACGCAAACACATTTTCCTTTCAAGTCTCATGCCTCCTATGACCCTTATAATTCACTTCAAATTGCAGGCAGGAGCCATTCAGGTAATTAAGGACTCCATCACACACCATGTAGGCTATAGAGCAGGGCATGCTGACATATGGCAGTACACCAATAGAAACTGTGTTGCACCCTCTTCTGGGATAAAAGGAGTATAACAATACAATATTTGCACAAAGTCTTTAATGTCCTCCAGATTATTTTCAATTATCATTTGTTTTAAATAACTTGCCAAGATGTGTAATGTGAAAGTTGCAGATGACTTGATATAGATTAAGGCTATTTCTATATATATTGTTTAAGCATTTACATAACACATTTATATAAAAAGACATCACTTTAGACACAGTTCATTTTTTAAAAAATACAATAATTATCTCTATACATTTTAAATGCTTCAATTTTACATTCATTCCATATTTCATAAATATTTTTCATACAGCAATTGAGTTTACAACATGGTTTACAACCACAAACAGTGGTGCACTCGTAGGAGCTCTCTGATTGGTTCTTTTCTCTTTCGGAATCGGTCGTCCGCTGACGTCCTTCCTGTTTCCCCGTAACAACACGTGCACGGCTCACAGGAGAGCCGAAGGGGAAAACAGCAGTTACACTTCAGCTTTCGCACACTTTTGTGTGTTCTATTTTCATTTTTGTCCGGGGAAGGCTTTCCTACTAAGCCGTCAAGATGGTGAAGCCTCAGTTCAAGGGGAAAAGCTCGATAAATCCCGGGTCGTCCAGCAGCAACCCCGGTGAGCTAAACTCCCGCTAGCCACAGCGTTTATTTATTGCTAATGCTAACTGTTTTTAGATGGGTGAAAATACTCTGGGAAAATACATTTCTGTGTTATTTTCCTGGTCAGCAGCATTAAGTGGGCGTTGTTTCAAAATGAAACACACAACTTGGGATGACAAAACTGAAACATTACTTTATCCACCGTTTTTAACACGCTGTTAGAGTGTTAGGCCTTTTAAATTTGACACTAACGTAGTGTACACAACACTGTAGTGACATATGTTCATAGCATAGGGTCTGTAAAAAGTCAAATAGTTCTAATGAAGCAGCTCTGTTCCTTAAAAAGTGAACATTCTGATAGTGTGTGTGTGTGTTATCAGACAATTAAAGTAACTGGTCATGTGTTTCACAGATCGAGCCAAGGGTGCTGGTGGGAGCAACATGAGGGACCGGACCACTATCAAGCGTCTGAATATGTACAGACAAACGCAGAGATGGTAATTGATGATTTAATATTTTTTAATCTTCTTATCTGGGGGCTGTTTGACGAATCATGGCTGTGTTCAAACTGACATTTACTTTTTCTCTTCCCAGTAATAACCGTGGTAAAGTCATCAGACCTTTGCAGTTTCAATCCACAGTGGCTCCAGGAACCCAAGCCAGAGTGGAACCGAACATCAAATGGTTTAGTAAGTGCACTTCTTCCTTACCTGTGTGACACATAGTCTTATGTTATGTTAGAACAGTCTGCTGCAGTAGTTGTCTGCTGTCTGTATAGGGGAAAAATGATATCTACTTACAGTAGATGGTGCTTTTCCTTACTTGCAATAACAGAAACAACTACTTTGATGGTGTTCTGCTTTCTTCTCCTTGGGTTAGATAATGTTTATGTTTGGTGAAAAGGAAGAAAACAAAGAACATATGACGTCTGGGTTAACATCATGTGGCCCCTTATAATCCAACCATTTTGGCAATATTCTTCCTTTTTTTCTCAAGAGCATTAAATGCATCACTCTCAACTGTCACTGTTTGGTGACTGAAACAAGGTTATACAATAGTCAATAATCAACTAGTTCATCTGTTGACATTTGCCTGAATGCCTGATATAACTCACCAGTTAAAAGTACAAATCTATACTAAATAGTTCATTTTTGCATGTACATATTCTGTGTTTCAGCAAATACTCGTGTGATCAAGCAGTCGTCCCTCCAGAAGTTCCAAGAAGAGATGGGAGCCATACAGAAGGATCCGTATCGTGTGGTCATGAGACAAAGCAAACTTCCCATGTCCCTCTTGCACGATAGAGTCAAAGCCCACGTGAGTATAAATGGTGTAGACTCTCTCTTTTTAGTCCACTGTAACGGAAGAATGATTTCTAACTTGTATTATTTATTAAAATGGTATTATGGGCATACCGGCTTATAACAAGTTATGGCTGTTTTTTACCTGGCGAGCGCAGATAAGGATCGTGCCTCTTGTTTTCCTCTGTAGCTTGTTTCTTGGCATTTCATGAGGTGAGATGAACATTAGGGATTCACTTTATTCCCCATTCAATTCTAACGCTGCCCCACTGTGAACCTGACTCTACTAGCACTGCTCTGGGCACGGGATCATTGCACTCTGCCAGGCTTTTTACTTTTCCACCTCATTACAAACGTGCTTCCATAACATCCATTTCTTCTGGTTCTCTTTCAAAATATCAATGAGTCGGTTTCAATGTTCTTTGTTGCTTTGATTCTACGTAACTGTAAACTAGATTTTCTTTATTCTAGAGACAGATTTTTCCCTCTAAATTTCTGTCTTAATTATTGCTAATTGCTTAGTAATTGGGAACACAATACTCTTACCTCTGGGTGTCCTTGTTTTGATGGACCAGTTTAATGATCTTATTCCAGAAAGACACATGAATTTAACCAGAGTTTTGTAGTTGGATAAGGGAAAAGTTTTTTTTCAAAGAAGCAAGGGGCCGGGACTCTGGAGATTTTTGACCGATAGTCAAAGCAGCCTCAAGGCTTAAACAGCATTGTTTCTGACAGCCTCTGTTGCAGTGTTGCTAAAGAGGTATGGCTTGTGATTCAAGATCATTGGAACACTTGATCAGCCCTGGCACAGATTTGGCTGTTTCATTGGCTAAGTTGTTGCATATTTTGGTGTTCTGTTTACTGGATAATGGATTTCTTCTGTAATTCTGTCAGGAACTTCTGGAAGGACTGCGTCAACAATTGCTTGTACCGCAAATAAAAAGTTTTCCTCCTGTTCCCTGTCTGTTTCAATACAACATATGAACTTATTACTGTTCATTGTGTCTTATCATGTCTCACTTCTGCAATCCCACTATAATTTGTGGCCTTGTTTTTCCCCCCTCATGCGTCAAATAAAGTTAAAATAGACTCACACTGACAATTCTCTCTCAGCCAACAATTTACAGAATAAGAGACACTGGAATGTTGTGAGCTTGTGATGCAGTCCTATTATTTTTAATGGCAGAGCTATTAAGCAGTTCAAGATATCACATCTGATTATAATTGTATTCTAGGCCTACCTGTCTTTTATAGAATACTACATTTTGGACTTGTGCTTGTGGCATACTGCTTATATAAGAAAAGCAACAAAAAAAAACAGTCAGCGCTGTAAGTCTAAAAATGCTTCTCTTTCTGTTTCTACAACTGCAGAACTCCAAAGTGCACATTCTAGACACGGATGGTTTTGAGAACACGTTTGGGCCCAAGGCTCAGAGGAAGAGGCCCAGTCTTGTGGTGGGGGATGTAAAGGAAATGCTAGATAAGGCCGAGGCCTCAGCCACCGTGTACGATGCAGAGAAGGACACAGACCTGGTGACAGAGGATACAGGGGTCCGGTAAGACCTTCACAAGATATGATAAGCAATACACTCTACTGACTATGCTGTGTAGTCTAACTGACCAGTAGTATGGTGGCTAAATATATAGGATTAAAGGTGGTAATAAATAGATATTTTTTTTATTCTCATTTTCCACCAGGATGGAAGCACGCGAGGAAATCTTCAAAAAGGGTCAGTCCAAGAGGATCTGGGGAGAACTCTACAAGGTATTGTTGCTGTTCTTTTCTCAGTGCTGTCATTTTGGTTAATGTACATTAGAGTTGGCATACTGACGGGGTTATTCTACATTCCTAATTCTTTAAAAAAAAATTGTAATAGGTGATTGACTCATCTGATGTCATCATCCAAGTGCTGGATGCCCGTGATCCCATGGGAACGCGCTCCAAGAGCATTGAGAACTACATGAAGAAGGAGAAACCCTGGAAACATCTCATCTTTGTTCTAAACAAGTGTGACCTCATTCCCACCTGGGTCACGGTAAGACATTTACAACCTTCACCTTTGACTAGGAGTGATCGTTTCTGTCTCTTCAGTCTACACAGTGTTAACTTTTGTGTTTGCGTCTTTTGTCTTCTTTTTTTTTTGATCCAGAAACGGTGGGTCGCTCTTTTATCCCAAGAGTTCCCCACTCTGGCATTCCATGCCAGCCTCACCAACTCGTTTGGTAAGGGCTCCCTCATCACGCTGCTCAGGCAGTTTGGCAAGGTAACTACATGCCTCACATTCAAAGTGTCTGTAATTTGTCATGAGCATGGACCATTTACTGATCACATATCAATCACACATACCGCCGATGTTTTCCTTGACTCTCTGCAATTAATCTGCAACAGTAAAGTATTTATTAGATATGTTATTTAAGGCCTTGGATATTCACATTGCAACCACTCTGATTAGCAAGTCTACTATGTACTTATGTAAAATATTTTTAGATTTGAATATTAACCCCAAAGTACTAGCTATAAATTAGGATGGTAGTGCTTTGAGTTCACTTTTCTTCAGTCCTCGCGAGTGCAGTTTTGATGCGCGTCTACTTGTGCTTCGCTGTTAGCGGCTCACTTTCGCTTTAATGTTTGGATGGCTTGACTGTGTTTATGCAGTTTTCTAAAAAAGTTATCCTAAAAATTTCAGAGTTGGCCCTGTACTACTTTGGTCCCTCAGCAATACAGCTGGAAATTGTGAAATAGTTTGGATAAATGGTTGGTGATACGGACTGGAAGGACAGACAGACATACAGTACATCATAGGCACAGAGACTTCTCCCTTTTATAGAACTGACTATTTTGCCCGCCCCCCAAAAACCATATAATTGAAGGTGCCCTGAGGAACTTTCAGTTTGTGTTCATTCTTGCACCCCCTTTGGATGAAAGCCGTTATGTTTTCTACGCCAGTTGTAGTTCCTGGGTGAGCGTACCCATGTCAAAGGCATTAGGAAAAGGTATATAAAAGTAGTATTCTTTGCACTGATGGTGTTGTTTGATGTTACATGTAATTTATGATCATCAGCAGAAACATTTGACTGTTTCAGAAATATTTAAAAGCTCCTCTTAGCTACTTTTAATGGATGCAAAAATGCAGTATGTTCATCTACAGTATTTTCAAGTGACTGGTTTTATACTCCATTGTGTGCAATGCCGAATTTCAATGAGCAGGACTGCTTTATGCTAGCATTCGAATCACACACATTCCTTTAAGCATTTTTTTTTTTCAAAAAAAGCGTTCCCTAATTATATTTTCAAAATCATTATTACATTGCGCTAACTCGACATTTACCCAGATCAAAAACATTTCTGTACCACTCAACCTGAACATGCATAATTACATAGTGGCTGTGGAATGATGGTCAATAAATCCAACCGATTTGATATTCACATGAAATGTTCTTGTTAGATTTAATATAACGATTTAAAGAGGCATTTATTAGAGAGACAGAGTACATTTTCTTTTTTCTCTAAGACCACATACACCAAAATTTCTGTAGATAACAAGGTGAAAAACCTGTTCCAAAACAGCTGAAATTAAATATCTCTAGGAAAAAAATCTGAAGATCTTTGCGATTGTCAAGTTTACATAAAAAATCCTTTAAAGATCTCCTTCAGTTTGAGTATTGCGCTAACTACATTGAAGTTTTGGAGTTATGACGAGTTCACTTTTTTTTTTATTGCTAATGGCAACAGATCCCCCATCTTAAATAGCCTTGATTAACTGAGGACAGACTGGGGCAGTTGTTTAGGAAACACAACACTCTGACTTTATTTTTTTCCTCCCACAGCTCCACACAGACAAGAAACAGATAAGTGTGGGTTTCATTGGCTACCCCAATGTGGGCAAGAGCTCAGTCATCAACACACTGCGGTCTAAGAAGGTCTGCAACGTGGCACCCCTTGCTGGAGAAACAAAGGTACGGTTCAAGCAACATTTAATACCACGCAAACTAAATATAACTTTGATGTACAACAGTACAACAGGGAAAGGTGGAAAGTGTGTCCAGTTAGCACCGCAAGGGGCAGTCCTGTAAACGGGACCACAGGAAAATATGTATATTTTTTTAAGTTAGACATTTTTAAATCTAAAAATGTGACTGTTTACATACATTGTGGTTTATATTCTAAGCACACGTGGAAATGTAGAGTAAAATAAGAAATGACCTGAGCAGTAATGGACAAAGGCTACTAAACAATAAGTAAAAATAGGAGAAAACAGCAAGGAAATGGTCTTTAAGAAACATTTATAGAGTGTATAGCTAAGTAAAGGTGAAATGTGTATGTTCCTGCTCTTAGCTTGGTAATTGTTGATAGGTGCAACAACAGATGTAGTCGGCTCCGTGTCCTTAACTACATAACTGAAAAATCGAAGTGAAGACTGGGCAGAGAGAAAGAACAACAACCATTTTTATCTTTCATTTCCTCTCTCTGGGTCTGTTTATCTTGTTAGGAAACAAACCCGGGCCTGAAAACCCCAATGTCCAAAGCGCAGGGTCAAGGGAAAAGAAAGGGAATAATATCCACTTTTTTCCACGGTTGCCAAAAGCTGTGAACTTGGTCCAACAACAGAGGGAGCAGGGTTCTTTTTTTGCACACCTTTCCAATGAATCGGATGGGCCTGCCGCCAGCACTGCTTTATTTCTCACCTAGTCTTTGATTCTGACTACACACTCCACACTTTTTAACAGCCAAATAAGCTCCTGATCCGTAGCCTTGCTTTGACCCTCATTCTTCCTTTTGTTAGAAGGGATGTGAAATGGATTATAACCCGTCCGTCCGATGAAGCGATCGCGGACGGGAGAAGGTGTTTTGTAGCTTGAAGAGAAAAGAAAGGAAGCTGTTATCAGAGTTATTGGTCAAATTCAAAACATTCAAGACTTTGTTCTGCCAAGATATTTTTATTTGAAATACTTTGTTGCCCTGCTCACCGTAGTTGACTCTTTATACATATGCCAACAAAGAAAAATAGCGCACAAGATTTGATATGAATATGAAATAATTTGACCAGAATGTATTTTCCTTACTTCTTAAGGTGTGGCAGTACATCACTTTGATGAGGCGTATCTTCCTCATTGACTGTCCTGGTGTTGTCTACCCTTCAGACGACAGTGAAACTGATATCGTCTTGAAAGGCGTGGTAAGTGTCATGAATTTTTTTTTTTTATGTGTGTTCCAATATCTACCTCGAACAGCTCTGCAACCAACACAGTATAGTGGAGGCAAATCCAATTCTGTTAGGGGCTTGTTGTCGCACTTAACGATGGCATTTGAAAAACTTAACAGCAATATGCAGGGCTCAACGCTAAGTTTTTTTTTTTCACTTGCCCGATCGGGCAAGTGGGTCTGAATTCTACTTGCCCGAAGTACATTTTTACTGGACCCTATACAATTTTTTTTTCTATTAGTCGTGTTCAAATAATTGTTATATTTGCTCTTTATTGACAATTTATAAACGCATCATGGACAGTGTTATAGATGAGTTAAGGGTCATACTGAAAGTGGAGGCTATTATTCAAATATTATTTGAGTTGGAACATTTGTAATTTCTAAACCTACAATAACTGCAAACGAGACATGTTTTATGCAAACAAAAATCATGTAAAGAACTTTAAAAGCACTTATTTTTATTTGCTTTACATTATTCCTTTTACAACAGCAATTCTTTAAAACGTCTTTCTGCAAAACATTTTTTAAGGCCTTCAACAATCTGTTTTAAATTTTTTTTTTTTTATATACTATAGGCTATTATTTTAATGTGTGTATGAGTGATTTTGATTTGATTACAAATCTAAAAATTTGGCTCAGGACAGGCTGTTTTGAACACTTTTCCACTGCCTCATGGTATGTGAAGTCAGACACCTCTGGCCCATTTATTGAGATCTATGCATGCTGTAAAGATGCTCCTCTGATAACTGTTGCTGATGTTTGTGTTGAACTGCACATTAACTGGTAGTAGGCTACTAGCAGCAGAGCTAACGTTAGCATCCTCGCTACTACTAGATTCACGTTGGGTACATAATGCATTTAAAAAACGCGGATATTTTCGCTGCTTTTCAGACGGTCGGGGTTGACTTCACTCCATTTATAATTTACTCGTTGGCTTTTGGACTTTCTGTCACACCAACCTACTGCGTGTAGTTCTCTTCTCTACCTCTCTAACTGGGTGTGTGTGCTCACCGGTGTTGTGCCGAGTCTGCGTGTGTATGTGTGTGTATCAGCGGTGGAGCCCCACCCCCCCTTCACAAAACGGAGCAGAGAGGAGAGATGCAACGTAGCAAACACTACGCGCACAAAAATGAGCGTTAATGTAATAATTAGCACCAGTTAAATATGAAAATAGACCATAGATAGATTACTTGTATTTGGCGATTCAAAAAAATAAAATAAGAAATATGTTGTTTTTTTTTATATTCAAGAATTTCAGCGGATCCTCCCGGTTGCCCAGTCGGGCATGCCAGTTGTCATAGTTACTGGCCCGACATGGCATTTTACTTGCCCTTGGACGTCGGGCAATCCTTATTGTCGAGCCCTGAATATGTCTTACCAGAGAAATGTCCCAGTTTCTTGTTAATGTGGCATTTTTGACAGCTCAACTGCCTGGAGTGCAATGGTCAAATAACTGGTGGAGGTGGCTTACTATTGCTTATTCCTAGGTGTAAAAGAAATGCATTGATCAGCTCCGATTTTAATCACCTGGATCCTTTTTTCTACATCTTAGGTTTATCATGTAGGCCATGCAGTCCCCCTAACTGAAAGATTGCAGGTTCATATTTGACATTGCACTCTTTTTCTTTTCTTCCCCTCCATCACAAAGGTTCAAGTGGAGAAGATCAAGAACCCAGAGGAGCACATTGGGGCCGTGCTGGAGCGGGCCAAGCAAGAATACATTCAGAAGACCTACCGCATCCCCACTTGGAAGAACGCTGAAGACTTTCTGGAGAAGATGGCATTCCGCACTGGAAAACTTATGAAGGTCTGAATGTTCCCTTTCATTTTTTTTTATTGCTTGCAAAAACCTTTTATAGAAATCTCAAATCTGCCATAAAGCTTCTAATTAGCCGAGAATAAGGCCAAGCAAAACTTCATTATCAGTAGAGTAGTAGCTCAGGTTCAGGCATTCATGCGTAGTATTTTCAATTGTGCATTTCATTAAGTGAAGGAGCAAATCAGTTGTACTTTGTGCTGGCATACATTTATGTGCTGTGCTGCATTCTTGACAGCTTTCAGTTAAACACAGCGTGCATGTGACCCACCAGTTGTAAATCTTAACTTCTATTCTTGGTTATTGTACAGGGCGGTGAGCCAGATATCACAGCGGTCTCCAAAATGGTGTTGAACGATTGGCAAAGAGGACGCATCCCCTTCTTCGTGAAACCCCCTGGAGCTGAAGGGGAACCTGAGGTAAGAGTTTGCTGTATTTTCCGCCTGTGTTCTTCCAGTAAATTCCCCTCTCTTTTTCTACTCTTGATCTGTGCCCCATGTGTCAACCTGTGTTTCATTACTGTCGTTTTTTCTTTTGATGTAGCGCAAGCCGCCATTGGCAGTGGAAGGACCCTCGGAGGTAGCGGAGAATGTGCCGGAGGAGACGCCAGACGATCCCGAGGCCGTCTCGGAGGAACATGAAGCACAGCAGGAGAAGCAGCGGAAGGAGAAGGAGCAGCTCCAGAAGATCGTGGCCAACGTGCGACAGAACTTTGGCAAGATCCACGTCGCACCCGAGTTCATCGAGGAAGACTTGGTTCCCGTGGAGATGCCCGACCTAGACATGGATGACTACTCTGGCTCTGATGGCGAGGGAGGCAGTGAGGATGATGAGGAGGAGGAGGAGGAAGACGAGGGTAGGGAGGAAGAGGGGACCAACACTGAGCCAGTCGAGGGAGAGACTGAGGCCTCGGAGCCCACAGCCGAGCAGCAGACTGGCAAGGCCGTCGACAACAAGAGTTCGGCCGAGGTTGTTCGTGAGCTCGACGGGAAGATCGCTAAGTACAAGCAGTTCCTGGACCGAGCCAAAAACAAACGTTTCTCTGAAATCCGGTAAGTCCTGCTGCTCTCACCCAAACCTCACTTACATATTTTCTTTTGTTTTTGCAGTATTTTGCTCAAATTTTCTTGTGTCAAGTTAAATATGTACATGAAGTTGTCAGGCAGAGAGATGCCAGGCATTTTCAAGTGGCCCGTGCTAACCAGCCTCTAAACCCCTGAAGAATAGCAGTCGTCAGTTTGACTGTCTGATCGGTGGCATGTTTTCATAACTGTTTGCATGCTATCGTGTTCATTATTCTGCAACTCCACTTGTTGAAATTTGAGCCCACACGGTGAAGCACAGAGTCAAAGAAAAGGTTCTTTAAGTACTCTAGGCCCAATAGAATCATTGTTCTCTGCAGCAGATCCCAGCAGGAGGAAATGTTGGCAAAGGATTTACCTTCTTTCTTCTTTGGACAGGATACCCAAGATACTTTCGGACAAAGTGTTCACAGACCTTAAGGCTAAACAAGCCGCAGCACGTCAGCAAGCAAGCGAGACAAAAGGTAGTCAATCAACATGTTTGTAATGACTTTGTTTGGTGTTAAATGTAGAACACATTTTGGAATGAAAACCCTTACAAAAAAAAAAGCATGATATCTGGTACAATCATGCATTTTGCATTTCGAATGTTAACACAAATACACAGAAATATAGATTTTCTTAGTGTTAACCTGTAGAATATGAATTTGGTATGTCAGTTTGAAATGGAAAACCAGCCAGGCGCTGACAGCATATTTGTAATCTTTGTTTGAATTCAGCTGTGAACCCGAAGAAGAGGAGAGCTGAGGAGGACGAGGAGTCCACCCACACGCGGAAACTGACGTCCAAACAGGTATGCAGTGTTAGTCTCTGACGTCAAACAGAGACACGATAGATGGATGTCTATTCGTCTTACTGATGGAACAGGAATGAAGGTGAAAAGCTCTGGTGCTTTTTTAAGCAGAAGGTTTCATCATTTCTTCCCCCTCGTTTTTCTCTCTCCATCTCCACAGAGAAGAGCGATGGACCGTGCACAGAAGACAAAGAAAGTTGGTGTTCGCTATTATGAAACACATAATGTGAAAAACAAGAACAAGAACAGAAAGGCCCCGGCAGCAGCTACACAAGGACAAAAGGCTAAAAGATCAAAGCACTAGACTGGAGTCGAATACAACAGGTGTAATAAATCTTTATTTAATCAGCCAAAAAGGCAATTTTTTTTATTCAAAATGCAGAAGTCGATGAAAAAGTTGGACGATACCAGAATGGTCTTCATGAAGTGGCCACTTGATGCCTTACTTTGCCCTCGACTGTCCCTCAGGGAAATGTATGTTGCCTTGTCAACTGCCTTTTCCCTTCCAACCCAGAACTCTTTTTGAATGACATTTCATTCATCATTTACCAGTGGTAATGCTCCCTTGATGTTCAAGAGAAATTATAGTAATTGTTTGAACTGTACCTGTCATGTCATACTGTTGGGAAATAAATAAAACATTTGCTAATAACACTCAGCGAATTTAACTTTTATTGATATAATTTAGAAACGATACAAAAGACGAGTTTAGTAACATTCTTTACTGGGAAATGGCAACTCAGTGTTTTCTTGTGGACGTTACTTCTTTGGTGTAATGATCCCTTCCAGTTGGGTCTGAATAGGAAGATACATATTACATTAAGACAGGATACACATCTACCTTTTGTGCTAAATCTAAAGAATATATTTCTCATGGTAAAAATTCTGAAAGCTCACCTTGAGCTGCTGGTTGGTTCTCTTGAGGAACTGGATCTCCTCGGTGTGCTTCTTCTCCTCCACCTGTCGCTTTTCAGTTTCTCTCTTTTCAATTGATTCACATTTGGCTTTCTGTTCGTTCAGTTGCTTTTTCAGGTCTTGTTTCTCATTTTCCAGATCAGAAATCTAGATATGCAATAAGATCATTTTGTAAGTTTGTTTCACATACCAGAAACAAGTTACACAAAAAGCACTACCAACCATCCTTATTTAGCAGAATCTCTCTAGGAGAAATGGTGCCCTCTGCTGGATGCACAGTCTCAAACTGAGCTCCTTTCGCTTTAGATGAATACCAAATTAAATCTGTATTATCTATGAATTTCCAATTATTGCAACAAATTCAGATTTTACGGGTCATTGTGCCCCTGAAGGCCACTGGTTGATATACAGTCTATGGTGGATGTTAGTCATTGACAAATGTCCTTACTCTCTTCTCCATGTCTGACTTGCCCTGCTCAGCCATCAGTGCTTTCCTCATTCCGAAAGCCACGCTGCTTTCGTACAGTGTCTGGTAGGCTGCAATAGTCATTTGAATCTCATCTCTCACGCGCAACAGCAGCAGACCCCTCTCAGCACAGTTGATGGTTACCTGTCTGATCAGCTCATCTTAAAGACATTTTTTAAAAAAATTAGGAGGTTGAGATGAGACTCTTATTGGTGAAAATACACTTTCATTGGATTAAAAAAACATGGTTCCTCAGATGAAAGCCTAGTAAAGATAAAAATGCAGCCACATCCATCACAAAACTAGTTAACAATAAATGTAGCTCAGATTGATTTTTGAATGAGCCTCCCCCCTCCTTACCAAAGCACTGAGAGTAGAGCTCCCTGCGGACGGGGCAGATGCCTGTTTCTCTGGCCTGCCTTTGCTGAAGCTTTGTGTCCAGAAGTTCCTCCAGGTGAATAACATCTGTTCTTGTACAAGGTGCACTGGACACTTGCTGCACCCACAGTTGGTTTCCCTCCGCCCATTCCCTATAATATGCACACATTGGGAATAATTGACGCCGTGGGTTTTAGACCAATATATTGTAGAAGGGAAGAAGAACTATACCTGGGAGGAAGGATGATGTTCAGGATCTCCTCATTTTCCTGATTGGCGGCTTCATTTGCGGCCGATTTTGATTTAGGAGGTGGCGGAACCGGGGTAGAGATAGCAGGCTGCTGAGAGCTCACTTTCAAAGCGCGCCCCTGTAGGAAAAAAGTCTCATGTTACACATTGTATTTAATGTTAACATATCCCATTTAAATGACATGTTTTGAAATAGCTAATACCTTCATGTGTGTTGCTGGGCCTTTGCTATCTGCTGGTAAGCCCACAGCCCCCCCCCCCCCCCGTTTTTTTTTATCATTTCTATGGTAAAGTTATTTTGCTGTATGAGTCAGGATTCCAATAATTAACAGCATAGACAATGTAAAAATATATATATTTAAAAACACAACATTTTTGTTCCAGCTTTCTCTGCATGGCTTGCACAGTGTGTTTAAACCTGGTTCTAAACACTTTGTAACTTTGATAACTTGGCTTTGCATGATATTAATAACTGATGGCCCAGTTTTTAGAACGTCTGGTGCAGGACTGTACGCATCAATATAAAGCATCATAGTTATGTGAGTTTGGGGCTGATTGTGATCATGGAGGAGATAAGGTTAGTAACGCAAATTAGGGATGCAAAGTATTCACTCACGATGAAAAGTTTATTTTGGATGTTACAGTACAAATAGGCCTACCAGGTGATTATACTGAAGGAATTGGATAAATAAGTTCACCATGGGAACCCCACCACTGACTTCCCCTACTAAAAGCCACTTGGTAGGGGATGTCTCTGCTTGGGAACGTTTTAATTCAGAAGTCACTGTTAAGACTTCATTTAAAATAATTGCTGATAGGCTACCATATCTATCCTACGACGTTACTTTAGCCGGGTATACCCTAACGTTAACAAGTTACTTTGGTAAACCTACCTTTGGTGATTTTCTGTCTGTGCTTTTGCTGACCAGAACTGGGTTGTCGTATCTCAGGAGAGACTCGGCTGGCGGAATCATTGTGTTCTCATATGAAAAATTGTAATAATGTGTCTACGCTTAAAACCAGAAGCTTGCTGGTTTGTGGCTTCAGTTACAACAACTAAAAGTTCGAGCCTACTGTTTGCGTTGTCATGGAAACAAATAGCGTCCCTGCGTTCCCTTTTTAGTTTGCCCGGGTGGAATCAGCGGTTCGGTTCATACCACACGCTGCACTGTTAATTTGGTAAAACATGCTATATTATATTTGTTACATTGATCAGCAGCAACAACAACAACAACAAACAGATAAGGTGCTGCATTGCTTGCACCTGGTGTGATTTAATATATATCAGCATCCTACTGAGGTAAATTGTTATTTGTGATTTTGAGTTAGGCTAAAAAAAATAAAAATAAATTACTTAATTTATTTTTAATTTACATTCAATGTGTTTGGGGTGTTGTAAATTAAGGGAAATTGTTCTTAAAATTTTTTAAAGATAAAAATGTTCTAGATAGGCCTGCTACTGAGAGACGGACTCATGCGATGCCACTGCTGCTAAAACAATATAGTTATTTAATCTCCAGAAATACAGTCAGTGTGAATTCTTTATCTGGCTAATATGAGTAACCCATTTATAAAGGCATGCCGAACTCGGAATACTAAAAAAAAACTGGGCAGCGATCCATGCGGACAAGAATCCCCGACGCACCACCGGAAGCGGAAGTGAGAAATTTGAGCACAACAGTCGAAGTTTTTGATCGCTACACTTTTCAGTTTGCCTTTGTTTCTATTTTCCTAGACGGGCGACGATGAATGTATAGTAACACCACGACGGAAGAAGCGTCTACTTTAAGAATGACCAAAGAAAAGCGGCACAGGAGAAGGGACTCTCCGGAGCGAGAGCCTAAAGTGAAGATAAAGCAGGAGAGAGTGAGTCCGGTTAGGCCACAGAGATCACGCCGCTCACGCTCCCGATCCAGCGGCAACTCGAGTCTACAGAGAAGAAGAACCAGCAGGTAGTATACTTGTATATAAATGCGTTATGTCGAGTAATTGTTGAGTGTTCTACCTCGGAAGATGATGTATACGCTTTGGCTCGTGAGTTTCCTATAGGCTTATAAAAGGTGTTTTCCTCTCGCTTGTCCTTATCAAACGCAGTTGCAACCAAGATTAGTTGCATCTTAACGGCGACTATTTGTTTCAGTTTGTACATCAGGGTTCCTAAATATTAAAAATAAAATCTTAAAAAATAAAATAAGGCCCTAATTTGTACTTAAATGTCTAACTGTATCTTACAAAGGGCTTATGCTTAGAGACGTGGAATAGGAATTCGATCTGATATGTTTTATTTTATTTTTTATTTTGACATAACTTTGCAATTTAATAGTTTAAATCAAATTTTCAATAAACGTACTTTTTCACTTGACCACAAACGTAAGTCATTTTTATAAAATAAATTGCCCCTAACCCAAAGTAATATATTTCGTTATTCTCCACAGTTTTGGTTATTGTACAATTCGTTTTTAATTTCATTACAAGTGACATTAAAAAGTCTTGAATTTCACTTGCCCTAAGCTTTAGGAAACCAGGTAAATGTCTATTGAAAGTCATTAAAGAGCCCTTTCTTGTTTGTCTGTATGTGTGTCTTTTTTTTTTGTTCTTCGCGCAGGTCACCGCCTAGGACAAGCGCCCGCTCACCAGTTAAGAGAGAGCCGTCTCCCCCCAGGCGAAGCAGCAGATCACCCAGAAACAGGAGAAGCCCAAGTCCCCATCGCAGTTCTGATGTCAGAGTAAAGCGGGTGATTATGTTCTAGGTTATTACAAGATGCAAGGTAAACATTTTCTTACCGCTGGCCCTGATAGCAAAGCTAACACAAATGTATTAGCAAGTAACAGCTGCCAATGAGACATATTTAATTATCTGCAAGTCTAATAGTCTCATGATTAGCAGTTGGGATCGGGTTCTTTGTTACTACAGTATCTCACCTAAAAAGTGTCATAACAATGGCCAGTTTTTTTAATCTTGTTGGTCCAACTTTAAGGTGGAGTAGTCGATTCTGGTAAATGCTTGTTGTCAATCTCTTCTTGGCCAAATCAGTGAATATCTCCTCATGACCAAAGAAATCAGGTGTTAATACACAGCCTAGGTCCTGATATCTGGTATGTAAACAAATAAGCCCACTCTAGCTAGCAACATGCCGGGTTACGAACAGGTAGCTGATCGTGAGGAGATATTCACTGATTTTGTCAACAAGCATTCTCCAGATTAGCTGACTCCCCCCTTTTTTTTAATACAGTATAACTTCATAAATGGTGCCTGTGCAGAACTGTAGCGTTTTAAAGTTTGCCTTTGATTAATATTTTTTTTCTTGCCTAATATCTGACAGGAACGGGAGGAGCAGCAGCGGGCTGGGGGCGATGATCGGAGGAGAAGGAATGAGCAGCCAGAGGAGAGGAGGAGCAGGTGGGAGACAGAGCGGCCGCGGGAGAGAGAGAGAGAGCGTGCAGGAGGACGAGAAGGAGGAGGAGGTGGAGAGCGAGCCAGGGAGCGAGGCGCGTTCGCTTCCCAACAGGCCGAGAGGCAGCAGCACGACGAACGGCGCCGCGAAAACCGCCAGCGCCGCGAGGAAAACCCAGAACACGGTCTGGAACAGTCTGGGGAAGGAGGAGGAGGAGGAGGAGAAGAAGACGAACCTCCCGTGGATAAAGAGAAGCCCAACTTTGGCTTGTCGGGCGCGCTGACAGAAGACACAAACACATTCCGCGGCGTGGTCATCAAGTACAACGAGCCGCCCGAGGCTCGCATTCCCAAGCGCAGGTGGCGACTGTACCCTTTCAAGAACGACGAACCCCTCCCCGTCATGTACATTCACAGACAGAGTGCCTATTTGTTGGGGCGGCAGAGGAAGATCGCCGATATCTCCATCGACCACCCATCCTGCTCCAAGCAACATGCAGTGTTCCAGTACAGGTAAGGGACGACAATCATCAGCTAACGGGAGGTTTGAGAAGGTGAAAATATTAAAGGATATCATTTCAGCGAGACCTACCTCCCTAAAGTGAAAGCGGTAGTGTGAAGCACCTGTTCTCCAGTGATAGGTTTTGAGTGCTCTGCACATACCCACAATGATATCAAATGTATCAGCTGAGGCATTTCCCTTTGGTATGTTTCAGAAATGTTCAACTTTAACCCTGTGCAATTCATTTGCATTATGATGTTGTTGCTGTGAGTGACAAATGTCTACCTTTCTCTGTCTGTGTTCCCGTAGACTGGTTGATTTCACGCGTGCTGACGGCACCAGCGGCCGCAGGGTGAGGCCTTACATCATCGACCTGGGCTCCGGTAACGGCACCTACCTGAACAACCAGCGCATAGAAGGCCAGCGCTACTACGAGCTCAAAGAGAAAGACGTCATCAAGTTTGGCTTCAGCAGCCGCGAGTACGTTCTCCTGCACGAGTTCTCTGACACCGCAGAGGTGGACGCCAAGCCGGGAGAGGAAGAAGAAGATGACGAAGGCCTCGATGCGTAAAATCCTTCACCCACAGACTGTATTGTAAATGTGGGACTGATATATTGTGTGGGACATTCAAATAATGGAACATGGCTGGTTTTGTATATTCTGTTATTATCGAACCATTTGCTTAAACCTGCCACAACTGTCTCAAAAGGAACACTTCCTATTCTCAGGTTGTTTGTGTATTGTCGGTGTGTGATGCATGACTGATCTCACATCTGACAGTGCTCACAATAAAAAAAACTGTGCTCGGTGCCAGATCCCTTGCTACGTACAATAGTGAATTATATTTTTGGATCGCAGCACTAGAGTACAAAGTTTAGCTGTAGCTTAAATCTCTCGTCTATTGTCCGGGCTATATATGTCAATGTACACCATACGTGGAATGTGAACTCTAGATTCATGGTTTAATAAGCATCGCTTATTGTCAAAGAGTAAAACATTACAGACGTACAACTTGTAATGATGTTGCCTTTTTTATTTTTGCTTCGTATAGCAGAGGACAATAGTTGATGCTTTTGTGTGTTCCCTCACACCGATGCTGAGTGTATCGAAAGACTATCCCTTTTTTTATTTTTGTCTTATTCTGAAATCCCACAGCATCTGTAGTAAATTTCCATTTGTGTACTGTGAATAAAGACAATGACAACATTTGGATTGCCTCAGCATTTTCAGTTTCAGGAGACACCTCATCAGAGCTACTTTTGTGTTTGTGTGCGAATGTTTTAGATTTTCCACTCCAATTATTAGACTTCAAGATAAAGGAGCATGCATTTATCTGTTCTTTTATTGGACATGCACATGCGTTTACTTTTTATTCTACTACTAGTGTACTTTGTTTCCGTGAATTTATTAGAGCTACGCAAGAAGACGTAGAAATAATAGGAGCATCTCAAATGTGTCATCATGGAAAAGTTATTTTTTTGCACAAAGTGAAATATTTCAAGCCTTTCTTTTGTTTTAATTTGGATTATTTTGACTTGATGTATGTAATCCAAAATCCAGTGTCGTAAAATATTTATTAATTTTTTTTTTATTGATTCAATTATTCTAATATTTTGAAATGCTGGATTCTTGATTTTCATGAGCTGTAAGCAGTAATCATCTAAATTAAAACAGAAGCGGGTCTAGTACATTTTTCACTTTGTGTAATACATCTAGAATATATGAACTGTTTCACTTTTTGTATTAAATCACTGCAAAACTTTTTTTTTAATATAATTTGCCATGCCTGTGTATGTTAATATTGAGGTTGCAACTCGACCGCATTTGGTTTCCAGAAACCACCACCAAGCCCATCAGATTGCGTCTGGGTTGATCTAGTTTAATAAGTTTTCACAGCAGCAGAGGTCATGCGAGAGTCGCGGCCCTGTGGCATCCAGTTTCACTCTCTCATAATGTCAGCGGGCGGAGCGCAGCGGAGGGCGGGTCGAGTGGAGAGAGGAGTACCGGGAATGTTTGTGGATTTGTGATCTGACGCACCTGGGGAAGTACGAGAACAAGCAACCGTGCTGTTAGCTTTTTAATTTTTTACTTTACTTCATGGAAGTTTTCCCGTCCGAGGACATGCATTGAGTTCCAGCTGCGGGAATAAAAAAGCCAAGGGAATGTACACGACTGAACGCAGGCGAATGAGCCTGCACGAGCTCAAGAGGAAAGATCCAGTGTGGGTGTCAGCTGGGAGTCTGTGGCAGGACCCCTTAGCTATCGAGCTGAGCGCAAGCGGTTCGGGCAAACAGGTCGTCTCTCCGCGGAGTCGGACCAGAGCCGTGTCCGTGGCGTACATCGTCAACGAGGACGCGTCGGTGCCTCAGACCGAGGAGAACTTATCACTGAAATGTCTCAAGGAAGCCTGCGCGGACGCACACGCCGTGTTCAAAACCATTCCGTTCGAGAGAATATCCCTAGGCACCACAGACATCCTGGATAGTTTCTACAACGCAGGCAAGTGCAGGCATGCTCGTCTAAGAATGGTAATTCTGGGATAACACATGCACGTACCGCTGCTACGCCATTTACGCAAACTGACCCCGCTTGTTTAAATGTCCCCCTTCCAACAGATGTGGCGGTGGTTGAGATGAGTGACTCTTTCTGCAAGCCTTCCCTTTTCTACCACCTTGGAGTGAGAGAAAGTTTCAGCATGACCAATAACATAATCCTCTACTGTTACAAGCAAGACAGCGATATGCAAGCTGTCAAGGTAACTTTAAAGCAACACACAGCCCTGTGTATTATTATGAATGAATGTGCCAGCACAGCCATTATTTAGTTTTGAGACGTTTGTTATTAAACACCTTGAACAACCATCTTAACCTCAATGCAACAACACATTACAATATCTACATCACTGTGTCTACTTTATCCCACCAACAAACAAACAAACAAACCCGAAGATCAATTTACAATCACATAAACACAAGAAAAGGAGCATGATCTTCACATTACATCTCTAAATGAAATGTTGTAATTCATGAAAAGTTCTAGATTTGATGAAGGATGCATTATGTCTACTATGATAGAGGCTAGAGATGTTTTGAAATAAAGAGAAAAACGTTATTCATCCGAGACTTCAACTGAAAGAAAAAAATATGGGCTCATATTTTCATTGTGTATTTGTTACTCAACGTCAATTGATCTTTCGAGGTTAAATAAAGGAAAATGAAATGTAATGCTTAATAAGAAGAAATCCCATGTGTGTATTTGTCCCTGTGTGATGCGTATACTGTATCGTCTGTCCTCAGGAGCAGTGTGGAAGTTACACGCTCATCCCTTACGTGGTGTCGCCTCAGGGCAAAGTGTTTGCCTGTGACACGACCATCATGACGGGGTTCAAAGAGTTGATGCAGCCCAACTTCCAGCTGGAGCCACTGCTGACGCCACTGGTGGAGAGACTGGTGCATCTGCTCAACAACATACACGTTCAGTCCAGGTTAGGCACACACACACACACACACACACACACACACACACACACACACACACACACACACACTGCAGGGCTGTGTTTACTAGTATGTGCTTTGCCAAAAACATAAAGATCTCATATTACACACAATCATGAGTGAGATTGCTGATGCTGCATCACACATCTTTCACCCCTCATAAGTCTGGGCCGGGTACTCTGACTGTATGATAACCTTAAGCTTAAATACCATGCTATCACGGTATTGCGAACAGCTCTTAAATTGGTTAGTTTGAAATGTCTGGGGAAAGAACAACAATTTTATTTTCCGGCTGAACACAATCTTTTTATTTTTAAACAACATATCATTTATTCATAAATAAACGTTTATGATAACACAAGACAATAAATAATTGACTGATTCCAACCAACATTGAAATACAAGCTTTTTAAGTGTGCAGCTCAACAAGGTTTTTAGAGACATGCTCACTTTCTACATATTTCTCTTTCAGTAAAAGTTTTGATGTAGGAATATTCTTAACATTAATAAACTTGTATGTTGACAACCTGTAGGGCGGCACTCATACCCTTAAAACGGTACTATGGCGGAAAATAATAGTGGTTTTGAATAATTGACTTTTTCAAACCATTGTATACCTTGAAACAGCGGATAGCCCATGCATATTCGCCCCCATACTGGACCCTTCCCTGCCAGGTTGTTGAAGAGGGTGAAAGTGTGAATGTGAGATTGTCATGAAACCTAATATCTCCCTCTGTGTGCTAAACAGTGAGTACTTCCGGGAGTCCATCAGGCACGAGATCCGTATGGCCCGGGAGCGTTTCAGCGGCCAGGCACTGAGCGAGGAGTTGAGTCGTATCCAGTCGCGTCTGGACAGCGTGGAGCTGCTCACCCCGGATATAGTCATGAACCTGCTGCTGTCCTACAGGGACATTCAGGTGTGTGAGGGGGTTTTGTGGAAAAACTGCAAATAATTTCTATGTTTACTAATCTCTTTATTTCTCAGCCTCTGTAGCAGAAGGAGAGATTAAAGAAAAAAAACATATCAAATCTTAAAACCCTAGGCTTTAACTTTCAATCACTGGCTTCGTCCTAAAATACATTAAGAATTCAAACAAAATCGATAACATCATTCAAAATGTTTAAAGTAATTACATTTCTGTAGCCTATATGAAAGCTCATTGCCTTCCTCCAAAAGTGCATTAGCATTTTATCAAACATCAATAAAACAAAAACAAACAAAGCAGATAAGAGCATTGTAAATGTTTCATTGTAATTCTGCTCTCTGTCTTGTCAGGACTATGATGCCATGATCACACTGGTGGAGACTCTGAACAACCTGCCCATGTGTCTGGTAGCAGGACATCAGAATATCAAGTTTCATTACATATTTGCTCTAAACAGGTATACCCAGATGACTCTTACTGCTTTCATTTTACCACAAATCATTAATAAACTATTGCAATCCCTTTCCTGTTTATTTGATCAAATCTCCCCACCTCAGGAGGAATAAACCCGGAGATCGCCCCAAGGCTTTGAAGGCCATTCTGCCTATTGTGGAGTCTGGGGGCAAGGTGGCCTCAGACGTCTTCTGCCTGTGTGGGCGCATCTTCAAAGACATGTTCATGAGCTCTGGCTTCACCGATCAGAATAGCAGAAACCAGGCCTGCTATTGGTAAGAAAGGTGGCATTTGTTTGTGTGTGTGTGTGTACTTAGATTGTAGTTGTGTCACTGCACTACCTTTTATAACTTGTTTTTTTACTTATTTGTCAGGTATGGAAGAGCTTTTGAGATGGAGCCAACTCTTCACTCGGGCATCAACAACGTGGTCCTCCTGATGGCTGCTGGCCATGAATATGAAACATCCATCGAGCTGCGCAAAATAGGTCTTCAATGCTTTTAGAGTCTTTACAATTCATTGTGTCGTAATATTGAATTCTATGTATGCACTCAACAAACAATTAGGCCAAAGTCGGGCCACAATTCTGGACTTTTTCTGTTTTAAATGTTTGCTTAGATAAAATGCAATGTCCGTGAAAAACAATCTAATTTGTATTGTATTATAAATTACCCTTAAACTCCATGTTAACAAGGGCAACCTTAAATTGTTTTGTATGGCTGAAACATATCATTTAAAAAGCTAATGTCAAGTCGTTAAGCTTTATATGCAAGCTAGTAAATGTAGGAGAATTTCTATGTAGAACTTGAACTTTATGTCACCTTCATATGTATATAGTGCCTATATTACTGTTCTAGTTTGAAATGATAGATATTTTATCTGAATTTGTTAATGAATTGTTTTGCTTTGTGTTATAATGTGGGTGTTTAGGTGTGACCATCAGCACCCTGCTGGGCAGAAAGGGCAGTTTGGAGAAGATGAAGGATTACTGGGACGTGGGCTTCTACCTCGGAGCCAACATACTCGCCAACGAACACAGGAAAGTCATGGAGGCCTCCGAGAAACTCTACAGGCTCATGGCTCCTATATGGTGAGGCTCCAGCACCAGTTCTTTATTAGTAGAAGTTATCATTCAGTTTGTAGCGCATATGCATTGAATTTGATTGGTATGATAATAAAAATAAAAAAAATCCCCTGTTGATTTAGAAAGTGCTTAGTGGTATTCCGGTCTTGTTTCCATATTAATTTGATGTGGATTAATTACTTTAATGTCTTCCTTTTTAGGTATGTGGCATCCATTATGGAGACGTTCATCCTGTACCGACAGTTTGCCAAGCTACCTGAGGTGAAATCTCCTAAACAGGACACTGTGGACTTCTGGATGGAACTGCTTTTGCAGACGTGTAAACCCACTGTCTCCACAGACCGCTGCCCAGTAAGACGACACTGAACCCATCACTCAACAGTATTCTTAATAGCAAACAGAAAACTTTAATCTTCTCTGGAAGCTACTACATTTGTTATTTGGAACCCTGCTCTGCCCACTTTGATCTGAAGGGTTAACGCACACTACTACTGTTAGAATATGGAGGGATATGGTCATCCAATAATGGAGAGAGTTTTTACTTCCCATTAGAGATAAAAGAAAGACATGTGGCTATTATAAAATATTCAAATTTGATTTTTTTTTATCGCTGCTCCACAGGTGCTCATTCTGGAGCCCAGTAAAGTCCTCCAACCTGCTATTGTGTGTGTGAGCGAGGAGGACGAAAGTCGCACCGTCCAGTTGAAACACATCACGCCTCTGAAGGTATGTAGACCCTCTGTCCCCCACCCCCCCTACAGCTGCCATTTTAAACAAAGGCCTGATTCTGAAAGCCTGCCATACAAACAGAATGCAGATTAACTTGCATGATCAAAGGAAGGACCTCCTTTTCTACCAATGATTTATAATCCAGTGAATGTTTAATCAGGTTAGTAGGCCTATGTGGGTGTGTTCTGTGTCAGTCGGTGTGAAAGAGCGTCTTACATCATACCTCGGAGCTCTCTTGAAGCTGTACATACATGCAAAGAGAAAACCTGCTCCGTCATGAATAATGCACTGTGTATCCACAATCAAACTGTCTTTTCCTTGTGATTTCATTCATCCCTCATTCTACAGAAAGGCTTGCACCAGTGGACTTTCCCGGCGCGTGAGATCCGGGGAGTGAGGTAAAGTGGAGCAATGCGTGTTCCGACATCTCATAAAATATCTGCTCTCAATTCTGGGTGTGGTCAAGCCTGCAGCAAAAGCCCTAGGACCCAAAACATACAGGTCGCCTTGGAAACCTTGGCTGTCAGTCAGATGTTTTTGTTCTGTCAATACGGCTCCAGGCTCTGCTTCCTTTGTTGTCTGAAGGCTTTCTGTTGGTTCCTCCGTGGCTGCTGATCAGTGTGTCTCTGTACTTCAGCCTGGTCTGGCTTTTGTCTGTCGATGTTTGCCACTCGGGCGATTCTCAGCAAAACAGTCATTTGCCTCTGCTGAGTGCCTCAAACACAGCAAACAAACAATGTTATCAGAGTGTACTGTCTTTGGGTAAATAACAGAAATACTTGTAAATGCTTAATGCTCGTCTTCAGCATTTACTTAAATAATCAATTGTCCTATACCCCCCGTATTTGTTTACTTATAGCTCATTCCCTTTGTATTGCAAGCATCAGCTGTTGCTACTCTGGAACCGAAAAGGGATTGATTTAATCAGTGTTGACGTCCTTTGTGTTCAGCAGAAACCCATTAGAATACAGGTTTTGACACTGCCGTGCCCTTTTCTACAAAAATACAAAAAATCATAATCTGTAATGAAAGTGGTTTATATTTGCTTTCCCTCTCTCTGTAGTGCTTCAAAGATTGACGGGCGGAGCTGCTTCCTCTATGTCCTCTCAGATGACTTCCAGCTCTGCTTCCCCTCAGAGCTTCACTGTCAAGGGTGAGTGACCGGCAAACTGTGTGTATTTGTTGTTGTTGTTTGCGTTTGTGTGATTAACTCACTCGCAGACCGACTTGCTTGATAAAGATGAACAGACCAACGTTACAGGGTGCAGGGAGATAATCAGAGCTCCACAGACAAAAAGGCAAACCGATAACTCTTCAGACTTAGTCTAAGTACTGGCCTAGAGAAGTGAGTGTGATGTAATTGTATGTACTGGGTGAGTCATAGTGTATTTCCTTTAATGCCCTCCAGGACAGTTTTTTTTTTCTTCACTCGCTGAAAAAGTCAGTTGACCCAAATCACAAGCCAAAGTATTTCCTTCTTATCTCTTGCGGTGTCTACCGCTGTAGCTTCAGATTTGAGAGATCCACCGCTGAAACATGGAGAAATAAGGGAAATGGTTTTTCTTTTTTCTATTGGTGATGTGATGTGAACGGAGCTCCTTAAAGTGCTCAATGGAGTTATCCTGTAAACAACTAAAAGCTTTGTTTGCGTTCTGTTTTTTTGACGGCATGTGTCATCGTTGAGGTCTTAAACACTTCTACCCCCATGAAACATTAGCATATTCATCTTTTTAAAATGCAATAAATCTTGTTTTGTTTCATGTCTTGTTAAGACTTGCATGTGCATCTTCATGTGCACTATGTTAACAAAAGTGGGACCCGCTTGTAAAAACTTTGGTCTTTCGCTACTAGTGGTCACAAACTCCCAAGTGGCCAGCTGAGGTTGATTCTTTTGAGTCTGCAGTCTCCCACTTTATTACACCAAAGGCTTCTTTTAAGAGCATATTCTCATCAAAATGTATTCCTTGTCTCACCCATTGTTCCTCCCCTAGCTTCTGCGAGCTGGTGAACTCTCTGCTTCAGCAGGCTGAAGCCCCTGCTCTGGACCTTGACCATCTGAGTGAGGGACTACTAGAGGTCAGTCCCAGCCCTCCATTCCTCTGACGCATACTGTGCTCTATTTTAGGTCTCGCTTGCCTCAACAAGTAAAAACACTACTGTACTTGCCTGGGTGAAAAAACAAATTCTCAAGAACATGTAACATCGAGTCACAATTTCGCAAGTCAATTTGGCACTTTGTACACATATCTGTCAAAGTAAATGAAGACAATTATATTACATTTTTTTTTTTCAATATAGGAATTCTGGACTTGTGTTTTCATGTCAGAATTCCCATGAATCAAACATCTGTTCTCTCACCTTTTCACATGTCTCTCTCTTCCGCTGCTTGTGGTTGCGTGTGAAATTCCTCATGAGTCCTCCAATGCTACTGCTCTGTCCTTGCATCATTCTTTTAAATTCTTTCGACAGTTTGTCTATGAGACCAACGAGAATAATGACAAGGTGGTTCTGGGTAAAGGCACGTACGGTGTGGTGTACGCTGGGAGAGACGTGAGCAACCAAATACGCATCGCCATCAAGGAAATCCCTGAGAAAGACAGCACGTATGAGAAACACACACACACACACACACACACACACATATATTTGAGCAGCACTGTTTCTCACAATACTGTGTTCCCATAATGCCCATAATGGGAAAGGATTTGGCAGAGATGACACTTGTTGGACTGCTCTGGATCCCCAGTGCTCCCAGAGTTTTTAGACTTTTCATGCTTTGATACAAATAACTTAGGCTTGAGTTGAGCTGCAGAGTGATGTGGAAATACAAGATGTTATTATTGGAAATGGGATATTTAAAACACCTTTTTAATTTGAATTTGCCAAACCATTCTGTGATCAAAACACAGTGCAGTGTTTATCAAGTGGCACATAACAGCAGCTACAACAAATACTCAAGGGGAGAAATAATGTGTCTAGTTAGTCGGTGTGCAGTGATGCTCCAGATGTAAGACAACAAAATATGAAGATCCTTTTAACTGAAAGGAGACAGAGAGAGAGAGAGAATATAAACCACGTTTAATATGGTGCAATAGCAGTGGTCATGTTCCATTTTTATGCATAAAGATTTCTTCAAGCTTTTCAAGTAGAAATTTAAACATTCAACTCCCCTTGACTTGGTATCAGAAAGTAAATGTAGCTTTTCATGCACAGTCAGGATAATTTTATCATGTATATCTCAGACTATTTCATGTTGTTTTTGACACTTTCATACCTCTGTCTCTCGCAGGTACTCCCAACCCCTCCACGAGGAGATTGCTCTGCACAAGAGGCTAAAACACCGAAATATTGTCCAGTACCTGGGCTCCTTCAGTCAGGATGGCTTCATTAAGATCCTCATGGAAGAAGTACCCGGAGGTAGAAATACCACATTTTTAAACTTACTTAATACTTTAGGCTTCAATTGGTAGTAAAGGATAACTGACCATTACTGGATAAATGCATACTTTCTAATATAGAAGAACAACAACAAAAAAATGTGTTTTAAAAAAAATATATATTTGACAAGATACTCACACACCTTACAAAATGAAACTTATATACACTGCATTCAAAGTCATGGCCTGTTTTCTTGGAAGTGCTGACATAAGGAAGCCCTGCCCTGTATTTACAGCATTGTTATGAGGCAATAGCTTCATCAAGCATCAGCGTCTGTCTAGTATTCTTGCGTAACACCAATAGTGGGTGGTTCCGGAAACATCTTGCTCATTGTAGAAAAATCTCTTCGGACAATGACGAGATTGACAGAAAATTCCCTCAAGATTTGTAAACGGCTGCAAATGACATCTTGATTTGATATTGCCTTGTTGTAGTTCAGAAATCATAAAAAGAGAAACATTTTTATTTTACAGTTTAAGTCCCATAATAATCAATACCCTTCAATCTGTATTTTTCCATTCCCGCTTTCAGGAAGTTTGTCATCTCTGCTGCGCTCCAAATGGGGTCCCCTGAAAGACAATGAAGCCACCATCATCTTCTACACCAAACAGATCCTCGAGGGACTGAAATACCTTCATGACAATCAGATAGTCCACAGAGACATAAAGGTGAGCAGAGCACCCTGGGACTCTGTGTGGAAAAATAGTAAATTGTGGTTTAAGTGGCTGTTAACATGTCTTTTGTATTTGCTTCAGGGTGACAATGTTCTGATCAACACCTATAGTGGGGTGTTGAAGATCTCTGACTTTGGAACCTCCAAACGATTAGCAGGGATCAACCCCTGTACTGAGACATTTGCCGGTAAGATGTTGTATATATTTGTTAAACTTGTATGTGTTTTCACACACTTGGATCCCTATTTTTAGATTTCCTTCCCTTGTAAGAATGTATCATTTTATGTGTAATCTAATTACAGTAGTTGCATTTGATTAATTGTTTTTGTCAATTTTTCAATAGGAACTCTCCAGTACATGGCTCCAGAGATCATAGACCAAGGGCCTCGGGGTTATGGGAAGCCGGCTGATATATGGTCCCTCGGGTGCACTGTTATTGAAATGGCAACAGGCAAAACACCCTTCCATGAGCTGGGAAGTCCTCAGGCAGCCATGTTTAAGGTAAATAAGGCAAAGTTTTATTTTAATTTAGATGTTAACCCATTGATGACTATGGCAATCTAGGATGCATGTCCTTAATGCCTGAGGGTTTTCTGAAAAAATAGTACAAATTGTCAAGTCTACCAAAACCTTAATATCTAAGCCTGTGTAGCACATAGAAACATGAAATAAAATACATTTAAAATTAAGGTTCACAGGTTTTATTTAAACATGCTCCCTTAGCGCTTACAAACCAACAAATATTTATAATGAATTAGATGAATTAGAAAATTATTAAATATTGTTAATAAATAGATGCAATGTGTTGTGTGATTTTCGTCAGTAGTCTATAGTAGACCTTGATTCTGTGCAACAAACGCCACTAACTGTTCTGTCGCCGACACAGCCGACGTATTTTTTTTAATTATTTTTTTTAATTTTTATTTTTTTTATTTTTTTTATTGATGTGATTTTTGGCAAACCACACAACTTTTGGGTGGTCACGTGGTCTTAAAAAAATCAACAAAACCCACCTCATGTGTATTTGAACCAATGACAGTGCATTCTATGCTGGGAATGCCATGAAAATTAGATAAAGTAACAATGCTGCGCGACGCAGCATCAGGCAGGAGATACAATGTGGCATCGCGCAGCAGCCGTCATCAATGGGTTAATACATGCTGATAGTGGTGTTTCCAGAAAAGGATGGTTCCCAATCTGGCAAATATTGATATTTGGGAATTGGGGCTTCATAAATGATTCAATTCTCTCTTTGTATTGAGTGAGTTTTCTTAATAACTGTGGGATGGATTGCAATGAAATGTTCTAGAGAAATGAATGGTCCCCACTGGATGAATCCTACTGACTTTATTGATTCCCTGACTTTTCCTTTAGCGCCACTATGAGGTCAGGATATATTATAATGACTGTAGTGATTCCAGAACAACAACAACAATTTCCTTTCAATTGTAAATGATATAATCTACTCCAAACTCTTGTCAGTAACCTTTTAAACAATCCCATCCAGGTGGGCATGTTCAAGATCCACCCCAAGGTTCCGGAGAGCATGTCGGATGAGGCAAAGCGCTTCCTCATGAGTTGTTTTGAGCCCAACCCAGATGACAGAGCCACGGCCCAGGCGCTGCTGACGGACACTTTCCTCAAGTCTTCCCCCCGGAAGAAAGCTAAGGCCCCGCAGGAAGCCGAACCCAAAGAATACCTCTCAACCGGTGATGCTACAGCACACAGCAGACCATACATTGCTCTTTTATTTTAATCACCCACTTTTTAATTTATACTTTTATTATCTTAATTAGGGCCCGACCGATATTGATTTTGGAGTGCCGATGCCGATTATTTTCAGAGAAAAATTACGATTAAATCGGCCGATTTAAAAAATACATAAATAAATAAATAAAATCCCCAAAATATATATTGAAAAAAAAAATTTTTTAAATATATTTTTACTGTTGAAAATATGTACAGGAACTTTTTCTTTATTGCAATACGCATTGTCTAAAAAAAATAAAGTGTAACAAATATGTCTAAATTCAGACATTATGCATTTTATCTTACTGCACCCAACCCTCTGGAACTCCCTCCCCCCAAACATCAGCATCTCAGACTCAATAAACTCATTCAAAAGTCAACTCAAAATTCACCTCTTTAAGGAAGCATAATGACACCTGACTCCACTTCAAACCTTATTTAAATTTTTTCTGTATTTTGTTTTCTTTTTCTACATGTATGATGTAAAGTGTCTTTGAATGACCTCCAAGAAAGCACCATATAAATTCTATCAATTGTTATTAACTGTCAAGCGATGACCAATGCCTCTGCTATTGGTTGCAGGGGGAACTGTCAAGTGTATATTAATCCAATGTATTACAACACATCTGCTACTGCTGTAAATAGGCTATAGCATTAATGCTATTCAATTAGGCTACCTCCAGGGCAGAAATACATTTCACACATGATTACTTGAAAAAAAAAAAAAAACGGCCAATGCCGATAATTCCGAAATATGCGAAAATCGGCCGATTAGTCGGCCGGGCCCTAATCTTAATTGCTTCCTTTTACACGCACAAAACCATACCATCGCTGTCTGGCAGAAACCTTGTATCTCCATTTTCCTTTATTTTTATTTTTATGCTATTCTTATTGGATCACATTTCATGTCTGTGTGTAGGTTTTAATCAACTTGTAACCAATGAAAAGCTTGTGAATTGATGACACAAGAGTTAATTTGTATTAAAAAAACATTGTTTCTTTTGTCTCTTGAACAAAATAATCCCTTTTCGGACATATAAGGTTTTCTGCCCGACAACAACCATATGCTGTTCTTGCACTTGTTATGACACCTGTGTGCTAAGTGTCTGTTGGTGTCAGAGATTTTGAACACCCGCACATCTAACCGCACACGTCTGTCTGTTTGTTTTGTTTTTTTTTGCTTTTTTTTCAGCTGACTATCAACGTAGCATGTCTGTGCCTATCTCCATCCTTGTGGAGGACACTGATTCCTCCTCTGGTTCAATGGACCTGTCCTGTTCCCTGGACTTCAGGAGCATCCAGTCTAATCTCTTAGCAGGTGGAATGTCAGACAGCCCACCCAGCAGCAGCAGCAGCTTCCTGTCGTGAGTTAAGATTATTACCCAACATGACGATAAACCCATATACAGTATAATCTCTGCACCAGCTAGCCATAGTTCAGCAGGATCTTACGTCAGTGGCAAACCTCACTGGGGTTTCCTGTGTTGGCAAGAAAAGGTCACGATGCCAATGTATGAAAACACCACAATCTACAGATAAGCATTTATCATCAAATAACAAATGAGTCATTGATTTCCATGCCTTCATTTCTTTTCAGTGGGACTTATATTTCAGTTGATTCAATACTTTTTACCCTTACTGTCTTTATTTATTGATCTGGTGTGATTGATCTCTTTATTGCCCCCTACTGTCCAGAATACCTGAGGACTCTCCATCAGGAATGTGCAGTCCGGCCTCGACAGGGGAGAATATCGGTCTTTTTATGCTGAGGAAGGACAGTGAAAGGAGAGCCACACTGCACCGGGTCCTCACCGACTACATCAGTCTTGTCGTCTTTAATATACAGGACTCTGTGCCTCAGGTGGGTGAGGCACAGATAAATCAGTTATCAGCCAATCAATCCAAGACCAACTTTATTTTTATAGCAATTTTCATTGACTGACAGAGTTCTTCACAGTATACAAAAAAGAGAATGCTTGTTGTCAAAATCACTTTTTGTCAAAATCAGTGAATATCTCCTCACAAGCTGCAACCTGTCTGTACTGTGTTTGCGCTGAAAAAATTCTCCAGAATCACTGACTCCACCTTTTAATGCTGTTGAGCCTAAGGTCATTTGACATATTATTTACAACTGGTTTGGCGTTTTATTTCTCGCGTAAAAGCTGTTCAGTCTTATGCACAACAGCATTATCTCCCTGAACAAACACAAAATAAAGAACTATAAAGGCTTTGGCCGGACTCTCCACAATTATTAATTGTTTGTCCGACATTTGTGTGACGCAAAATATTATGAAAATTTAAGAGATAACAGCTATGCTATATCATCCAAAATGTTTTGTTCACTGAAGCAAAGCGTTATTCATAAAAGTTGTATTATATACAGCTGTGTGACATCAGTGGGTGATTCGAAATAAGTATTAGTATCACACCTAGACTGGTGTAAAATTGGTCTACGTCTATCCCTTATAAACTGGATACAATAAGTGTACTATCCACGTGAAGAGCACTATTTTGAAATACATAGAAGGACAAGATCCTAATTTTTTTTCTCTCAAAATCCCAGGGATCGTCGCTCACTGCAGACCACATCACTGAGCTCATTAGCTGCTTGCGAGACAACATCCGCTCGCCGGACAAGAGGCTGTTGACCAGCAGTCTGCTGGACCTCCGGGCCAAAGTGCTCGCTGCTACAATACCACTGAACAGCCTGCAGGTGGTGCTGTTCAGCTTCCAAGATGCTGTAAGTTAACCCAGTGACCACATACACACACACACACACACCTTGGCAATAACACCAAGGTCAGCTGTATACTTCAATGAGGCTTTTTAGCTTCCTTTCAAACATCACGTTGAACTATGTGCTCTGTATGTAGGTGAAGAAGGTGTTGAGGCAACAGCAGGTGAAACCTCACTGGATGTTTGCACTGGACAATCTGCTAAGACAGGCGGTACAGGATGCCATCACTGTGCTCCTACCAGGTACTGCTTCATCTTAACATGTTTAATGTTCAGTAGTTTGGGGGTTTGAATCCTTGGAGAGACAGCAGATATTAAAGGGCAAGTAAGTGTGGTTGCCAGAGTAACATTTTTATTTATCTCTCCTTCCATTTGTTGACTTTTTTTCTTTTTCATTCTCTATGCTATCTTCCATTTCTCTTCCCCACGGACCTCCTCTTTGCCCCCTCCAGATCTGAAAATCCAGCTGCAGTCCTCGTTCGAGATTGAGGACAGCTCTCCTGAGGATCAGTACGCCGACCCAATCACTCCTGTAGCTCTAGTCCCTGACCAGCTGGAGGAGCCAGTATTTGAATTGCAGCAGGCGGCACCCACAATTGAAATCCTGCCTCCAGCCAGCCCTATATCCCATACAGACTTCCTCCTAGACACAAACTGTCCCCTCAGTGAGGAACTGAGAGACCTAAGACTAGATACCAGAAGGTAGCGTTTTCTTCACGGTGATGCTTACGGTCTGCATTTATTCTATGATGGCCTATGTGGGGTGATATATATACTGTGTGATGTCTTTGGTTTTGTTTTCAGGGTAACATAAACTGATGTTTGAAATTTAAAATTAAATGAACACTGCTGCTCACTCTGGCCCCTGTTTAAGGCAGCACACAGTGATAAATAATAATAATAATAGAATTGTGAGTTGCTGCTTAGTGCTGAGTGATGGTGGCTGTCGTGTGTTTCAGACTGCTGAATCGGCTGAACGAGAAAGAGAGAGAGTACCAGGAGCTGCTCAGGGAGTCTGTCCACAGGAAACAGGAACAGATAGATGCAATGAGGGAAGCAGCGGTCACTAAAGGTAAGGCTTTCCAGCACAATTACTTTGGTATCAGTGGCAGGTGAGTGTAATGGTTTGTGTAAGAATCTTTATCTTAGGTTTATTTGGAGCACCTGTAATGCCAAATCGAGATATATCCAAAAACTAGTTTTAGCTAGCCCAATTGCATTGAAGGAAAGAATCACCGTCCTCTTTTTGTGCGAAATGCATTCTTAAATTAGGTTGGAGCAGTCAAAATAAATCAACTTAATTCAAATTCTTAGTTCTGAGGTTTATTGCTGAGATGTATCCCGCCAGTGGTAGCACACTTTCCAAGGAAAACAGTGCTTAAAATACTTTTGGAATATACTCAATCAATATCTCATATCTTGTATTGAATTAGACTTTAAAATGGTATTCACTCAATTAGTGTCTTTGCCAGGATCTTTGACTTTGGGATGACAAAAACCTACCAGTCCAGTACTCTAAGCAGGTTAAAACAAATATTCAATCATTTGTGTAATCTATTTGATGTGGGTCAGATGTTATCATCAGACTTGTCAATCCAGGTAAAGTATTCCTGTTTGTTATCATTCCTCCCTGCTTATATTTGATCAAACAATATACACATTTTAAAATGGAAGTTACAAATGATAACAATAAACTATGACTATAACTTATAAATATTTCTAAAGTTGTTTGCCAGTCACATTTAAAGGGTGAGCCAGTATCTTAATATTTGGTAAGAGCTCAGCCTATAGTCGAATGATTAACCGCACAAGCTGCAGCATGACCGGTATTGAATCAAGGGACCAAGCCCTCTTTGGAGTATCAACACACTCAGTGATTCCCATTGCCGTTTCTCAACACTTGTACCAGTCTATCCCCGCCACGCCTCAGCTCTGGGGCTTGTCAGAGTCATGGACCCACAACAGCTTGTGTGCTCAAACTTGACTTGTCAGTTTTGGGTAATGATTATAGTCCTGGGGTAGCACGATAATTGTTTTTGCCGTGTGTTAACGTCAACACCATGAAGTGCACTGTCTGGAACGTAAACCAGAACAGACACCCTAAACGGTTGTAACCTCTGTGCATTATAGATGGTGGCTTGGCCTTGCAGAAAAGCTCCAATCCAGAAGGGAAGGCTTTGGTGCGCTGGCTCAAGTCTGTCCCTGTGGATCAGGACACAATCGACAAGGTAAACTACAGCTGAAGCTCAGCCATTCATTTTTGTTATACTCCACAGGCTGGTTGGTATTACTCATCTACCCACTGTTAATTCACGCCTGTGTGATCCTGTTTTTTTTTTTTAAGTTGCTCTCTCACGGGTTCACCTTGGACTGTCTCCTCCACATGGCCTCTAGGGATGACTTGATCTATAGTGGAATAAGGTGAGCGTTCTCCTCACATCAGCATCGCACCATCCATACATATGGAAAACCCGTAAGAAGGGATTGTTGCCCTCAGAGATGGTGGCGTAGAAAAGATGCAGTATACATTGTTTATTTTGGATAATAATAAAAACGCCTTAGTGTTGTTTAATATGGCCATATATTGTAACACTGTATTTACACCTGTTTAAATCTGTCCATAATCGCTCTTTCAGAGGTGGTATGCTGTGTCGAATGTGGGCAGCCATCACAGATCGCAGGAAGAACCAGCTCAGCACGCACGAAGAGGACAGCGAGGACACTCTTCTTTAATGGCTGCTGATGTTGTACATCAAAGGGACAGATTTATTGACAGGCTGGTCCTGGACGTGAGGCAGCTGTGAACATAACTGACTAATGACTATGCAGGGGAACTGCTGTAAAGCGGTATAGAGCTTTCATTTTAAAGGTTCAATCTCGCTCATTGATACATTTGCAAAAATGTTTGTGATATTTCACTGATGATGCTGTTTTACTACGTTTACAGAAAACTTAGCAGGACCTAAGTTATCAAGGGAATACTGTATTTAAGATGAATGTCTGTACATTCTGGGGGGACAAAAACACAGATTATTTGAGTATTATATTATTGTATGTACTGTTAAAATTCATTCAGCTAAAACCATGAATCTCAGGCTGGCTTGTTATCTGTGTTTGTTTTTAACACAGACAAATCTTTTTTATTTTTTTGAGGGAGTGACTTAGCTTGGAAGAAGTGATGCAGCGGTGAACAGTCTTAAAATTCCACACGTGTTTCCTCATCTGTTTTCACAGTGTTGACATCACCTTAGAAACAGTGACAAGGGCTTTGTGTGACTGTCTCTGTCTACTGTGTGTGTGTGTGGGGGTGTGTGTTCATGTTCTTTCACAAGGTTTATTTGTAGGTCCACTGTTTGTGTTTCTGACTTCTAGGTGAGGACATTTTTCTGATTAATTATTTTGTCTACGAGAATAAGTAAACGTGGGGAGAGAAAATGTTAGGATACAATTGAAAACATTTCACACTTAAAACGACATTTGTTTGATTTGTTCTTTTCCAGTGTGTCATTATTGCCCTGTAGCCCCAAGTGATCCTGTGTGAGGATTATCATTATTTTGATAAGCTCAACATAGTTACATTATCAGCCCCCAGTGCTCTGCCAATTGGGATATGACTTCATTGAGAGACTGGGCTTTGCTCCTTATAACCATGACACTCACTAAATATATTAGTGAATGTCATTTATATTCTTTTTTTTAACAACTTGCTTCAGCATTGAATTTATGTGTTCATATTCCTTTTACGTACCTCTTCATTTCCGAATTGAATGAGACATAAAAAGCCACACCCTCCATGCTGTCAAGCAGGTCATTAAAATCAGCTGCACTGTGTCGCAGCCCATGTACAGCAGCAACTCCTTCCATTATTTAAAACTGACAGTTCCATTTCCTGTGTTCATAGATTTATGATTTATTCATCTAGCACCTTTACTTCCACAAAGAACTCTCCTCCCACTGTGGCCAAAAATACTGTTTAAGCCTCTCACATTGGAGATCACTATCTCTGATTTACCTCTGCAATACTTCAGTCTACTGCACAAATAAGAAAGTACAAGGTCAGTAAATTAAGTAAGGCATCTTCCTACTGCCTGTGTCCTTGGATGGTGTCGGAAAGGAATATGTTACTGAGATTGTATCAACCAAATTCAGTTTGGCATCATTCTGTCCCCTCGCTCCACTCCCCTGCTTCCAAGTCATTTTTGGAACAAATTAATCCTGTGATAAATGCTCGGAGAAATATCCCCCTGATTTACGAGTTTAAAATAACTGAAACTGTTCCATAATGAACTTTGTGTAAGTACATGCTAAGGATTGAGATGTGCTGTGTTGTTTTTAGGAATGCTATTTTATTGTTGAGATATTCAACTGACTTGTAAAGCCTTTAAATGGTGCACTCGTGGATTTTCTTCCTAAAGTAAATGTCTATAACCCTGTCTTCTCTAACCACATAAAACTGATATCTACATGCGCAGACTTTCTAATACTTAAAACTGCTAATAAGTGAGATTAATTGTATGTTCAGCTGGAATGAAAACCTGTAGGCTATCCACATGTTTCTCTATTGCAAATGGTTGGTGCTCGCTGTTGTGCTTTCTGGACCTAATCTCGAAAATGCATATCCAAGATAAAGAAAAATATATCTCGTCAACTCAATTGTTCTATACAAATTGACATTAAGTGGGTGTAACTGCACTATGCTAATATTAAAGTGCTACGTTAACTGTGAGTCACCTCTCACCTCAAACTCATTTCCTACCACAGATAATTGAATGTAATGTGAGTGCAACCCCCCAAGAGTCTCCCCTTTTCTAATAAGCTTTATAAAACAATAGCATTACGATTGTTCGGCTAATAGGATGGAAATGGTTGGCTTCGATCACATATAATGGTATAATTTGAGAGTACACATTGAAGGGGGTATCATGTTTACACTGACAATGTTATATTTGTTTTAAAGCTTCCATTAATGCTTCTTGTCATTATGATAGATTGATCACATTCTTTAGTTTATCACATAGGCTATACTGTATGTCTGAGTGACTATGGAGATGTATGGAAAATCATGTTTGTGTTGTCTCTAGTGTTTCCCTGCTCTTCTTACTCGAGGTCTACAATAAATCCCTCCTTCTCTGTTTTGTCTGAGGGTCGGGAGGGGGGCTAAGCCACTGATAGGCAAATAATGAGGACTGCTGTCAGGGGGGATTTTGTCAGGCTCGTGGGGGGATTGAGGACGCCACACTGGGAGGCCCCAGGACCTTTGGGGGATTACTGAACTCACCCACTTCCTTGCCAGCTCCGATAGGACACAGGTTACCCCACCGTCCTGGAGTCAACTTCTTGTGCCGACGTGCAAAGGAATTCTAAATTTGACCATTTTGTTCTATTAAAAATGCATCAGCGTTGACTTTTTGCTTCCGCTCTAAAAAGTAAACCATGTCTCTCTCTGGCCTCTCTGGTCTTGAGTGCACCACCACTTTCAAGAGCTTGTTAATTACAAATTCATCATTTGTTCCATTATGGCGTTATCATTAACAACAGAACTCGTAACTAACAAGCTGGCTTGCTGCTGTACTTCTGTTACTGAGGTCTGTATTTATAAAGTGTGCACTCACATGCTTCCATGCCTGCAGGAGCCTCGCATACGTTTCCTTACATGCAAGCACAGATCAGGTCAGGGCCATTCTGCTCATTATTCCCTTGCTAAATTAGCACACAGCCGTCCACACATTTTCCTACTGTGCAGTGGGAAGGTGTGCAACACGATCGTATGACGGCAGGTTAGGTGCACATTCTTTGCATTGCCGTCACTTCCCCTTTGATGATGACAACTTAACCGTGTTGGAATTTTGACGTGTGTATAAATAAATAGTGTGGTCTATTCTTGGGTTTCCTCACAGAAGCACATGACTTGTCAACGTTTGTTTACATAATTACATTACATACAGTACATAAGCAGCCGATACTGTCATGTTATCTCTTCAGTTCTGGTACTTTTGGAAAAGAATGACCCTGTGAGTAGCAGCTAGTAGGCCAGATTTAACACTGACACAGTTAATGGACAGCTTTGATGGTTACAGCTGGACAGAAATATGCCCTCACCAACTGGGAGACCTATAGAATTAATCCTGGCTGTAATCCAGGGAGTTGAATTAAAACATCTAATCTTGTGTGTGTGTGTGTGTGTGTGTGTGTGTGTGTGTGTGTGTGTGTGTGTGTGTGCGCGTTTGTACACATGTGTAATGGCATACGTGTGTGTGACAAAGCTTCACTGGGGCCTGACCTAGCCTCTCACCCATTGTTTATCTCTGTTGTGTTTTGTGTCCCTCTGAATTGCAAACCATCACACATGACACAGAATCAATGATTTCTACCACAGACAGGGCCGCCTTAATGCACGGGCTTACCTGGGCTGAAGCCCCAGGGCCTACAAGGATCAGGGGCCTCTAAAAAAAAAAAATTTTTTTTTTTTTTTTTTTTTTTTTTTTACTGTCTCAATATAGGCCCCTGATCTAAGAAGGCCCAGCACATTGTCATTTTAATAAATTATTGACTGGCTCATGATAGGCCCCTGATCTTAGGGGGGCGTAGAGAGATCAGGGGCCCATCATGAACCAGTAAAGAAAAAGGAAAAAAAATCACATTATTTTTGGCCTACGAAGATCAAGGGGCCTATCATTCACCAGTACATTTTTGTTATTTTTGTTTAAATAACATTGTTCGGGGCAACGCAGATCAAGGGCCTATATTGAGATGAGCCATTAAAAACAAAACAAAGAATTCAAAGAGAGAAGTAGCTTTGGGATAAGGGATTATAAAAAAAAAATTGGAATGCTGACTGACTGGATTTTTTAAACCTGTATATTTTTGTTTCTGCTTTTTGGTATTTCTGTGTCTCCAAATGATTTCAGAAAATAGCTCACATAGGACACAGTTGATTTAGCCTTAGTTTTCTTCTCAAAGTGCACCAGATTGATGCATTTTACTTTAAAAGGTTCAAATTTTTCTTCCGGGGGGGCATGCCCCCGGACCCCTCTAGAAGGTCCTGGGTCCCCACCGCTGTCTCTTCAATAACTTGGAAAAACACAGTAACCAACCATGTGTGTTTGGTTATTAAAAGTCACTAGACCAGTAGGGGGTTATTTACATGTTACCTTAAGTGATTTTGTATTTCATCAATAGAGATATTGTGGTGTAGACTAACATGGCTTTAACGCATCTGTATTGTAAGACCGCCGCCCGGGGGGGCCTACAAAACCTCTCAGCCCCAGGGCCTAGTGGCAGGTAAAAGCAGCCCTGACCACAGAGGTTTGACCTTGTGACCTTTGAGTATGAATGAGACTATTACAAAGGTGACAAGGTAAATGAATGCATTTACTCCACTGTGGAATATTTTCCTGCATGAATATGTAATGAAATGTGCTAGTTCCTAGTTGTAACATGTTATCGGGAAATTATACTTTCTCCATTCCATATTATGAACCCACTTAAACCTCACTTGTTTGTTGTCTAGTCTTTAATTGATTTAACAACTTTAGGTTCTAGTTTGTCTTTTTCTTGTTAGCCTTGCTAACGAATAAAAAAATGTGATGGGAAGGTTGGTTGGTTTGCCATTTGGTCCAGATGGAAATGCTGTATCTCAACAGCTATCTGAGGAATTGCCATGCAATTATTCTCATACATTCACAGTCCTCAGTGGATGGATCATACTGAATTTGGTGATATTCTGTCTTTAAGGTCAAAAGTTTTGCTTATCCAGTGAAATATCAACACAAAGGCTGCTTTAGGAATCGGCACACAATTTGATACTGACATTCAGACAATGTTGAACTTTTACTTTAATCATCATCTGGGAGAGTGTTTTGGTTGCAATGTCTCAAAACGTATTTGGTGAAATTTTGTTGGACATAATGACCCCGTCGGGTAAAATCCTTACATTTTTTCATCTGGCACATTCTCATCTAATTTGTTCAATACGATGTTTTTTGAGACAATACAAACTAAAGACATTTGCATTGCTGTACAATGTCATTATGCTAACATACATAAGACAGTAGCCTACAATGGTAGCCTACTTTATGGAACATGGCAGAGTACCCGCTAAACTAGCATTTAGCTAGTGCAGCCTCTATGGCCCTCTAGCATGGCTGTAGTCTTGTTGAATTATTTTCTGCCACGTTTGTTTTGTCCTACTATACTCCATTAGAACAATTTGCAACTTGTTTGAAAAGCACCATACACATTCAAGACAACTTGCTTGCTCAAGACAAACCTTGCATGATGACTGAGCAGTTCTGCTGTTGGTGCTTTCTCGATGGGCCAGTTTAACCTTGCTGAAACTCTGTTGTAGTGAAGGTTTCCCTCCTTACACACTTACCATAGGTCAAGGGAAGGCACTTGCACCCTTTCATTCACGTTTTTTTCCCCTGCCTCTGCTATTTCCCTCCATGTCTCTCTCTCTCTCTCTCTCTCTCTCTCTCTCTCTCTCTCTCTCTCCTCATTGTGGGTTGCCATGGAAATGAAAGCACAGGGAGGGGGGCACTTCTATTATTGAAGCAGTTGTGGGATTGGTAGTGGGCTGGGAGGTGGGTATAGTGAAATGGAGCGATTCATGCACTCATAAACAGAGAGTGCGGTGGAGCAGAAGGGAGGTGGAGGGGGTGAGGGGGAGAGACATGAGGAAAAGGAGAATAGAGAGGGGCCCCCGGGGGTGAGCGGAGAGAGGAGCCAACTCCACGTGTTTTTGGCCCTGCGTCTAACTGATAGCACGTTTTAGAAAACATTACGTCATGGCTACCAGGCTCTCTGCTGTTTGAGACATACTGCTGTGGAAACACATTCCTCATGGAAGATGGTGAAATGAGCCCCTGGTAATGCCACCTGTTGTTTGAGAGGCCAGAAAAAAAACCTTTCAAGGAAGATCAGTGCAAAAAGGCGTTTATGAGCAGTGGTGGCCTGTGTTAACCGTGTGTATTGTATGCCATATGGATCTGTAAAGTAAATTGACTTGAAAATAGACTTGACAAATCCATGAACAAAGACTGGTTACATTATTTATTGGTTGTCCTTGGACACACAACTAATGCTTGCTGTGGTTTTCAGTTTTCAGAATTGTCAGTTCCCTTTGACAGACACACTGTAGGCCAACCTGACAACAAGATTTCATTTTGGTTAAAGCATAAAATCCAATAGACACTTAATAAGGTGATTTAGCCTCCCATGTTTCTGGCAGTTCACCCGAAGTTTGTGTCATGATTTTGATGGATAAACAAAACAGAGATTTAAGGGGGATGGGACATCCAAAGTCATATCGAAACCCACCCAGACTAGCCAGCAGAACCAGAAGGTGCTTTTTCACATTGAAACATAGCCTAGCTTCGCCTTAATATTTGTAGCCACAAGATTCAACATTCACTACTTTATCAAATACTGTAAAAAATGCAAATTACACAGCTCTCGAATGTTCAACTTGTAATACATCAAGATCCCCAAACTCCCATGTCAAAAACCCAGCCTATGAAGACAGGCAGACTAAATTCGGATGATTTATACCCAACAGAGCTCTTTTTCCCAGCACCCTGAAGAGAAACACAAAGAAACAGGGAACTCTCCCACACTCCACCTCTCCCTACCTCTCTGTCTGTGCGTACACACACATTTTCCTAGTGTGACGTGTGATGCAGTGCCTGATTAAATTAAATCACACTACAGGAAAACAAAAGACAACAGGGTCGTAAATTACTTCAAGCTACACAGGCCCCCTGCAGGTGCAGGTGACCTTTGATCCTGCTGTGTTGAGGCAATGATGTGATAACCCAAAATTGGTGTTGCTTTCTGAAAACTAACAGTGAACTGAGCCAGCAACTGCTACACGCAAACCAAACTCCTGATGACATCATTCAAATGATAGGCCTATGTGCAAAACTGTCTTTGCTCAGCTAGATAAGAAAAGTGGAAACAGACATATTTCAGCAGTACATTCATCATAGCTAATTCGTCTCATACCCATTACCAACACTTCCCTTATTCTACCCCACCCTTGCTGCTGCTATCTCACATTTGCTTAAGGCAGAGACAGTGCATTCAGTAGTCTATAACATAGGCTAGGTCTATGTTCTCTAGGGACATTCTGAACATTCCTGCTATTGTTCTTTCATTACCAGGCTGAGGGTTACCCTTGCCATTCACAGTGGCTGACCTCTGGAGACTGACTGGCGGAGCTGGTGGTGACTATGGTTCTTGGAATAGAATGATACAAGCGCTTTCTTCTTTTGCAGATGTTATGGTGAAGAAATATCTCTGTGGGCGCTAGAAAATGCTTATTCTCTTATCTGCTTTTGCCTTCCCTTGCAATACATTTGCATTTACATGACGTGCTACCGATACAATCACAGGAGCTCAGGAATACAGCAGCGTCAATACAACGTTGAGCCAGCACAACCATATCAATTCCCTTCACACAAATAATGTGAAGTTAGTTTTTCCCCCATTTTTAAATCAATGTGTCACCGCCACAATCAGAACAGCAACAACAACAGCCACAGCTATGTCATCCAATGGATATAGTTATAATTACAGCAGGAGTCTGTCTTTATCAGCATGGGCAGCTGTCAGTGAGAGAGCTATAGGTTGACAGACATGGTGCACCTGAGCCAACTGATCACTTGGGCTTTACACAGCTTTTTGTTTAGTTCATAGCGTTTGACTGTCTTCTTGTTCCTTGTCCATGATCAAACAGCTAGGTAGTGAGTCTCAAGGAAAGGCAAGGCAAGTTTATTTATATAGCACAATTCAGACACAAGGCCACTCAAAGTGCTTTACAGGGGCAAGATTAGAATACATAAAACACATTAGAAAACATTTAAAAGCAAATGAAAAGAAGTAAATAAAATAAAAATTGCAGGTTAAAATGAAAACAGAAAAGTCTTCAGACTCGATTTAAAAGAACTGAGAGTTGCGGCAGACCTCAAGTTTTCTGGGAGTTTGTTCAAGATATTTGGTGCATAAAAACTAAAAGCTGCTTCTCCTTGTTTAGTCCTAACTCTGGGGACTGTAAGTAGACCTGTCCCAGACGACTCTGGACGGTTCATAATGTATCAGCAGATCAGTAATGTATTTTGGCCCTAAACCATTGAGGGCTTTATAAACCAACATCAGTATTTTGAAATCAATTCTTTGAGTGACAGGGAGCCAGTGTAAAAACCTCAGAACTGGAGTAATGTGATCCACTTTTTTGGTCCTAGTGAGGACTCGAGCAGCAGCGTTCTGAATTAGCTGAAGCTGTCTGATAGATTTTTTTGGAAGGCCTGGAAAGGGACACGTCAGGCTTCAGAGTAGCCTACTATCCTCACACAGATAAGTCCTCATCAGCGGCTCACTTGTCCTATCAGTTGTCTCACATAGTGTCTGATACTGTATCCAGAATCCCTCTTCCTTTTTCTTTTGAGCTTGTTTCCGCTACTTCCCACCTCTCCAATTAGTTTCCCTTGTTTTCGGCATTTGTGTTTACTGATATTCCAGATGCTCTCTGTTAACTGCCGTGAAGAGAGGCTTCCTTCAATCAGTGGTAGTTTATTGAGGTGTGTGTGAGTGTGCATGTGTGTGTGTGTGTGTGTGTGTGCGCGTGTGTGTGTGTGTGTGTGTGTGTGTGTGTGTGTGTGTGTGTGTGTGTGTGTGTGTGTGTGTGTGTGTGTGTGTTTGGGTCCTCTGTGTGTTAAGTGAGGAGTGCAGCTGCAGCTCCAACATCAAGTCCTTTCTTGAGCACTGAGTGATGGCTAAAGGAGGAGGGGGTCCTCTACTTCCTGTGTGCAGTGAGGTCACACAAGTGGTTAACAAATGTAGATCACACAGGTTCATAGGTTTTTTACAGAATTTGGCATACAATCAAAACAATGAAAACGAGCAACACAGATAGAGGCACTAAAGGGCACTAATGTGTATCTTCATCAGCCACTGTTTCAGTCTGCTGAATGTTAAAAAAAAAGTCACGCAACATTTCAGCTTAAATGCAGTTCATGGAGGGCAACTGTGCTATCAGATCCCCCTTGCTTTGAATGGCTCATTAGCATAGCATGGTACAGTGATGTCTGATAAATGGACACACTCCTCCTGCCGTTGAGGAATGCTTTTATCCCGGGCCCTGTACTTTTCTTATCAGACTGCTGGTTCAAGCACCTTGAAAACTGTATAGTGTGCATGGTTGGGTAGTTATGGTTTAATTGTAAAACTGTCACATGTTCTCAAACACAGGTTACCTTTACCTATATTCTTATCCCTCCTCTTTTTTTATTAGGATCCCCGTTAGCAACACACTGGAGTGAGAGCTAGTTTTCCTGTCACTCCGACAGAGTACAGGGGCCACATTGAGGGAGAAAAAAAATAATGACAATAAAGTAGAAATTTTTTAGTGGGATATAAAGTTTTAGGAAACTCAGGAATTAATTTATATTATATATGTTGTATAATATAAAACAAAACACATTACATATGTTACACTGTGGCAATGAAACTATGATAGATACAATATATAAACCATGTACATGTTTGACATATTAAGCTCACTAACTTTAATGTGATATGTGCTGTTTTTTTATGAAATAGGTTTTCATGTGTGCACACAGGTGTTGGTGTGCAAGTGTGTGCACGTGTGGGTTGAAGAGCTTGGTATAGAGAGGAAAATGAAAGGAAGAAAGGCTTGGAGGGTTTCAATACATTAAAGAACCTGCACAAAAGATCTTAAAACGTGTGTCCTACAGAGCACTTGAAAAGTAGTTAATGTTTATGAATTCTGAAGGATTTAGTTTTTCTTCAGAACAAAGTATTTCAGCATCTGTCTGATAATTGCACAACATAGCATAATATAAAGAGGATAGAAGAAAGATAGAAGGAGAAGATAGACAAAAGATAATAAAGCAATTGAGTTTAATTACAGTTTATGTGTACTTTCTCAAATCAGAATAATACATTACTGATTATTTTATTTTATTTTATACAATACAGAATACTGAAAGCTTTTAGATGGTTTATATTGAGTACAATACCACAACAGATGTATTGTTCAAAATATGACAATTTATTATATTATTTACCTTTATGGCACTGATTTTTGATTTTGTACTATATAACACAAATGAGGCCCAGTAATGGGGCACTTGGTAGTAAAAGCAGCGATGATGTAAGAAAGAAATATGGTTTCAATTTTCTGTAAATCTTGAGGATTGGCTGACTTATTAAAACCATTGATCTTTCATTAGCACTGAGAAGACGCTTCGTGCTCTCTTTCAGTCTTTCCCCAACTTGAAAGGAGTGGAAGCTTAACTCTTTATTCGCTCCTTTTTTCCTTCAGAATAATGCAATACCATACTTATCTGTGATTCAATTACAGATGGTTCTTGAATCAACAGGCTGTAATGAAGGAGGGAAACGATCAAGAGAATGTGATAACAAGCACTAAAATGCGCATTGAAAAAATGCGCATTGAAAAAGTCACTCTTTGACTTTAATTCTGCAACAACAACAAAAACTATCAACCACACACTCTTCAGCACCCCCAACCCCCACCTCCTCATTCAACATCCCCCTACTTTCCAGTTGCAGTGACAGGTGGCTCTTGGGGGTTTGGGTGAACCCTACTCAACAGCTGCACAAAAGAGCCCCACTGGGGTCCTTTTGACAGGGTTGTCCCCTCTCAAGCGTGCCGATCAGCCCCTGGCCCAGCCCCCACCTTGGCAGATGCTCTGGGAGATCCACAGGTGGTGGTAGACAATAAGAAAGTGCGCAGGAATTAAAAATGTTATGTCACAAAGATCCTGTTCAAGTTTGATGTTTTTAACAGACTCGTTTTGACGCTGACTGAATAGAGATATAAAAAAAAGTCTTAATATGTGACAATAGCTCTATCTTGGGAGGAGTAGTAACTTGTTTCACACATCAAACATAATCCATCATCCAAAACAAAAACTTTCCTGACATAAAAATCTAGTGTTTCCCTTACGCTGCAATTACATGCATGTACTACCTTTAATTCCAACAAATGATTAACAGTGCATACTGTTTAAATCACATAATAGGGTGATTGGGTTAATACACTTGCAAAGGCATTTCTTTAAATGTAATCATGCATGTAGTGTGGAGGGTACCTTCAGTAAATACTCGCATTACACAGTGCTACAGCCACTTTGAATTTCCATGAAACACTTATAAGCAGGACAATGATGGAGAATGATCCTATATAATTTTAGAGTGGTGTTTTCTGGCAGCCTGTCAATATTTATGTCAAGAAAAAGGAGAACTAGTCTGCAAACTGAAAAGCCTATAACAAGCTTCTTAAAACTTTTTAAAGAAAACCCCATTGCCTGTTTTAGAAAACCTTACAGGAAAACACATTTGTTTTGGGAGGTTGTGTGGACTACTTCTCCTATTCCTTTGTATCCTGCTTTTGCCCTGTATACGCACCTAACCGAGTTGGATGTGTTTATTGACAAACATACTATACATGTGCATTGACTTGAAGCGCTAAAAATGAAAATAAATTAGCCAGAGTAAAGAAAATATTTTTATGAAAGTATTTCTTACCTCAAAAATATCTATTATAATCTGATAGTTTTTCATATAGGCCCAGTTAAGCATATACAAATATTTGCTCTTACTACATTTTAATCAGATGTTACAGAGTAGCCTAGTCTACTTTATTGACAAGGGTATAGCAAAGGCTTCAGAATGTATGTAAAGTGTGAACTGGCTGGCTGTGTGAGCGTTGTAGTTTTTGGGTAGACGAACCAAAAACAACCGAGGGGGGTGACTATATTTTTTCGAATAAATACATTATTTTTGGTTGGAAATGTTTGCCATTGGACTGTACTACTGACATATTAAATGTAGCAGATACTGTATCAGTTTTCAATAATGTTTAATCTAGCTAGTATTTAACGAACAATGATTTATGTAGCAGCCACTCCCACCCTTTCTTAATAATGGTACAGTCTGATCCGGAGGCCAGAGGGACCATCCGCACGAGCGCAGCATCAGCTGTGGTGTGTCGGAGAGTGAGGAACTTCCCGCACTCCTCCTCCCAAATTCCCACAGACAGGTTTTTATTTTACCCTTAACAGGAGCAGCCACGGACACCGGTACCTCCAGGCTGGTACCGACGCGGCTTTGTTTTATTTGTATTTATGTTTCCCTATCTCTTGTCTATTTGGACGCTCTCAGGACCGTTTTCTGCCCGGTTCGTTTAGGACATCGGGTTCAACAACTGGAGTGACTCGACCAAGTTTCCTCAACCCCCCCGCATTCTGCCTGAGGAATGAGAGGAGTGTCTCAGAGGAAGAGCCGAAACTTGCACGTTTGAATGGACAAAATAACTGAAAGCCAGGGTATTGCCGCCGAAATGGAGGAAAATACTTTGTCTGGAGCAACATGTAAGTCTTTACTGACGGTAGCCTATAGCCTATGTTCAGCCTACCTTTAGATCTGAATCTGTCCTGCTTCGAGTGCTTTGTCATGCATGCCATTCATGTCCTTTTTGTCACGTTGTATCAAATTGATTTAAAACGTCGTCTCGCCAGTGTTAACTTTATAGTGCCTGGGCTCTATGTGGAAGGTTGATGAACACTGGCGCAATTAAGGTAAGGAAATAGAGAACGTGCTCGGGAATAAATGTGTCTGATGAATTAGTGAATTATCCACTAGGAGGTGCAAGCATAGACAGTCAGCCACACATCATAAAGCTCTGTTGTCCGCAAGATTAACACCTAAACCTCTAGCCTGATTTTAATCTAAGTGATTATACAAAAAAATATTTAGCCTACAAATGTGCAGACCCATTCAATGATGAAAACAACAACACCGGTCCGGCATGATCACACCAACTGACTGCTGATGGCTGTCTGTTAAAAACTATAGCCTATATATCTTTGCAATTTATTTCGCACATATCTCCACCAAAAGGGTTATAACACAATTTGCGCTATATGAGGTCATCTGACTGAAGATACCCCATCCCCCTCCGTATGTTATTGTAAGGTCACTACTAACATGATGCAGTCATAGGTGATGTGGGCATCCCTTCCAATGTCCTCTTTGGTGCGACTTAACCTGAGGATGTTTTCCAAATAGTGACTAACTACTGCAGTCTGCACCAGACCAGTCATGCTGATTTTCTGCTGGTGCAGCTCTAGATGCAGCAAATCATGAAATCAAAAATAAAATGTTAATGAGGATCAGTTTATGGCCAAAGTGCAGGACGTTGAAAGAGTTCACCTTGCACTCCGGCCAGATCCGGTTTAGTTACTGCTTTATATGTGCAATTACAAACCATGCTATCCCGTGACCGTGCAGACAGTTCAAGGCCAATGATGTCATATCACTCAGTTATTACAAATGTCTCAGTTTGAGGCAAGATTGAACAAATGCTCAATGTTGAAAACCTGCCAATGTGGAGTCGTTCTTGCAAGAAAGAGTGACACCCCTGCATTCGTTTGAATCTCTATGCCAAAGCATTGTGTGTGCTGACATGTTGGCTGCTTCTGGAAATAGAAAAGGGGACACACAATGTGACCGCCTCCTCCTCCTTCTTCTCCTGACAACAAAAAAACTTCCTTCCTGCCTACAGGGGACTTGGTGGAGGGAGGTCAGCTTGTTTTGGCTCTTCGTCAAGTAGCAGGAGAAAAACGTGCTCCACCCTGATCGTGGGAATCTTGGCCAATAGACTGGGGTGTCTTTAAACATATAGGGACATACAGCTGCATAGGGGCTGTCATTGATATGTAGTGTGACTCATGGCAAACTGATATCAGGCCCTTTTGTATTCGGTGATCTACAGTATGTCAGCCAGATTGTCATGCTTCCCATGCTGGCCGGAATTCTTAAAAAGTAGTTTTTCCAGCTGTCTCCAATAAGTCATCTGATCTCAAACACTCCTCATTTCATGACTCAGGCCTCAAAGTGCAACATTAGTCGCCATGTCATATCAGTTCCCAAAAATATGTGTCAAGCACCCTTGAGCAAGATATTTAAAATAACACCTGGAAGCACTGGGACAGTCGGAAAAATGGCTCTGTCTTTTGTTGTAATGCGGACAGTGAACAAAGCTCACTTGATCTGCGCCGATTGGAAGCCCTTGGAAAAGCCCTTGGACTACAGCTAGTGAAAGCCTGGCCCAACATTGTGGAAATCTACTGTCAGTGCTTTTGGAGAAGATCTTCTCCTAATCCCTCTTTTCTTCATGCAGGCTTTCTTCTCTTCTCTCTGTGTTCTGCATCCTGTCACCCTTTGACAGTCGGCTCAGCTTGGCCCTCCTCTTTAATCTCCATATACCTGAACAGCCAAACTGTGACCAGCTGGGATGAATAGACACTTTTATTTTCCTTTTTGAAGATTTGCCTTTCATAGCATATGCACAAGCATTTAAGATTGTGACTGCTCATATCTACAATTCTAACTGGAGGAATAAAAAATATATCACACAAAGACGGTAGGCTACTTTTAAGTGTAATTGAGCAATTATGCAAAAAGCAAAAAAGACAAGTTGCTTCACCACAGCCAAATGAAGGATAAGGAGCCACAGCAGGCAGAGCAGTGAGACGGATCATAGTGTAGTAGTCCTTGTCTATTGTGTAAAATGGGAGAACCCACCAGCTTTGACTGTCAAGCCCTTCACTCTGGTGAACAGGATCAGTCGGCTACACATCTTCAGCCGCAGGAGTTGTTATGTAATCAGGAGAAAAAGTGCGACTGCGTCCCATTTTTGGAGAGAGAGAGGAAGAGAGAGCTGCTTTGTAAATTAGCAGTAAACAGGATGACGTGGGCCCTCCTGGATTTACAGCCTAATAATGGAGCAGATACAGGGGGAACCAACATTGTTTTTGTGCAGGATTTCATGTTTTGAAGGTGCTCCGTTTTTAAATTAGACAGGTTAGCCACATGTGAAATCATCCATGTTTGGAATGTATCGTCCACTGACACCATCATGTGGTGTATGAATCTTACAGTATGGGTCAAACAACATCCTTGTTAACGTTAATTTATTTGTTGTGAAGTTTGGTGTCCTTTGGGCTGAACACTTTGAAGCCTCACATAATGTATGCAGTCAAATAAGAAATCTGCATATATTATTTATGTATCGCAGGGACAAAAAAATGGCGCAACATTACATTTAGCCTACTGTTCTTCTTGCTGTTGAGTAATCTCATTCATTTTACCCAGTGGTTCACACAACAGGGAACAATTTATGTGTGGGCTCTATTCTGCATAATCCATGTAATTCAGTGTATGTGGCTGCAATCACAGATTACTTGTCAATCCAAAGGCTTTTTCCTGGCATGCATGGCTAAAAGGCTTAAAGTAGCAAACTGAGAATTATTATACTTTACCACTCTTTCACAAGATAGACCTTTTCTTTTGGTGTATGGATTATTTGAGTATTCCTCTAAAGCTACTTAAGATATGTTTGTATGTGGAAGAGACTGGGGGCTTCCCAGTTCCCACATTATTCAGATATGTTCAAAGCCCCACACTCAGCACATTTCTATAGAAGATACTAACCCTTGTTTCTCTAGAGAAGGGAGAAGAACATAAACATCTGAGTCACAAAGAGCTGACTGAAGTCATGCCAGCACACTGAGGCATCGTCGTGGCCTGCTTTGAAAATACAGTGCACTTCTCAGACGGTGACACATATTCAGGTGTTCTGGCTCCTACTGTATTCAATCACAATGGATTTTTAATGAAACGCCAACTTGGGTTACAGCTCTGATGGAATCAATTCACAGCATATTGGATTTGACTGAATTGAAATCGTATTATTTTTATTTTACACAAAGCCCCTACGTTAGGAAAAGCCCCACATGACGACAGTGATGGCGCTGCGCTTTGTCAAAACATGTGTTGCTATCCAGATTCTCAATGTGTGCACTTAATATGCCATGCTAGTAATAATGACAGGAAAGTTGATATGCTCTTTTATTATAACTTTTAATGGATGCTCCATATATTTGGATTAGGGTTTGTATATGTTTTATTTATGGATTCCTTAAGGGAGGATTCCACCGTTATGTTAGTGACATATAGTCCAATTCCAGGAAATAAATCCAAATGCGGGAGAGGACTGAATCTGATAAGTGAAGCATGTTACAGACCAGAAGATGGTGAGATATGCAGTAAAGTGAGGAGGGTAAAACAACAAACTAAAAAAACAGATTGCACTGCTTTCTCCAGAGTTTAACTCCCCATACAAAAGAGGTATCACGTCATTGCCAGTCTACTCTGTAGCACCCAGATGGTGTAAATCACACCGTCCGGACACCGACCTTTCTCTCATAAGGGAAGAGAGGGAGATCTCTCACCTAGCAGTCTAGGAGGCAAATGATAGAGAAAGCCTTCCCATTAACAAGCACTCAAATTGTGAAATCTCTGCAGGACTCTACCTGGAAATGACTACTGAAACGGTCAATATGTGCACACAGACACAGCCCATGTTTGTTTTTGCGAACATGAACGACAGACAAACAGAATTTGAGGTTCTGATATTTTGTGTGTGAAGTCCTGAAGATTTTGGACCTCCCATTTTAAGTTCATAAGGAACAAACCTGACAACGATTTTACTCACATTACAGAGATGACTCTGAAAAGAAGGATTAAGGTAGGATTAGAGTTGAACTTGCCTACACTTGAACCGTCTCCAACCAACTAATATCACAAGGTAGCATCAATACAGCAGAGAGCAAATTCTGTGGTCTCACATTGTAAATCATTTGGACGATTGCCGAACGTTCTGCCTAATGTCACTCAACTGCTGAAATATGACAATTAAGCTCATGTTTTCAATTCCTTGTACATTATGCATTATGATCATGACTGTAGTAATTGACTCACATTCCATAGCCCTATACATGTTATTAGTCACACTTAAAATTACTAGGGGCTACGGTTGTGGTTAATTAGCCTCTACAATTCGCCAAAGATACTTTCAACTTCACATTTGGCCCCAAGAACCTGTCTGACTTTTAGGGAATCCATTCAAAGAATGACTTTCTGATGCATAATCTGTCCTTTTCAGCGCCTTTGGTCTATTCCTTTTAACAACCGACCCCTTTGATATCGAATACTCATTTTTCCATCCTTAAGGCCAAGTTTAGCTGGCTGGCCCCTCATCTAGCTCTCAGCAATCAAAGCAATTTTACCAAAATGGTGAACTATTTATAGACAACATTTGTAATCAATACATTGACTGTACCAGCGCATAATGAAACCAGAATGACAACACACAATTTGGGAGGGTGCCATCTATGCAAGGTTTGGTTCTAGATGCTGCACAGTCGCAAGTAAGTGATGGAATGCCATTGAAACATGCCACTCCTACTACTAACCCCGATATGCACAAGAAGCCCATGCAGCGTGCACCATTTGGAAGGCATCTGCTCTTCCTTACCACTTTCTGTCTTTCAGTCTAGTCTGTAATATGCAGGAAGAATGCTGATGCCACAGTGTTGTTGCATACATTTGTAATAGTCAGATGTAGTGTCCTACTCCATGGGACACAAGAAGAAGGACAAGGGGAAGGAAGTCTTGTTTTGGATTGTGTCGCTTGTTCCTTCCACCTCCACCAAGTCTGAAAATATTCCAGACGGGCTGCTGGTCTATACTCTCTGGTCGTCTGACACTTCCAGTCACCAGACCTATCCGCTAATAATAGACCAGTCCCTGTTCAGTTAAAGGGCATGCTTCTCATACTCCAAACACATCTTGATCACACATTCCTTGGCAGGTGCACCATACAGTATGTCATCTGGAGCCATTGTTTGAAACTATTATCAGAATTATTTACTTTTGATAAGATCGTTTTAGTTTCATGTAGTTGTTGATTGATTTGAACCTTGTCACTGAGGGAGTGGAAGTTTAGCCTTGTCGTTGTTACTTATAATTTATGAAACCCATGATTGGACCCTTTTGCAAGCAGAAAAGTTCAAATCCAGTTAATGATAACTGTTGGATGTAATTGTATGTTGAACAAGCACTAGATTACTGCCTGGACTGATATTATTCCTTAGGTAATGGTTTTACGAAAAGACAAACAACGGCTCTGTGCATTACCTCAGACAAGGACACACACAGTCAGCGTATAACTTGTATCTACTTTTTTACACCCAGTGAAGAGCACACAGGGGTTGCACCAAACTATGTACTCCTATTGGAACCGGTCATTATTGGTGCTATCAAATTCTGTATGCTCTCTAAGTGAAATCACCCACAATGCATAGAGGCCGGGACTACAGATACCTGAGATCGTTGGACTGACCAAAGTGACAGGGGTCTAAAACACTCTATCAGTGAGTCCAGTAAGGATTAGTTCATGCCGTCACTTGCCAACCCCCTAAAGGGATGTTGTCGAGCAGGTTGCCAGGAGCGACAGACTGGCATGTCAATACACATGTATGAATGGCAGCTTGTGCGGCCCAGCATACCCTCTGGTACTCTAATGTCATTGAGAGAGGCTTCCGACACTCTTCCACCACCATTGGTGGGACTGTGTAGGTAACACTGAGTTTATGGTGCATGTTGGTGGGGGCAGTAGCAGATGCAAAGTTCCTAGTAAGGGCTTCTTCTAGTTCAGATAAGCAAAGCCTTTCATCAGTGTGACGGCTTTTGGCACAAGAGAGAGCAGCACCGGCTAAATACCAGACGTTGTCTCCATCATGGGCCAGGTGATGGGATGAAAGCTTTTGCAGTCACTGACCAAGACATCAGTATTCACCTAATGATTGGCATCCTACAAAGGAATGCTGTCTGTTGTCTTCAACCCTCTTGATTGGTATGCAGCCAAATACACTATTCTCTTTTATAAGGCAGACACCAGCTGTCATCAGTCTAGAACTCAATATTTTCTTCTCAATATATATCAGTCAAATAAATAAGTCGGCATAAATAGATAATTAACATAGTTGTTAGTTGCAGGTCTAACTCAGTCATTGTTTTCTTAGTTGTACCATGACCAACAAAAAAACATGTCAACAAGAACGCTGATCAGGAATTAAACATTTAAGATGCTCATCAGGCAAAAATACTAAACAATCTTTAGTTCTATCCTCTTTCCACTATTTCATATCATTGTATATCTTGAGGTTTTGACTATCTATCAGGTAAATAAAGCAATATCAAACTGTGCTCTGGGAAATTGTGATGAGCATCTTTAAACCAGTTGTACTAAAATACATAACATAATCTAATGGATATGAGTGTCATTGTGGTATTTATGAGCAGATAGTGTGCAAAGATGTAATGTTAAATGTTTATCTCAGTTCTCCTTTAAAATCTAGTTCTTCGTTGTTAGCAGATCTAATGACAACTTTGGTCCTTAAACACACACAAACGCTGGGCCTGGTTTTGGCATGCGGTCAGTGCTTGTTGTTTACACTGCGCTTCCTGTGTGTCTGGGCCCCCTTGCCCTCTTACATCACCCTATTCGCTGCATGAGGGACACAACAGGGTGAAGGGGCGACGGGTTAGAGGGGTAAGCGATGAGGTAGTTCATTAGTCCACCGGGCGGCCCATCCCAAATGAGATGCACATCCATTCTCTGTGTGCTTCCCGTGTTCCTCTCTTCTTTCCTTTTTGAGTTGCCGCCCTTTTCCCCTTCCAGTCTTTTGATTTCACACTCTGGGTCTCAATAGGGGTTTCCTCACCTATTGTTTTGACTCATTTGCATTTTTCAAGAAAATGTGCTGCATTTGCACCCTGTTTTCTAAGTATTTCTTGCTAAGTTAGCCACATTTAGGATTTCCAACCTATCTTTATTGTTGATTTTAAACCTCAAGTAAGTCCTGTTGGTGGGCTTACAGTCAGGCCACTCCACTTTTGATCAGGCGACGGAGAAGGTTGCGTTGAAGAGGGAAGCGCTTTTCTTTTCATTAATATTCAATGTCTCTTGGCCTATATTTTTACTCTGCACTGTATCTTGGGAAGACATTGGCAGTGCTCAGGATGCTGCATTTGGGAATGAGCAGCAGTTCTTGAACTTGAACTCATTGACTGACTGGTCACTATCATGTTACCAAGATCATTTTTTAAGCTCTTCATTACTTCTTTGAGTTTGTTTCACACCGGCAAAAATATCCCTCCCCTTAGGTGTTAACGAGCTGACACTGTCCTAAGAATGTGCTGTCATAGTTGTCTGATGCTGTCATACAGTGAGTCATGTGTTTTGCTCCGCTGTTTTGAACATTAGCTCTTTCTAACCCCAATTCATCAGTCCCCTATGAGGTTGATGAACAAGTAGAACATATAGCAGTGTGGTATATTGTGTGAGCCCGCTGCTTAGTACTGTTCCCTGTCAGATAGCCTGTACATGGAGATAAGAGCTTCCATTATAATGTGGTCACATGCTTTCCCAAGGACATACAGTATCTTCATAATCCTGGTCTCCTGCATTTTTTTTTTTAAATAACGGCATTTCTTATTCTTTGGACATAAATATGCTTAATCTGTTATTACATTAAATTAAATTAGATTAGACTGGAAAGGCTCTTGTGCCCTGCAGTCCTAGAGGACTATAGTGTATTTGAGGGGCACTGGGGCAGCACTACATGAAGAAGCAGCCTTTGCATTCTGGGTATATACCTGTTCTAACAAAATAATTTGTGTGAAATTGGATTTCTGCTAGATACGAATTTGTGTGGAAGTAATTACCAGTTGTCCCAGTTTTGACTTGGCTCTTCTTTACTCACAATTTCATCATCTTAATTGTTATGTACGGAATTCCTTTGTGGTTGCACATTGGGAGTGTATCTACAATTTAGCTTTTGCAGAAGCTGTGCTACATTTTCCCAAACTAGCATTTGAAGTAACGCTAGCATCTTTTCCAACCTAGCATACATGCCTCTAACTGGGAAATGGCACTGAGTCTGTGCTAATAACCTGCTGATTCTCAACCTGCCATTCTGCTCCCTCACCGTGATCATGCATGTATGCATGCACCCGCTTCTCAGGGGTTCCTTTACTATTTTTAGCTGCCTTTTACATATATCTTATTCCTTTGTATCACTTTTGCTTTTGCATGCATGTGAATGGGTCCAGCCGAGTGCCTCAGGCTTTGTTTGACACCTACAGCTAAAGAGGCCCCATAATAGGGAGACATGTGGGGGCCAGCTGAGCCAGGGTGCAAGGTGACAGTGATCTTCAAGCAATGAACACACACAGCATGCCACACATTCCCGAACCTTCTTTGACCCACTTTTTAGCTGCTAAATATATTACCCATTTAGTATGAGGCAAAAACAAAGCAACCATGCCATGACGCCACTGCTTTTAGATGCTCTAAAGATTGATTTACTTGCTACCACCAGCATAGTAAGAGATTATGCAAGAAATGCCATCATCATAATACTATTAACATTATGCATAATCTCTTACTATGCTGGTGGTAGTAAGTAGCCTACATTTAAGGAGCATACTATTAAATTGTTTGCTCCTTAAACAATAATAATTAAAAGATGATTAAAACATAGCCTTTCAGGGCCTCTGAAGAAGCAAAACAGAGCTTTCAACTTGACGATTTTATCAACTTTGTGGAATGCTAACCAAATGCTTCTCCTGCGTATTGTCCTCCCTAGCCATCCAATAATAACCTCCACCAAAGTGTTTTCCCGTGTCCAGGCTAGTTGAAGGCGTGGGCATCTCAGAGGAAGTAGATGTGCATTGATTTATGAATATGAATAATGTAAGTGATGTCACAAAGGGTGGTCTAATGGCTTTTGTCTGTCCCATGGGTGCAGTGCCTCTGGAGTGTAAATTTACCTTAAGGAGGCATTTGATCAGGATTCCATTGGTAGACCCACTCTGTTGTATGGGTTGTGTTAATAATATAGTTAAAGAATAAGACTAATATTCCTGTTCCTGCAATGATTTGCAAATAGGTACACCACATTGAACTTGTGTTACATAAATAGGGATAGTTTTGTCTGTGACATCAGCAGAACACAAAGTTCATGATTGTTGAATCAATTTTGTCACAGCATTCAGTAGGCTACATGTGCAAATATTATAGGAGCATTTTCCTCAAGTATTTCCCAATATTGTTTGATGTAAGCGGTTTTCGTAATACACATACCCGTCACTGTGTCAGCACAGGACAGGAAAAAGTCCCCAAGTGCATTTTGCATGCCTATGTTTGCTAGTGTGACCTCTGTGGTCGGTCTCTCGCACAATAACGTCTCGGAACCCAGGTTTTGGCAACAGCAGTTTTTAATGGCTCTGCATCTGCATATTTCATAGAACAAACAGCGGAGAGTCATCAACGTGGGCACGGACAATAGTGTGTTCACTCATGGAATTCTCTCAATGGCTTTTCAACTATTACAGTGTGATCGTATAGTGGTATTTGGTTCACATAAATAAAATAAATAAAGCATAACAGAAGTCTCACTCTTCTTTTAAACAATAAAGAAATGTCCTATATAATAACAAAAACATATTCTTCTTTTCACAGAGCTCACATAAGTGCATTAACCTGCTATTACCATAGTTTTAGTAACCTCTTAACATGTATTACAAAGTGACAATAAAACACTAATATAACAAACCAGCAGACAATATTTGAGCTGCACAATATTAAAACACCTTGCAAAAGTAACACATAGCTACTGTACATACCTGCATATTTCATAGAACAAACAGCGGAGAGTCATCAACGTGGGCACGGACAATAGTGTGTTCACTGTAAAGACGGCACATAACGTGAGCTAGCTTAAAACAGGAATTTTCCCGACCAATAAAACATACAAAAGGCGACTTGAAAACAAGCAAAAACATGGCGAAACGTATCTTTAACATATATATTTTCCTACTTTACATAAACAGCTCAACTTCTAACTACAGTTCATATAGTTAATTATTAAATATGCGCACAGACTCAACACACGTATTACCTCATGGAATTCTCTCAATGGCTTTGGAAAATCCCCAGAATGCATTGCCCTAATGACCCAACTACTCCGTGCAGGTACACGTTTACGACAGTAGATGGCGCTGTTGCACCATTTTAGCTGGATTTAAACAAGAACTCAACCAACCATGTTACACTAGCTTGCAGTCTTCTTCTTCACTGTGCTACCGCTAACGATCAAGCTACTAATGGTAAAAAAAAGTATTTCTTTGAAATGAATTGCAGTTGTAAGTTCTTCTGAAATGATGAATTGATTGGTTGACTATTTGAACGGAAGAACAACAATCGGCAACTACTTTTATTATCAAATACAATTTGTGGCATTTATTATTTAGCCACACATTCACAGGTTCCAGCATCTAAAATGTGATGATTTGCTGATTTCAGATCATAGAAGTTAGAATTTGTAGGTGTTGGATTTTTTATTTAACCTTACAGTTTATAGACTGAAGAGTTCATGAACTAAACAAAAATGCAGTGTATTTATCAATAACAGTCATAGTTGTTAAATGCAGCTATATTTTCAAACAGTTTCTTGGATTCTACGATTTTCCCATCAACTCTCAGTCATCTCTCGTACACTCCGTCCTCCCAGTTGTCTGGTAGCCTAGGCCCTAGACTGCCCGCATCAATCAGCCCTTGTTTCAGTCCCTTACTACGCAGCAGCAATGCTCTCCCTCAGCTCCCATCCCGTTTTCTCTCCAGAGGGCTTCAGGTTTCATTGGTATTCATTGTCAGTGCCACCAACATACCAGAGTGTGTTACATTCTCATTCTCTTGGTCATTGACCATATAGATCACAGTCCTGTCAGCCGGCTCAAGTTCTCAGGTGTATAGGGGAACTTTCACAGGATATTATGAGGCAACATAATACCTGTCTGTTAGAGCTGCACTTGCTCCTATCACCTTCTGTAGCTTAGTTATCTGCCCCCAGGGATCTGTAAAAAAGTGTCCTATGATAAATTCAGAGACAGGGTTATACTGTATATTTCATCACCTGAGCCATGGAAATGGAACGCCTGGCGGTGTGTGTGTGTGTGTGTAGTATGATTTGTAAGGAAAAATGTTTCAGGGATTTGGCTAATAAAAGGGAAATAGTAAATCACGTGAGTCTTTTGTGCAAGGATTTTCCCTCAATTCAGTAGCAAATACTAATGCAGCATGAAAAGCCTACAGCGGGCAGTGTTACTGGATTTACTCTGGTTTAAATGAAAGTAGTCACATCCCGGTTGCTGCGCTGTCATATGGCATAGTACCCTTTTCTAAAGTAAACAATTTATATTGTTATGTCGACCCTGATTAAATTAGTGTCTCTCTCTCTCTCCCTGTTTTCTCCCCTCAAAGCATTTTGCCTCAAAATTGCGCTGAACTGACTCCAGTGTGCATCTTCTACTTTCAGTTTATCTCACTACTACTCACCCTCTCTCCTTCCTTTCTGTTCCTCTCCTGTCATTGCAATGTTTTGGCTGCCGTCCCGTTGCCACGCAGAGACCACAACAATGGCCCCTCTCTGTCAAGGCACATCGCTGCCTGAGGAATGCTTATTTAATAGTGGGATGCTTGGACGGTGGAAACGCTTTGTTTTGTCTCTCAGCTGAGCACTTTCATAGACTCCTACGGCTCTTCTGTCTGGGCATCAGGCTTCATCCAACATCAGTAATTGCCCCTTAGTTACAGACTGATGACATTAACTTCTTCATGAGCCAAGCAGAGTTCAGACAATCTTTGCAGTAAGGCCTGGTATCCTACTAAATGTAGTTGCAGTGGTGAGAAGTTTGAGAGTGAGAATACCTGTTCATTTGGCTAATCATGCAGACCTTTGTCTAGCATTGTCTGGTTATTTGGATTAAAGGTGAAGACAGAAATTATGTTGTTGTCAAAATGACTTTTTGTCAAAATGAGTGAATATCTCCTCACCATCCGCTACCTGTATGTAATGGTATTGGTTTGTGTCGTGTATGTGCTGAAAAAAACACTCCAGTGTACAGCTTAGCCTCTGTTAAAGGGCATGTTGCTAGCTACGTTGGGCCTAATTTGTTTACATACCCTTTGTTTACATACAAGTTTACAAAATCTAGGCTGTGTATCAACACTGGATTTCTTTTCAGCACACAAACAGTACGGACGGGTGCCAGTTCGTGGGGAGATATTTACAAAAAGTGATTTTTGACAACAAGAATTTAACCTTTAAAAATAGTCAGAGCTTCACTCACAAGGGAGCAGTGGGTTTATATGTTGCATGCTTGTTTTTGAGGAGCTTGCGAGGCACAATATACTTTGCGTACTCTATAGAAAGCTATAATCAATTCTGTTTAAAGTTGCACACAGCATTTGGTCTCGCTGCTCATTGGTTGTCTCCTATGCACACTGTTGAATAGCACAGCGTTCTTGAAGTAAATCTTCAGTGCATTCACTGTCCTAGTGCGACAGCCCCCTGACAGTCTGGGTTGTTTTCAGCCCGAGTCTGAATAATTTACAGCATGTTGCCCCAGTGTTTACCTTCAGAGACTATGCAGAAGAAACTGTGCTCCGACATGGTTCCACAGGGAGCGCAGGGGTAACAGTGCTGAGTGGACAAAGCCAACTGTCCCCCTCATGAGGGTCTTTGTTCGGCCGTCAAAGCCTAGGCAAACTAATGTTTGAGTAGGAGATTCAAGTTCAGCAGCCTGCCAAATGCTAGCACAGCCATTCTTGTATCAAAACACTTTTAAAGTCTACACATGCATACGGATGACTCATGAGCCTACACTGGCTCCTATCGATTTAGTTTTCAACGCAGTGAAGTTGGACCGCCATTGGGAAGATGATCACTCTGCTTCCGTTCTCCTAAGCAATTTATTTTATCTCAATAGAATCATGGAGGATGCCAAAAAGCAATTACTGTGTTTTTTTTCTGCCAGTGGAGTCAGGCCATTCGCTGAGGGCGGTCTGTCGATAAATCAGTCCCGAACAGTCCAAATGGTATTAGGCGTGGAGTTAGAAGAAGCAGGCTTAAGACTTATTATCTTATTGTCCTTCTGAGGCAAATGGTGTAATCTCTGCAGCAGATAATGTTGCTCAACAATGTGAAAGAAACATTGTACAGTAACAAAGAAGCTTAGATCCTATCTTTGGAGGTGTTCTGTATGCCATTGTGTTTTATGCATTGCTGAATATTTGACTTATCAATCTGAAACTGTTGTCAAAGATTGCAGTCTTCTCTTTTATAGCCATGGACTCCACCCAACACCACTTTACACTGTTGAGGAGGTTCACGTCATCCACACTGAACTACTTCATAGGCCCGGCAGTGAGAGAGGAATGAAGAACGACTGGTTGAATTCCGTCACTGACTGTGTGCTCTTCTTACCTTAGGTTTACTTTCATTTACTCAACTTGTTTTTCTTCCCCTCTGTTTTTCTTCTCTTTGAGCAGCAGCTCCCCACTCCTCAGATCTGGACACAAAGCCCACGCGGCCTGACCCGGAGGGCGAGAGCAGCCCTGAACAGACAGACAGCACTCACAGAATGGAGTCTCCAGCTAAGAAAGACACAGACCGCAGATTGACTACACCTACCAAATCCGACAGCATCGCTCGAACACCTGGGTCACCTGCATCACCTGCCCCAAGGTCCAAAAGGAAGGAAGGTAAAAGAACATGTCCCCAGTAAATTACTTATGTATATGATGTTCGTTCCGTGTGTATTATGGAAGCTATATTTGGCCTGACATCAAGAAGCTCTTATCCAGCAGTCTGCCGGAGTTAGGTCAGCTCTCTCGAGGCAAGGTAATGCCCCAGGATCGAAGTAATGGTGTAATAGTGACCACATGCTTTCAGATGAGAACCTAAATCCAATAGAGCTGCAGCAGGTTATATGTGAGTGGTGGAAAAAGCATGAAACAGAAGCTGCTATGATGAGGGAACATCTAAAAAAAATGTTTTACGCCAAAATTAAATTAGCAATATACCAGTAAAATATGGACAATATAGCCTTCTTGATAAGTGGATAGCTATTGCTGACACTGCCATGCACTGGTCCCTTTTAAAGGGTTGGCAAAGGGAACCTGAATGAATGAATCCCATTTCAGTGAATGATGCCAAGGAGGCATTTAGTTTGATCTGGTAGTTGCACCATAGATATTTCCACAATGCTACCAATTGAACTCCTTGCAGCCACTCAGTAACAGCACAGGCAAACTCAAAGGAGCATGTTTGGGGGATTTTGAAAAGTAAGCCTCTTTTCTCTCTCCTTTTATTCTTTATCCATAATCCATTCACTGTGGTCATGGTCTTTATTCCCTTAGCGTGAGGTGATGGGGATAAACCCTTCCAAAATTCCTAACTGCAGTACAACAATACTTCCAGTTTTGATACCTTGTAATGACCTCACCCACATTGGCTTTATCAATACTTTTATGGTGTTCTTGGTTTAATATCAAACGTCTTGTCCAGTTTAGAGAAATATGTAGTTCAGTTCTTATTTTCCTGATTCCTAAAATGACCCACGCTTCTCATTTGTCCTTAAAGTTAGCTTTTTCTTTGCTTTTTTTTGGTTTTGGCAAAGCTCATTACTTGTAAGGTTTAACACCACCCATAGGGGTATGTTGAAGATGAAAAGCACTCTGTGGCCACTTAATTAGTCAAATTAAATGGTGAGGCTTATAGTTCAGCTGGGAAATGCTGCTTGTGGAAATGGTTCTCCTCTCGTCACATCTCCAACATTTTCCTGTGAAAATGAATTTCCTTCATGTTGGTGGTGTGTCAAGGGCTGACTGTTCCTCTGTTATTATTGTGTTTCTTGAGTCAGAGAATAGTGAAATAAATTTATTTGCAAACACCTTTTTTTCTTTCAGATTATTGTTACGTTTGCACAATGAGGGTTGCCCAAAACACTGCACTGTACCATAATGTACAGGCAAACAAAATAACAGAGCTGACATTTTGTGAGGATGCCAGAGTGTATGTGTGTACAGTCTGGAGCCTTAACACTACACCAAGTAGTATTTTTCTCAGTTTTGTCAAGGAAAGCTTTGTGCATGTGACGTTATGATTAACATGGCGGTGGTGAGTTGCATACAGCAGCACATCACACCTAACCGAAGCAGTGCACATGGGCTTTACATAGTCCTATAAATATCAAAGTGGGTCAGAGGTTTTTTCTTATGGGAGGCTGCATGGCAGATTGTTTCCCTGTTTATGATGCACGCCTCCCCTGTTTGACACTGCTGAAGGATAAGTTCCTTTGTGTTTGACATTGAACATCTGTTCTGTGAATACTAAAGAGAGATCAAGACTGCAGACTTTTTGCCAGTGGTGGACAGGTTATATAGTGTATATTCACATGGTGGTGGTTTTAGTCTATTCACATTCAATGCCAATTTATTTGGATGGGCTGCAATTCTGTATAATGATGAAGGTATAACAAGACAAACGTGAATTCTCTTTAATCACATTCATGATTCATTATTTAATTTTCTTGATTTATTGACTGATCAATTGAATCTCAGCAAAGTACAAAAAAAAAAGACTATTACAATGAATCCGAGAAAAACATAACAATTTCGTACTTCAACAAATATTCACACTTGAAAACGGCCCCCAACCTTCACTTTTTATTTCAACAATTTATCAATTATATAAAAAAAAAGTAACTTTATACATTTCCTACCTGTCAGGTAATTGATGAACGACATAATAATTTCAGCTTTAGTAATACTTATTGGGACATTCTTTTGAGCACATACAGAGGCAAACAGTGCCTTTGGTGAGTCAGAATGACAACATGTTTACCAAGAAAGTAGAAGCTGCTATCATGAAAGGATGCAGTTTGAATTCTTGAAATGGTTCAGTTCAGTGTTTGCTTGCATTGCTGTTCCCATTGGCTTATGTTACTGTGTGAGTGTTTCCACTAAGGTATTTTGGAAGGAATGTTTATGTGTAAGCAGATATATGCATGTAGTGCTTCACTGTAGTCACATCACATTCAAACATGCACCCACATCCAAATGGCATAGCAGAATTAGTGAGACTTCCAGCTGCAGCTATTATTTGGAAAATATTGGCTATTTTGTATGAAGATTTTTCTTTGTTCTTTTTTTTCCCTTTTTTTTAAATCCAGATAATATGGTACATATCAGCTTCAGACATAAAAGTAACATCAGTGTTAAAATGATGAAATTGACAGGTTCCCGCCATTGTCTTGTGGCACAAGATTTTGAACGAGTATTACGAGTTACTTCAGTGCTTTCTTAACAACATACTATTTTAGATACAGAATAATAACAACAAGACAGACTATGCTCTTTTCAGCCATAGTGGATGTAGCATTATTGATACAATTATATACTCCCTGTCCCCGCCGCATGACACAAGTTGTCCTCAAGGAATGATTTCCACTAAGGTAAGCTTGACTAACCAGCTTTAATTAAGTTCTTGGTAAGAGCTTTGAACCTTAATCGCTCATTTATATGGGAGCATGTAATGAATCACGCTTTGTGAAATACAAGGCAAAGAACTTAATTAAAAATGTTATGATATTGCTACCATGCTGTGTTGTCATTGCATATGAAATAATATTGTGATTGTTTTTACTGACAAGGTCTGTAAACTTAAAAAAAAGTGTTTAATTGGGCTGTATGGGTTTTACTTGTTTTTAAGTTAATGATGACTTACACATCCTCTCTGTATTTTTCTCTCTGAATCCATTCTCATCCCAGACCTGGTTAGGTCAGAGGAGAGGCAGAAGCTTGCCAAGGAGCGGAGAGAGGAGAAGGCCAGATATATTGGTGAGTGGAAACAAGGGGTGGGAATTCAAGCCCATTACATAGGAGGAGAGCTCCCCCTAGTGTTGGGGTGAACAAGGTTGTTGTTTTACGTTTGCCTTTTGTGTTGCTTGGTTTTAGGCTGCAGATGGCATGCACATGTAGCACAGGGAAGAAAAAATGTCTTGCCCACGCTTCTGCACAGAAGTGACTGAAATTGGCAAAAGTCAAGCCTCCCTTGTGCCAAATACAGACGTTACTGCATGCATGCTGAAATAGACGAGCACTACGACAACATTTGCTTATTGTATGTTTGTTTATTAACTAGTATGTTTAGGCTCTGCACTTAAATGTATGACCATTAAGACAATTCTATTTGAATTAATTCAAGATATTCCTCACATTGACACAAATGTTGCATTGATATAAAAAAACGTGGGTGTCATCAGAACTGACATGGCTGTACTTTTTATATCAGTTGATAATGCATCTCTTTGCCCAAGTCCTTGCATATTTGTTTAACACACCGCTGTCACATTATCGGTCTGCTACACGCTGTTCGTACACTGCTTTGCATGATTGACAGTTGCCTCTGTCTTTTCTCTCACCTCCTCCTCCTGCAGAAGAGCTCAGCATGTTACAAGGTAAGCCACTATGTGTATGTGGCATTGGTGGTGATGAACCCTTTCTGATCATTCTGTTACATTTGGATGTCTCAATTTAATTTAAAGTTCCGTAGTTTTCACTATGGTTGGGCAATACATTGAAATCTGAGCCACTGAATAACCTTTCCCTTGTTGGTATGTTTGTTAAAAGCTCTACCAATATGGCTTCAAGAACCATATTGAGTTGGATGCTAACTTGATGCTTTATGGTCTTTAGGCTTCGGACATATTGCCCAACCCTAGAACTGTATCATTCATTTCCTCCCGATGGGTTTCCTTGTTTTAAAATGGTGGTTGTTTAATTTTTTCTTCATCATAGTAATATGTACTAATTGCAACCTGTCCTCTCTCTGAACCTCATCAATGTGTCTTTTTTTCAAAAATCATGTAGGCATAGACTGATTCACTCACTTAACCAATCATTTATCTGTAAATACATTTTATTATTGGTTTGGTAAGCAACATGGCCTATAGTTGCTGATTCTCAGTTCATAAATAACATATAACATGCCCTGAGTTTGAACTTGTTCATCCACATCTCCTGACTGCAAACAGCACAGAGCTCCATGGATTTTGTATCAAGAGACAGAATGTTTGGACCACATGCCGCAAAACTACTATGATTACTTTCTTATTGAAAAAGGAGTTGGAGCTTTGAGAGACACTTGTGGACAGATTTATCTTGGCTGCAAATTTAAATTAAAAAAATAAATACTATTTTGCCAGGCACAAAATCACACAGTTCAAAACGTTTGCACTGATCTTTTTTTATTCTTTTTAGATTGGTTGTGGACATACACAGTCAAAGCCCATTAATTAGTTTTCCCCAAAGCTAGTATATTAACGTTTTAGTTAACCCATTGCTGCATAAAATAGAGAATTAAATCATTATCATAATGTTTTTCCTAACATGCCACTGATTTATTTAAATGCTCATACTCGTACTTTTAGTAATGCCAAGCTGTCTAATCCAACAGTGTTTTTCAACAACTGTAAAATGACTTTGACACACTCCATAGCATGGATCAGTGTAATTGGGCGATCACTGGGGCAAGCCAGATGGTAGGGGTCGACTGTAATACTCTGTCAGACCTGGATAAAAGATGAGATCCTGCCAAAGCTTGTGTTCACAATATCAGCTTAAACAAGATACTTTCAGTCATCACTAGAATTACTAGTTCAGTAGTAACAGGGGTAAACTTAGCCAAATCCCCTAGCTATCTTACCTATCGTCTCTTTCTCTTTTATGTTCAAGTTAAGCTTTGAAAGTGGATTTTTCTGCGACTGCACAGAAGCTACTCTGCTTCCCCATCTGTGTTTGGGATGGTATAAATAGCTCATGCACCAGGGATAGAGCAGCACTGTCTTTCTGTTTATTTAATGATCTTACTGTAGTAGTAGGTCACCATGCTACTTGTCAGAGCTGCTCACTGTCAAGAGAGAGTTGAGGGATGCTTTTTGAAGCAGCAATGTCTCTTTAACATATTCAGAACTGGACAAGTGTTTTTCACTAAAAGCTTTACAGTACACCTTTAACGATTTGTATCACTAGACTGTAAAGATGGTTTCTTACTTATGGAGGACATTTAGCTGCGATCATCTAGGATATGCACTGCAGCAGATATGTTCTGCAAGGTACTTGGCAAGCAGTGCCTGGATAAAACCTAGCTTTGTTGTTCCCTTCTCATATAAAAGCGGAACTGCGTGCCTCCCAATACATTTTGAACCCAGAGTCTCGCCCCCCCAGCGTCTTTGAAATGATCCGTCACCATATCCTGAAATCCACAACCAGTTGCTTTTGTTGCATCAAGTGCTTTAGAGAGCCAAGCCTCGCCTCTTTGCAGGGGCTGATTCTTCATGGAGGTTTTTACTTTGTAGTTTAAAGAAATATGGTGAGTTGTGTGCACACAGAGAGGCAGCTGCAAAAGGGCCTGCTTCACGCCCTCTATGAATGGCTCAGGCACAAGGAGACAATTTCCATATCAAAGTGAGTGCTTTATTGAAGCTGATGTTGACACTTTATGCGATTAGTGTGCTATAAAAGTGTCACTTCAGAAGTACTAGTATCTGTCTAGCTGTATTATGCATAATTCTGTGGTACAGTCAAGCAATTGAATTTATTTGGCAAACACAAAGCACGATTAAGGCTTTAGTTGTGACGTTAACTACAGTGAGGCTTGACTTTTTCATTACTTTCTTCCAGCTTCAAACAATATTTTTCTTAAACTCCTAGCGTAGCAAAGGATGCGTCAAATAGCGTCTCTCAACAGATATATCGCATTAGTCTTTTTACGTCAGAACTGATACAGACCTGTCAAAGAGAAAGTGTACTATAGCTACACTATAAAGGACAGGCAAGGGAAGGGATTGAGGGCTCCTTTGGTTCAGGGCTTTCTTGGTAAAAATCGTATTCTGTTGACGGTGTTTTCTGTCCCACCTTTAGCTGCTAAAAAGAGCGAGTGGCTGGAGAAGGAGGAGAAAGCCCGTCAGCTGAGGGAGCAGCAGATTGAGGAGCGCCGCAGGAAGCTGGAGGAACAACGGATCAAGACGGAAAAACGCCGAGCCGCCCTGGAAGAGAGACAGAAACAGAAACTGGAGAAAAACAAAGTATGCACTGGCTATGTTCAAATGTATTCATAGGATGTGATGGTGCTGTACTTTTTTTTTTTTTTGCTTTGATACCCAGAGGTGAAATGAGGATGCCCCCATTATGGCTGCATAACAAGGTCGTTTGCAGATCAGTGAATTTAGGACAACGAATCCAGGCTTTTTTTAGCCAAAGGATGCACTGTGTCTGTCTGTTTCTGCATTGTTGCCCTTGATGCATTAGGCGTTTAATGAACTAATATGGGTTTTGTGTATCCTTTCCAGGAGCGCTATGAGGCAGCCATCCACAGGTCAACCAAGAAGACGTGGGCAGAGATCCGCCAGCAGAGATGGTCGTGGGCCGGCACACTTAGCCAGAACTCCAGTCAGAAAGAAAGTGAGTACACAAGTGATCCAACCTAAGAACATAATACAATTCATTAATACCCGAAGCTTTTACAGATTATAGATCCTGTCTGTTGAGGTTTTTAGCTTTCGAGTTTTAAGTTAGTGGCATTAACCTTTTCCCCTTCAAATCCATGAGATTTAAGCGGGACTATGCTATGTTGCAGCTCACTGTTGTAACAGCTACACTGAGGTTTATTTTTTCTTTCAATTGTCAACGATTAATTTATTTTCCAGTTCATCCTTTAGTCTGCATCTAGGTGATGTCTTAATGTTGCTTGCATGTTTTGCCCAGTCTGCTAAGTGTCTTAAACAATGAATTAGCTATCAAAAAATAGTGATGGATTCACTTTCTGATCTATTTTACAACTGAACTATGGAGGTAGTTCTGAAGGGTTGCAGCCTTGAAAATAGTGCATCATCACTTTGTTCAGGGGAATTTGAACTAAAAATATATTTTGTTGTCTGCTTCTTAATCCCAACAGCAAAATGAATCTCTTATTTGGGTGGACAGTGTTTTATTGTCACTGCCGGGTTGGTGTATGGCGCTGGCGACAGGTGCTTAGTCAGGAATGTAACACAAACAGATTTTGGACAGAACTGAAGGTTTTGTTTAGTTATATTTTAATCTGATGTGCCTTTGCTGCATCAGTCACACTGCATACCCTTAACACACCATTTAAATTCCACTTCCATCTCTTACACATGAATTCAGTTTAATCAGATAGCCCTTGATCACCACCAGACTATTGATTGCACAAAGCAGAAATATATTCAGTTGCTTTATTGCACAACAAATGTGGCCTTATTATACACACACACACACACACACACACACACACACACACACACACACACACACACACACACACACACACACACACACACACACACACACACACACACACACACACACACAACAGTGCACTGCAGCTTTATGGATGCTATGGTCCCTTTGTGTCATTCTCCCGAGGTGAAAGTCTGAAGAGTCCCCAGTTTCATCCCATGCCATGTAATCACGCCTGCCATATGTCAGGGGAATTATTGACTCTCTAATCAATCTCTTCCTTCCTTCCTCCCTCACCAGCCTGCCGTCTGTCAGATGATGGACGTAGTCAAGCGTAAACAGACAGACAGTGAAATGGCCTAGAGTTCAGGATGTTATTTAGGAAATTCTCCGCAAAAGATCATACTGCATGCAGTATCCGAGTATAGCTCATATATGTTGTCAAGAATGCAAGGCTTTGCCCTTTTCTGCTGTGCCACTTTATGTCATCAACTTGAAATGAGTGTGTTTTTCAGCAGCATTTTTCCAACCATTGTTTGAGTAGCTTTAAAAGGTATTGTTTAAAGGTTCCCTGTTTGTGGTTGACAGGCTGTTTGATGGTATTTGTTTTGATGGGAATTACGCAATAGGCATGAACCGTCGTTGATCTTTACATTCTACCAAAATCACAAAAAAGAGCAAACCAATTCTCTCATTTACCTCAATTAACAGTTTTAAAAATTAAATTAATCTACACAAAAAAATGAAAAGATGTCCCAGTTGCTCTGTACTATCCACAAAACCTCAAACCGGCAGTTTTTTTTCTTTTTTACTTGACCTGCTTCTTTAGGAAAGAATGTGTGCCAATGGAAACGGTTTAGTCTATTTTGTCGGCTAGAGTAATGGAGACACTGTTTATGGAAAGAGATGCTACTGATGAAAATGTAAAGGTCATTTTTATAATGTTGGAATCACCTGGCAATCGGAAAAATAAGTGTTTTTTTGTCATTTGGAGCATTCAGAAATGCACCTAGAGGCTAGCTGGAGTGAACATATGGTGTACTCTGTGTGCGTGTATGAACTGTTATTATGGCAGTGCGTGCTATTGTATATACGCTCAGCCCACAGGATTTTTGCTTAAATAAGGGGTTGCTTACATTATACATACATAACTGTAGTTTCCTTTACAATGTGTGGGTGTATGTTTGTAGAGGCATCATTTCGAGCGTTACACCATTACGCCACAGCCGCCCTTCCTCCTCTTCCTAGCAACCATGTGACCTGTGTGAACATCTGTGTGGCGCTCTCTCGGCTTCTCTTTAGGCAGATGCTCTCGGTCTACGGTCAACCTGCCCAAACACGTGGACACTGTTATAAACAAGCGACTGTCCAAGTCCTCCGCCACGCTCTGGAACTCCCCCGGCAGAAGTAAGGAAGTAACATCTGGAATGCCCCACCACCTCCCCGTTTCGTTTAATTGTTATCCATCAGTCTGCCACCGCTCAACAACGTCTATCATTGTCCTGTTTTATATTTTCTTCCAGTTCTTTCCCTTTGTGATTATTTTCAGTCCCTCTCTCCTCCTGTGCTTGATGGTTGTCAGCTGACCCCATTTCCATCTTCCAAAACCACTATTGAGTTCCTTTTTTTTTTCTCCCCTGAATTTTGGGTCAGGGTTTTTCGTTTCGCATGCTTGCACTTTTATATTACCGCGTTTTTACTTCGTTTGTCTTTTATTTCTATCCATTGTTTGGTTCATTGTGGTCATGTATGTCTTGTGTTTGCACAGTCAAATGGATCCCTTTGTGCTCATTTTCGTAGTAAATGTCTTTAAAGCTGTAGTGCGTAACTTTTTCTTATAAATTTATGTCAGAGGCCCATTGCCAAATGAGTTGACACAAAGCTGAGTAAGCCTATCAGCTCCACAAACGTCTCTCTGCTAAGGAAAAACCTGAACAGCAGAAGGGATAAAATCCATGTTAAGTAGATGCACAGACAGCTTTGTTGTAATTCCTCAGAATTCCTCATGGGGGCGACAGATGATACGCACTATAGCTTTAACTGTCTTGAAATCTTTATTGATTGATTGATTTATTGATTTATTGATTGATATGGAGGTGGGTGTGATTTAATAATGACAATCATTTCTTTGAATCAACTTTGTGCCTTTGAATCAACCTGTCTTCATGCTTCAGATGAGTTAACCAGGTCATGCTGTACTCCTGGAGAGGAGGAGAACATTTTGAGTTTGAAACATGTAAAGTTAGCGAGAGTCAGCATTGTTCAGGAAATGATGTATTCCAAAAACTCCCCGGAGCGGGTACTGTTCCACTTTTTCTACTTGGGAAAAAATAGATGGGTAAAAACAGAGTCTATCCCTCTTGTCATTCTCCTCTCTAGCCCAACACAATCCCATCCCATCTGTGAACATTCGCTGTAACATCTTTCTCGTCCTACACCTTAAACCCAAAGAAGAAGGTGTCTCCCCTCCAAATAAACCAGTCGCCACTTTTCTTCTCTGCCTGTGGTTATAAATAACTGACTCAGTGTCTAGACAAGCATTTACAAAAAACTCTCTCTCTCTCTCTTGGGTGGTGCCACCACTACACCCCAAAGTTATAGCCGACACTTTTACTGAGCTCATTTTCTTTCTCATAATCTATCTGGGTGGCACTGAGGTGTGTTATTGGGGTTTTCAGAGGTTGTTTACGGCTTTATAGCACTCAGGCTGAGTGTGAGCCATAACCTGGACAACTGTTTATTTTCATTTCCCTTTGATTTGTTTGTTTTTGTTGGTATAGTGTGGTAGGCTAATGAAGGGAATAACTCTGCAACGACTGATTGTTCATGGGCTACTAATAATTCAGGTTCCGGTTCAGCCGAGGACGTCAATTTAAGACCTATATTGGAAGTTAATTGAAAAACATAGATTTAACTATCTCTTTTTCCCTACCTGTAGCCCGTGGCCTTGCTCTGAGTCCATGGGAGAGCAGTGTAGTCGACCGGCTGATGACACCGACGCTGTCTTTCCTCGCTAGGAGCCGCAGTGCTGCCAGTGTCCTTAGCAATGGTAAAGATGGGCGTAAGTTGAAAATAAACAAGGGTTAACGTTAGTTTTATATCAGTCACACAATGTCATTTATAATGAAATGAATTCCGCTGCTGTCCCCATCAGACTCTCCTCTCTGTCCCCGTTCGGCCTCAGCCAGCCCCTTCACCCTGTGCGCCCACCAGCCCCACCACCGCTGCTCCGACCGCTGGAGAGTCACGTCCAGCACGCCAGACATCACCCAGCGCCAACACAGACGGAGCTCCACACCTGTAAGTCTGCCTCATGAGCTGTGTGTGTGTGTGTGTGTGTGTGTGTGTGTGTGTGTGTGTGTGTGTGTGTGTGTGTGTGTGTGTGTGTGTGTGTGTGTGTGTGTGTGTGTGTGTGTGTGTGTGTGTGTGTGTGTGTGTGTGTGTGTGTGTGTGTGTGTGTGTGTGTGTGCATGTGTGTTTATACAGTTGGGTCTAAAAGTGTGAGACCTCAAGTTAAAATACTTGCAGTTGTGCAGGTCTCCACCCCTCCTCCTGTTTTTTCTCCTTACATACACCCTTCTCTTACTTTCCATTTCTGCCTTTGCTGCTATTTCTTAGCCAACATGTTTTCCCTCCTGCATAGTGCTTTTTATACGAAGGATTATTACTATTGGTCAGTGCCAAAAAATCTCTTTGATTTGATTGCAGATCTTATATATATATATTTTTAAATATATTCTTATCTAATATTTTGTTATAGTTAACATGACTTAACAGACTGTTTTTAGATGTTTCATATTCCTCAAATATTTTCCATTTCCAGTGTGTGTGTGTGTGTGTGTGTGTGTGTGTGTGTGTGTGTGTGTGTGTGTGTGTGTGTGTGTGTGTGTGTATGTGTGTGTGTGTGTGCGCGCATGTGTGTGTGCACATGTATTTATGTACCGTTGTCATCCTTTTTTCATACAGATGGATAAAAACAAGAAAGAAAAGAGAGACAAAGAACGGGAGAATGAGAAGGAGAAAAGTGCCCTCAGTAAAGAAAAGGTGTTAAAGAAGAGACAGTCTCTACCCAGCATGAGACACAGACCTGATCCAAGGTAACACATAGTTTTGTTCTTATTTATTTTTAATCCAACATCTAACAGTTTATATTGACATTAACAACTGAACATAGAGAATATACTGTATATGTGAGCAAAGTTTGAAACCTTGTGAAAGCTCACCAGAAGCACCATATAACTGAAAGAAAAAGTCTCCACTTAACATATATTACGTCACTCAACACACCCAAAGACCCATGTGGAAAATCTGACATATGATCATTTGCTATTAATACAGACATGGTCACGAAAACCATATATTGTAAACAAGGTTAACCTTACATCCCCTTATCCCACAGGATGTTCCTAGTCAACGGCTTGGTTAATCTAGAGCAACGATGTTTACATCTGCAATATAATGACTTCGTTTTTCATTCACTGTTTGATCTAAGGCATTGCGTTAAAGATCACGAGACGAGTGGTCATTTCCGCTCCTATCCCCAGGCTGCTGAAATCAATGACATCCCTGACAAAAGGCATAGAGTAGGAGAATAGAGCTCTTTGGACTCAACTAAAAGGCAACACAGTGCCTTCACTGCCAGAGGACTAGAAGAAAAAAAATCTTCTTTAGCATAATGGATATGTCCCCTTGTAGTGTTTCATTGCCAGTGCATAGCAGGGATTCTGACCAATCATACACTCTGAGAGTGATGTAATGTTTGAGTGTTGAGGTCAGGTCTCTTCAGGGTTATTCTATTTTGAATCAACATTTCAGGCCAGGTCTATTAAGAATAAGTTGTCCAACTTAATATATATGCATTAGAGAATCATTGTTGCCGAGCTAAGGGTGTAAGGGCAGGGTGACATACTGTATGGAATGTAAAGCCCACTGAGACAAATGTCTATTTGTGATATTGGGCTATACAAATAAAACTGATTTGATTTGATTGTTGACATAATGTCAGTCTTATATTTAACCCCTGTATTTTCCTTTGTTGCAGTCCCAGTCCTTTATCAAGGCAGCGGCCGTCATCCCCGGCCACGCCTAAGGGCAGAACTTCCTCTCCCAGCCCTGCTGCCTCCCCCAGGCCTCCATCCACACGTGGAAGCCCCTCCACCCCTAAAGCTCGGCCCAAAAGAGCCAGGACCCCCGCCAGGATAGACCACCGCACCTCCTCCCCTGTCCCTCGGGACAGAGTGAAGGAAACACGTAGGCCAGCCACTCCAGAGGAGAGAAAAAGTGAGCGGAAAAAAAACATTAATATAAATACGTATATCTGGATTTCTTTCCTACAACATGAGTGCAAAAGATTATGTCTAACCTTTGGAATAATAGTTTGACAAAAAATCTTACAAGCTCCATCCGTCGATGGAGTTTTCTCAGTTGACATCATGTGAACTAAATATGAATTTCATTTGACAACCTTTTATCACCTTATCAAAAACTGCATGATTAGGTCATGTGATGATCACTGAGCAACTCCATCTGCTGTTGAAGACCATACAAGGAGTTGAAAGCTGTGAAACAAGCTTACAATTAATAATAGTAAACTGCACAGTAATCTAGTGATCAATTGTCCTTTTTGCACAGTCATATGACACTGTACATCTGGATTTTGGGCAGCTTCCCTCCATGGTTGAGCCATACCGTGTTTTCTTAATATCCAGAGAGTTCTTCACTGTCTGGCACGGTCTCTTCCTCTGACTGGCCAGAAAAATGGATCTAATGGAAAAATTGAACGAGCTACTGGAAAATCTGTATTTCATCAAAGACGCAATAGACAGAGATTACCATCAGGCTTAATTAGCCATGAAAACAAAGGGAATGTATTTAGTGAGCCACACACAGCTCCATGGTCTGTGTCTTCTCACACACAGCACTTAGAGGCTGCGCTAATGCAACCTTAATTATGTCATTACCAAGTTCTTAGGTCGAAGCTACGGCTGTTTATAATTTCCAGTTGCTGGGCACAGAATGTTTCACAGTGCATGTGAATGGAGAAGACTGCAGTTAAATGTGTTAGTAATAATGATTGATAGACACCCTTCTAAACACCATTACTTTTAGGGAAGCACTTAAAGGTGCACTATGCAGTTTATGGGGAGGGGGAATTGTTTACATTTGTAGAGCCTGCAGTTTACAAAACATATTTTCTCTACATATGATTCTTAGTATTGAATAATTCATAATAATATCATCATAAATAGAATAATAATAATTTTGAAGCACCTGTAACAGGTTCCAGGGATCAAATGTTCCTGTGAGGAAAGTCTGTTTATTCAGCTATGAGAATACAACTTAGAAAATGTTCACTTCTTTGACACACCCAAAGTTACATAGTGCACCTTTTAAATATGTTTTGTTTAGTTACAAAGCACAATGTCTGTTTCTCCTTTAACACTGATTGTCTTTGTTTTAAGGTTCCCCCGTGGTTCCTGCCATCGTAGTATCCTCTGCCGCTGCCTCACCCCACGTGTCCAACACACCGGTTACTACCACTGCAGCCTCCCCGTCAGTGGTGCATTCAACCCCTTCGGTCCCTGCAACATCCCCCACACCCTCTCCGTCAGCCAAGCCCATGGCCGGCACCAACAACCAGGAGGACGCCGCTCGCATCCTGGCAGAGAACCGCAGGCAGGCACGAGAGCAGAGGGAGAGGGAGGAGCAGGAGCGCCGCGAACAGGAGGAGAAGGAGAGGTCAGAGGATATTTTTTTTTCAATATGCCTCAAAAAACAACAACCTGAGAAAGTCAGCCAAGAGTTGACCTTGCATTGTCAGAGGTATGCCAAGCTCTTTCACTCTGAAAGGAATTTTAAACACCTCTGTGTCCGCGCTGAATGACAGTTATTCCCAAGCTGTCTTCTTCCCACTTAGGGGGGGACAAAGTAATGGGTAGTTAACAGACCAAAACCCCGTCAGCCATCTCAAGAGTTATGCAAGAGGTCATGCGGGGGCTAGAGGAACCGTTTTTTCAAAATGCACATTAGCGATGTCAGCCTCAGCCATATGATATTTGAACGTATGCTGAAGTGTAGTTTACAGTATTTAAAATATACTATTTAATGTAATGTCATTATTTAAAAGGCGGTGTAGAATATGATGCATTTATCCATTTTCCATATAATGAATGAAAAGAACATACTGTAAGTAAAACCAAACAGGAAGGCCCCATGCACTATGACAGCACATGCATGTCTGAAGGAGACCTCACTCAACATTGGACATGTGTGTTGCATGAAGAATTTGACAGGCTATTTACAGCAAGTCGCTATTTACAGCGATGCAACTGATGTGAACTCTTGTTGGCACTCGTACTCCATTTCCTTAAATTGTATTATGGTTTCTTGTCGCTTGTGCAAATTTGCAGAGATGGCTTCAAGTAAACAGGAAGTGTCCTGTCAATACAATACTTTTACATTTTAAACTAGGGCTGTCAAATTAACGCGTTCATTTCGATTAATTAATTAATCACAGAAAAATTTACGCGATTAAAAAAATTAACACAGATTAATCGCACTTCTATAATGCCCTTTGACCCGGTGCAAAAGTGGTGCGCAACTGCACCTGTAGCTTGCTTACACAGCCCGCACGGGTAAAAGGGAGAAAAGTAAAGAGAGAAGCAGGTGAAAGGGCGGGGCCGAGGGCTCTATGGACGGTTTATGGGATGCTTCGGGGAAATAAGCATGAAGGTAGGAAGACATCTTACTTTATTTTCCGCAGTGTCTGTGCATTATTGATTTAGTGGGTGCAACAATGTATAGGTTCAAAACAGTATCTCTCAATCTTCCTCCGTGTGCCTCAATTTTGTTTGCTAGCTGTCTCGTCTCCCACGTAAACGGACACCCGCCCTGTGTGTGTGTGTGTGTGTGTGTGTGTGTGTGTGTGTGTGTGTGTGTCAATATTTTTGCCTATGAGTACGACGATGGTGAATGAATCGGCATAGGCATCTGTGGCAGTGCAGTGCTGTCTGTTGTGGAGAAAGAAGTTACGAGAGACGCAGAGCGAGAGAGAGAGAGAGAGAGAGAGAGAGAGAAACAAACTGTAGCAGGCTATACAGCCGTTTATAAACAGGTATAAAAGTGTCATAAAAGTATGCGATTCATTTAGATTAATTAATCACAGAGCCTGTAATTAATTAGATTGATTTTTTTAATCGCTTGACAGCCCTATTTTAAACAGATTACAGCATCCAATGTGTTTGACACATGATTTTATGAAAAATGCTAACCCTCAGCCTTATGCCTAAACTCTTTAAACTCATTGGTGGTACGATGGCCTAGACGTAAGAGGGGCCGACCACTAACCATGAGTTCGCTGGTTTCGCGCATCGGACAGGAGGGTGTGATTTGTAAAACTAGTGGTGGCTGCTAGTACATCTACGGTGCCCACCATCTCTACCATTGTGTCCTTGAACAATCTACTTAACCCCAAAAACTGCTCTAGGGTCACTGTACTATGGCTGACCCTGCTGCGCTCTGACCCCCTTTCAAAGTGTGCTTACTTGAGAGGGGGATATGCAAAAAGTGAAATTTCAATGTGTAAATTGACTAATACTGATAACTTAACTCAACTTTAGGATCCTGAGGGAAGAGCGGACAGTGAGGGAGGCAGAGGAGAGGCGGGTGAGGGAGGAGGAGGCCCGTGCTATGGCCGAGGAGCAGCGGAGGAGAGACGAAGCCCAGCGCCTGGAGGAAGAGAAGCAGGCTGAGGAGAAAGCCAAGGCTGAACAAGAGGAGAACCTGCGCCTCGCTAAACAGGTAATCTGTCTGTCAACACACTGCAATGCAGAGGAAGGAAGCAGCTAAAAGTGTGAGGGGCTTAGTGATGTTGGGTGTAACCGTGATGCAGTTAACAAGTGCTGCTGGTGGTCAGATGAGTGTGAAAGGAACTCACAAGTACTAAAAAGCCAAGGGACACGGGGCTTGGGACACCACCGAGCACCACGGTCACTGTGACAGTTATTGCTGCCTTTTCAAGTGAAGGTCACAGACACGCTGTCTGACTGCATCCTCACATCATTTTTAGGGCACTTTGCCCATCGCACCGCAAACATCAACGCTCTCCTATCGCAGGCACATGATCCGTGTGTGGCATTTTCCAATCTCAGCTCGCATTGACCTTTTTTTGATAGTAGGCCTGTCCAAAAGGCACAGCTCAGTATTTTCGACGTCAGAGGGATGTTGTTCTCCTGAAAGGCAAATATTTATCCGAATGGGTGAGCCAGTAGCTACAATGTGCCCTTTTTACCTTGCCAAGATATGAGTAATATTGACTCTTCATGTGTGTGTGGATGTTGCCGGAGAGAAGCAGGGGAGAATGACGCTTAATTAGTAGACATAACAGATTTTCACCGATTTCCGATGAAACTTGAAATGTGGCTTTTTCCTAATATTATTTGTTTATCCTCTAGAGCTGTAAAATAATCGGCCCTGGCACTGTCTTATCTCTGCAAATAGTCTGTTATCCAGCACTTACACTTTGTCACCCCCTTGTGGTCTTTCACAAAAGTGACCATTGTGGTCAAACATGATTCCAATATAATTATGCAAAGGCTTAAGTATTGTGTTTCGCTCTGAATGGCCCTCACGAGGCTGTAAATGTTGAAAATAGATCTTTTTGGCTCAAAGGTACAGGAAAATATCCCTCTTGTGGTTGTAAACAGTAATTGAAGGGAGCAACCACACCCTTGTTACGTAAAAGGCATGTTATTTTGGCTGAGATTTTTGTCCCCCTTTTCTGTTGGCATTAAACGTGTGGTTGGATTTTTGCCTGTGTGTGTGTGTGTGTGTGTGTGTGTGTGTGTGTGTGTGTGTGTGTGTGTGTCTCAGAAAGAAGAGGCTGAGGTCAAAGCCAGAGAGGAGGCGGAAAAGCAGCGTCTGGAGAGGGAGAAACACTTCCAGAAGGAGGAGCAGGAGAGGCTGGAGAGGAAAAAGGTAGGGCCATACATCTGTCCTCCCATCAGTGTTCCTTTCAGCTAGAAAGTCACATATTTCACTGCGGAATTGCACGTTTTTTAAAATAATGAATACATTAATTTATTTCTCAGTCCTTTTTTAATAGACTTAAAAGAAAGTGTTCACTTTGTCCTGAACCTTAAATGGACTCAAATGGAGCAAAGATCCAAGCATAGCGCTTAAGTCTCAGAATAACACAACTTTAGTTGTAGTAGATTTACATAAAGCTCCCCTCCTCCCTCAGTGGAGATTTTTCTATTCAGGGGTACATTCGCTCTGTGGTCTGCTTTTTGACATGACAAATGCAGGCCTGAAATTTGAGTCCCTGAAAGCAATATGAATGATGTTTTTGGCTTATCCTGGATTGGATGTCTGCATGCCGTGATTTAATAGGCTTTCGTATTAGCATGAAGCTATATATAAACATTAATAATAGGGAACTTGCTGTGCCAGTCATCTGTCTGTCTGTGTGTGTGCGCAGATCTTAGCACATATGTGCTGATGTGAGTGTGAGAGTTAGTGTGAGTGTAAGCAAAAGTGTGAGTGTGTTTTCAACGGTCATCTTCTCGAGTATACCGCCCACATCTAAAGTAAGCGCCTGTCGCTCTCTGAATGCTAGCTAAGCCTTTCTTTCCCTTTTCTCATCTTCTTTCCGTGTTCTTTCGAGGCTCTTATCTAGGCGTAAACCAGCCCAAGCCTGGCTCGGTGCTAGAATTAACCTCGCAAGAACAGCATGTCCTCTTCCCCAAAGACTGCTTAGTCACACTGTACAACACACTGCTACTGACTGACTGACTGACTGGCCCATTGTTATAATCGCCTCAACAAAGAGGAGGGTTGTGGTCAGCAAGCACAGGTGGTAAAAGTATCCAGAATGGTGACACAGCAACTTATTAGACCAACAAGAATCTTTGGTCCTGTGGCAGACATTTCTCTGCCAAAACAGATGCCAAAGCCGTGAGTGTGTGAGCCCGCCATGAATAATCTCAGACCTTAAAAATGCTTAACTTTTTATGAGTGGCAGCTGCAGTTTTGGCCTCGCAATCTCTGTCTTGCTGGTGTCCTCAGAAGAAGGTCACCACCTCTTCTATCTAAACTCTGCCTTCTGCGCATACAAAATGAGCCTCACAAAGTGCCCGGTATTACAGACTTATCTTCTTTCCTGTACTGTATTCTACTGTTCACTGTTCGGCCATCCTACGCTGCTGTTCCAGCTGAATACACAAGTGCTGCTTCATCACTATTGACACAGCCCCTCCACCTGAACACATAAGGGCCTCAGTTTCAGTGCATTCACGTCCCACATAATGACCTTAGCTAAGAGAGACAGGAAGCACATTATGAAACTTTAATCTGATCCCCTACTGTGTTGGCATAGCAAACTAAACACTAAAGAGGTTCTTTAATTGGCATTTTGTTCCAAATGGAGTTTTCCTTGTTCTTATTCCTTTTTTTGCTTTTCTCAGCGTCTGGACGAGATCATGAAGAGGACACGCAAATCAGATGCAGGCGAAAAGGTACATCTGCTGTTTAGGTTGAACCAAAACAAGCTCTGGAACTTTTCACTTTTCAATAAAAAAATAACTGAAATCATCTCTCATCTTCACAGAAAGAAACCAAGCCCTCCCCTCTCATACAAGTCAATGACAGAGACGCAGAGAGCAGCAAAGGTAAGACGCAAAAATCAGTCGGAAAAAAGTCTGACTTTGACAAAACGTCCTCAAGGGAAATTCATCAGCCGCTACAAGCCTTTAATCTGCAGGAATCGGTTAGGGTAATTGTCTTAATTGATCTCCTATTATATCATCTGTGAGGGGATTTAAAACAAAGTGGATGCTTTTCTGACCAGCTGCTTTCCAGATTCCACCTAATAGTGTTTTTTTCTTAATGCTTTAATGAGCAAATCCACGTGAAAAACAAGACACAATTGTAAGTGCCTGACTCATGTTATTGTAGATGAACTCATTTTATCAATCCCGCCTTGAGGCTTATACTTAATGGCACATACAAGCACCATCTCTCCTCTGTTTATTTGAACATATGGAAGAGGTAAAAGAAGCAAAGTCAGGTATTTGTAGTACTTTTGTTTTCATTTCCCACGTAGCATTTTGTATAAAAGTGTTATTAGATTATATATCTGTCTCATATCCTGCACAGCTGCACTTTAAGTTCTTCTTCTCTGTACAATAGGACCCATGTGTGCTCGCTTGTTATCCAAGCCGGGGGACTGAGGGAGTTAGAGAGGAACGGTGCACTCATGGCAACAGCCTGCAGCAGTTATCAGACATGATTAATAATATAAGGACGCATGTGATTGCGAAAGCCTTAACCATGACCACTATTCCTACAACATCTAGTTAGAAAAATCAGTTCTTAACACAACAATGTTTAGAAACAAACAAACAAACTTGCACACGCTCTTTGTCTAAGCTTCCACGTCACGTACAGTAGATGAGTGGGATCCATGTGGTCTGGGAGATATGCTGTATGTGGAGAAAGTTCCCCTATGCAGGAAGACATTAGCCAGCCACTGATGTGGTGAGAGGCCTGGCAGGCATGCTTCCTTTCTAGTCAGGCGTGTCAAGATCCATCTTAACCACAGTCATGTCCTTAGCAGAGCTGAGTAAGGGGGAGATCTGAACTATACAGAAAGAAAAGAAATTGGCACCCATTTAGTTGGCCTGGCACAGTCCTAAGGATGATCGTTAATGTTCGGTTCGATGTCGCATGTGAGAGATGACGTTGGTGTGAGTGGTTTACACAGGATCAGTGACCATTTATTTGTTTCCTTTAGCATCTGCTGAATATCAGCCAAAGCCAGAGGTCAACCTGCCCAATAACAAGACAGAAAATGGACAGACCCATGTCAAAGAAAGGTACAATTATTTTCTCTTTTCTTTTCTTTTCTTTTCTTTTCTTTTCTTTTCTTTTCTTTTCTTTTCTTTTCTTTTCTTTTCTTTTCTTTTCTTTTCTTTTCTTTTCTTTTCTTTGACCGATTTGACAGTTCCGTTGTGTTTCACGTTGTGGCAAGACCACCGTGATCAGTATAAAAAGTGTGTGCCAGAAATAAAAGCCGGGTGAAGACTGATGTTGTAAACCTCAACGGAAAACAAGAGGAGCCACAAGTTTCATGCCCACAGTAAACAATTGTTACACTGTGAGAATCAAATTTTGGTCTATTTGGTTTCGAACACACGTCTCTGGATAGATTTTTATAAAGACTTAATTGGGCTTTGGAATGACTCATCGGTTGTGTGAGTCACTGTGGCCCATCATAACGATAACCATATTCTGCTTTGTGTCTCCTCCACTACCAGCAGCCCCTCGGTCCAAGTGTTGAATGGGGTCCAGCCTACCAGACATGAAAACGGTCTGTCCACCAAAGGAGACACCGCCCTCTATGGCGACATCATCCATTTAGCCAATCACGGCAACACCACCAACGGAGCGCGCGACAAGTCTGAGACGGGCATGGCCACAGAGCCCATCCTCACGTTTGAAAGTGAGGATTCATTCATGAAGAAGACAGGCCCCATGAAGCCTCAGCATGTTGCAGGTAGAGTTACACACTGTTTTACAACTCGCAGAGGGCCACACTATTAACCTGGTAAAGAAAACATACACCATGTCAAAGGGCTTATACCTAGTAAATATGCTAAAAATAACAATGAAAATATAAATGGAGTAAAATAATGGAAGGGTTGGCTAGTTTTATGAGGAAATAAGGTCTGGCCACTGAGAAGACTGTTGTGTGAACATGCTTGGTAGGAGTCCACTTAATAAACATGACGTTGGCATGTGATAAATCTATCATAAAAGCGATTGGAAACAGGGGAAACTACCAGCTCTTATAAAGCTCACTTATTATTACGTTGCTTGTTTTTAGCGTTTGTGAAAAGAAAAAGAAAAAAGGTGTTGAGTAAAAACGAAAAGTTGTGAATTTATGTGGGCGGGGACTTCAGGAAGTCACAGCACACAACAAAAATAGGTCCAGCATGTATCTCTATGTAAAACTGGCAAAATATTATTGCAAATAGTCTGTACTGTGTAAATAAGTCCATTTCCACTTTGTATGCTAAACTAAGCAGCTACTAATTGTAGCTTCATATATGGTCTGGTGTTATTAGTTAGTATAGGCATTACATTCTTAAAGGTTGATTTAGCTTTGAGAGGTCCTAATTTTGGCTGTAGTCCAAGGTTTTGCTGCTTTATTGATCCCCAGAGGATGAAACAAAAAAAAACATGTTAACTTGCCTATAAAGATTAAAATCAAATATAACACCCAATTACAGACAGTATCCTAGCTAGTGAGAACCAGACAGCCACATGGCAAGACAACTGCAAATGAACCGCGGCTGCGTGTGCTTATTTGCACCGAGCAAGTTCACATTACCCAATAAAGGCTGCACTTTATCAAATGTGCAGGTCGTGACACCGGTAAGAGGCAGTTACTCCCCTGAGGAGAGGATGGTGTGGCTCTTACACTCACAAAAGGGAGGAGCTGGGACATAGTGAAGAAATAGTGATGGGGAAGCGAAGTGGGGGTATCTTTATACTGGTGACAGCTTTTATTCAGCTGCCCCCACTGACTTGGGCCTCCACCAAGTGAGGAATTCCTAGGATGGTTGAGGCGATGAGGAGACCCCGTCCACAAGTGCTCTTCTGTCAGGGGTTAGAAACAAGACCCCGGAGCAATTAAGTACCATATCACCCCACACTCGTTCCCCCTTCTCCGGCTGTAAAATGTCTGCCGCCGGCCGACTCCAGATCCTAACCTTCACCTGATAGCCCCGATGCAAAGCCAACGCTCATAAATACTACAGAAGGCAACGGCCCACCTCTGACGTCTTTCCTCAAATCTCTTCTTTTTATTTATTCATATAAATACCCCCTTGCATTTAACTCTGTCAAATAAAAAGTTTCATTTTCACCACTCTCCTAAATCTGGATACTTGAGACCTGTCGGGACATTTATGAAGAGGACAGCGATTAGGAATATTGGTATGCGAGAATGTGGCAATGTAACTCCATAGGCGGTCAATTTATTTCGAGGCAATCTTCATAGGGTTTATTTGAATGTTAATACTAGAGTATGACCCATCTTGGCCTCGCATGTGGTGTTGTCACTCAAGTCATTTTTGTGTGACGACAATTACGAAACTTGTTTCGCACGATGGCCGCGTTTGACAATAAATTATCTTTCGATTGAGTTGAGATTTTTCCAATACCGTATTATAAGATAGTAAATGGTTTATGTGTTCACGCCCTCTGAGACATGTTCAACCTCTTTTGCATTTAGTATTCTAACTGGGTCAGAGGTTTACAAGGTGTACAGACTGTGTCATTTGTCAGGTCAACAAGGGTGACCCTGTTTTGGCTACAAACTGGAATGTTTATTCTGTTTAGCATGTGTTGATCAATCTTCCTTAATGGCAGCTGACCCTTAACTCTTGCTCTCTGTCTCCCCTCACAGAGGTCCTGTGACAGTGAAGTGCTTGTTGCCTTTAGGCCGCTGACTTTTCCCAGCCCTGCCATCGATCGCATGCGGAGCCCTCTGTCACCTGTGCCAACAACAACCTCTTTCTCAGCCCCTTAAAAAGCAAACATGCTTCTGTTAAAAGATGATGAATGAAGATGAATATAGGGCCACAGAAGATGATGACAAGGCATCAGAACACAAGCAAAAGACAAAACAGAATGAAATGTGTTGCTGCCTGTGTGCAACACGGGTGCATCAGTGTTAACAATTGTGAGGATCTTATGAGGAGGCCCAGATTCGATTCAACACACCTGGATCATCGTTTGTACATAACAGCACAGCCGAGTAATCATTACAATAAGCTGAAGTGTTTTTTCTTTGTTCTTTAGTTTATTTAACTGAAAGAGAAATATAAAAAAAGACTGGGTACATTTTTGTGAATAATGTAAATTTGAACTTTGTGTGACGGACAAAGGAGGTGTGGGTTTGTGGATCATAGTCGTATGAAAGGGAGCCCAATTGTGTGCTACTCTGATCTGAGTACACCTTCTAAGTGAATACCCAGGTATTATACATCCTGGTCTGTATAAAGCTACCTGTAAGTTTTTGTAAAGTAAGTACCGAGAAATCTGGTAAGAGGTTTGAAATGTTAGTTCATATGCAACAAGCTTCTTACTGTGTGTCAACATGCTGTCTGTTCAAACCTCAGATGTGATTTGATTGTATGCAGAACTGGATGTCATAATGAGCGTAAAACCTTGATGATAAAGAAACCAGAAGTGGTCTGAGTTAAAATCCCTCTTAACATGGATTTACTCAACTGTTTAACAGTTATAGCTGATTTTTCACATGTGGCAAGCATGACTCAGTGTTCTCTCATTTGCATTGAGATTTCCATTGGCTCATATGTATTTGAAATGCTAGTGCGTGTATATGCTATAATTATTTTGATGTACGTTACAAGGTCAGTGGGAGTATTTTATGTCTTATTAAAGGCAAGCTGTCCAGTCGACGGTCTCATTTATTTGTCATCAACGACAGTGAATTTGATTAGATCAGGGATATTTTTTTTGTGGAAAGAGAGAAAATAATGCAGGTGTTGAATCTTTTTTTTTAATATATATATATATTTTTTTTTTGACGGGTTAATCGGGATGAAAAAGACCAATTAATGTCTTATTCACTAATCACAGATTGGGAGATGGTACCAAAGGGCCTCACAGTTGATGTACAAGGCATGTGAGTTGGCCCAGCTGTCCATTTTATTTTGGGTCTCCTTTTACCAAATCCCCACAGGGGGTACATGCCACTATATCCTTTGCCCATACTCTGGTGGCCGCAGCAGGAGGCCTGGCACACTGTCTTCCCAGCCTTGCAGGCAGCTGAAGTAAATTACAAACACGATTTATGTCCCTTTCTATCTAACGCTCCAAACTACATGCCACACCTGATCAGCACGTAGAACTTATGTGATATAAATGACTTATAGCAGCTTGTAAAAAGTAAGTGTAGTGTGGAGCCCAATATAATGGGATACTACAGTTAACTTGAACCCATGTGGCACAGATGGCCTTCTTACTTCCCAGTGGGCTACTTGCAGTGGAAAGCTCTAAGCAATGCATGCAGACGCTATTTTAACTAATATTTTAGGGGGCAATGTTTGCACCGAAATGATGCAGAAACCCAAAGATGGAAAAGGCTAAGATTCATCAGGCGACTTGCCTCGCATTTGACCTGGATTCAAAGTAAGTGAGAACTTTTCAAGCTTTTATCACGATGACACATGTTGTGGCAGTTTTCATTGGGAACAGTGAAATACTAACAATGCTATTATTCTTACAAATGCTTAAGCAACAAACTTGTTTTACAGTGACAACAGAATCAGTGGTTTGAATGCTTTATCTAAAAGTTTTGTAAAGATGCCCATACGTAACAATCATATAATATAACTCAGATCTGTCATTTGGCTCTCCGGGCCTCCTGAGAAAGATGTAAACTCCTGCCTCCTGCTAAGTGTAAGTTCCGACAACACGATCTCACTTGTTTTAAAATGTTGCTACTTCAGTCGTCCACAAGAGTCTGCTTGTTAAATGCTGTGTTCATCAACCCCACCAGGGGGTGCAGCACTGCAGCGTGGAGGTGTTTGACAACGTATCATATGTCTCTGGAGTAATGTCTACTCTTTAAAGTTTGACACAGCTGTATGTCAACTTGGAAATTGCTCAGCTGCAAATCGAAATGTCTACAAAGTAAAAAGGCAGAGATGTATTTAAAACTCATAAACTCTTAGTAGTTTTGGACACGGTCAAATCTGCTGGTCAATCCCTGGGAATGTGTAGTACTTCTCAGAGAGGACTTGAGGATTAGTGGCCTCTATTTTTAGGGAGGTGTCAGTGAGGCAGTGCACAGTTACATGCTGAGTAAAGCCAAGATTGGGAAGAAAAATCACACAGAAAGAGGATTAAAAAACATAATAATACAATAGCAGAATTTGTGGATGGGAATGCAGATCCAAAAAGCCAATAATGCTCAATGCAGAAAGGTGCTTTTTAAGGTTAGTGGTGGTCAGTTGTACCGTCCGGGAATAGCCTGGCTAGCGTGGTTCATGCCACTTTGATTGATGGGTGTTTTATTACCTCGGCCTGCAAGTGTGCTGATGGGTGCATTGGATGAGTCAATCCATGACTATATTATTATTCAATCCCTTACTCTTTGAGGATTAGTTGCATCTTGTTAAGGGACGTTTTAGAAAAACAAACAAAAAGCACAGACCACATGCCGTGGTGTGTGAGGCCTTAACAGGCATGTTGTCCAACCTTTGTTTCAAAGCTTGCCCTGCGCAGGGCATGCGGCAAGCCTACGTTCAAACACCAGCTCACTGTTGTTTAAGACATAAATCTCCGCACTTGAGGACTGTGAGGAATCTTGCAAATGTTCAAGAATGGCGAGTGTGCTGCTCGGCCTACATTCTAAACAAGTTAAGGGGCGGGGGTCACTACTATGGGTCACTACTGAGTCACACACACCACAAAGTCCCACTCCAGATTAGACCACCACTACTGCTCTTACGCGTGCTTCACAACCATCAAAGCCCGTAGCCCAACCATTGTGTGTTTATGCTCACGCCTACCACCTGCCCTCACATTGAACTGTCTATCTGCTCAGCAACAGGCTCTTGTCACGCAGCTGCTCTCAGATGGCAGTACATTGAGGTACGGCCGGCACCCACAGCCAGCCTGTTTCTTGATCCCGTTAGAAGCTGTCAGAGCAGGCCAACCTCTCATCGCTTTCCGACGGTAGATGTCCGGATTTATGAGAAACCCCTATCAGAACCATGCAAGGCCTTGATATTACGGAGCTGCCCTTAGAGGTTGTACAGAGAAACCCATGCAGGGTCTCAAATCCTATGGGGTGGTCTATGACGAAAGGGAGCTTCTGAGTCTAAATAGGCAGCTGTCAGATCATTGCCCCCGAACCAGACAGAAATGGACGTTCTTTGATGAGGTCCCTCCTGAGTGTATGATGTTACGCCAAACCTGAAGTATTTCAGGGGTCTGACCCTCTGCATTCTCCTTATTGTGAGCTGAGGGCATGAAGTGATTCCTTTGGATACATGTGAATGAGAGCATGCAAAAAGAAAGTGGGAACAGATTTATTGGATGAGTAGGCATTTACTTTATGGGTGCATCTGCTTGGCAGAATGGTATCAAGATTCCTTTGTTAACAGCTATGGAAAAATGTAGGCCTGAACAACGCTAGCAAATGCTGGATCTGCACCAAGATAAACATTTTATGATCACATAAAATAAAACGATTGACGTACTACTATCTGATAATGGCCTGCTGTTATCAAATGCTTTAAAAACAAATGGCCTTGGGTTATGGATATGAAAATAATGAGAAAGAAAGTGAGACACTGTGTAAAAACTGATAAAGTATTACATTATTTAAATGTCCAGAAATGTGTTGAGGTGTACTTCTAGATATGGATGGGCAAATATAAGATTTTATCCCAAATCCTGATTTAAAAAAAAAAACACTCAGAATAAGTTGATCTTGATGAATTTCCAATTTTGGGGTAATCATGAAATTCCTCACATAATTGACTTGATGAAGATATCTAGTTTGCTAATGGACATCTCTGTTGGCCTTTAAATTGCCTCAATGGTGCACTGCATCTTTTCGGTCATTCCTAAATTCTAAACCTGTCACCATTGCTGACAACTCGACTTTCCAAAAGAAACCCTTAGAAAAAGGGGAATTTTCAATGCCACATTATTATCTCGATAATTATCCAAAAGGCTCCGTTTCGATAATCATTGAGATAATATTGTGAATCACGGTTATTTTAGCCAGGATAATTGTCACTTTTTAAAGCCACACTGTTGGCTCTGTGAAGCTGTAATGCTAACTTGCTAGTGTAATCATCGTTTACCATGTTCACCATCTGAGTTTAGAATGTTAGCATGCTATAATGAACACAAGAAGGTCAGGGCACTCCATGCAATAGCCAAGGGGATATTTCAGTCTTGACCAAACCAATGGTACAGCACTGATGCTACTTTGGCTTGCGGCTAAAAGGCGGCACTACAAATTACACCCCAGGGGTTTCACATTTAGACATCGACGCAGTCTAGATTTCAAAGATCTGTTGTCTCTTCATCTTGGAGTTGACAGTTTTACAACCTCCAATGGGCTCACAGAGGACAAGTGGCTTCAATTTTGCCAGCTTGCAGGCTTTGGTTATTTTCAGTTCATGAGATTACTGAGAATTAATACCAGTTGCACACTCCCTGCCAGCTACGGCGAGGGCCTTTGGAACGCCCAGTTTTCTTTTTGTTCCATTGGGAAGGAAAATGGAAAAGAATCGGGGGCCCACGAGGTGTAACATGCCAAATGTGTGTAGGAAGTAGAAGGGGGATCTTCCTTGATGTTGGTCTGTTTTTTGATTGGCTGAGTGAAGTAGATCCCCTATGGTCTGTGTTTTGATTAGCTGAGTGAAGTAGATCCCCTATAGATGATTTATCTGACTCTGTTGGACCGGCACCACCTGAAGTGTCCAGTGTCTTTGTAAAGGATATCTTCTCTCCAATGATATGTTGTGTCTCGGTTGCTGTGACACTGTGGAACATCGCAACCACAGGAGTAATCAGATGAAACCGCATTGACTCAAATTTGTATTTTCCATTGGGAGAGTTCTGTCCGTCTGATTTAATGTTGGGAGATTTTCTCATATTTAGAGCAGCTTTGAAATACGTCTGCCTTTTCTCACATTTTCTCCTCGACAAAAGTTATTATTTGGTTAGGTCATTTGAAAAAAAAGACCTAACTCTTCAGTCAATTTCATGTAGGCTATATAATGTTCATCTGGTTGTTACCTGGAAAATGAACTGCATCATGGGATTCCCATTTTAAAGGTGAAGTAAGCGATTTATTTATGTTAATATAAATGTTGAATCGCTCTTTATTAATACAGTGATCACTTACATAATGTGCGCGTTTCGGGTATCTCAAAATTAACATCCAATCACAAGAGAGAACGCTACAAACCGACACCCGTCTCACTCATGGTCTCACTGTCGGTGCACGCCAGAGCGACAGATGGGTGAATGTTTATGCGCCTACAATGGCGGAGCAGGTAAAAATCCTTCCCAATGTATGTTTTGATGGTTTTTATCATGTTTTATCACATTTACTTATCTGAGATGGTACTAGATAACTCGCTGTTTGAAGACCGCGGTGCATTAATGTGGGGATGAGGGAGGGGACAGCTAACTGCAGTCATTGACAGGAAGTTAGCTAAACTGACCATTCCGCTTACTGAACCTTTAAAGGTGCTGTAAGCGGAATGGTTCTTTTTGCTAACTTCCTGTCAGTTGCAGTTAGCAGTCCCCTCGCTCGTCCCTACGTCACCACATTAATGCACTGCGGTCTTCAAGCAGCGAGTTATCTAGCATCATCTCAGATCCATAAGTGTGATACAACATGATAAAAACCATCAAAACAGACATTGGGAAGGATTTTTACCTGCTCCGCCATTGTAGGCGCATACACATTCACCCATCTGTTGCTCTGGCGTGCACCGGCAGTGGAGTGTATATAGTATGTATGAGTGAGTCGGATGTTGGTTTGTAGAGTTCTCTCTTCTGATTGGATAAAAATTTCGGGATACTCCGTTTATTTGCCGATTACATGCAAAGCAGCTGACTGAGAGATCGGCTTTATGAAACGCGCACATTATGTAAGTGATCACTGTATTAACACTTATATTAACATAAATAAACCGCTTACTTCACCTTTAAGATTCCATTGATTTATTGTCAAAAGGTCTAAGTATTGTGTGCAGGTGTTGAGATATGTGTGTATGTTTCTCAACCACACACACACACACACACACACACACACACACACACACACACACACACACACACACACAAACACACACACACACACACACACACACACACACACACACACACACACACACACACACACACACACACACACACACACACACACACACACTGAGTGAATTTGTGTTTGCATTCCCACAATTCCGTTTTTATGTCGATTTTAGTGTGTGTACAAATACTGAAGGTGTGTTTTTCTTTAAAGCGTGGGAGTGTACGTGTGTGTGTGTGTGTGTGTGTGTGTGTGTGTGTGTGTGTGTGTGTGTGTGTTTGCATGACACATGAGAGCAGCCGTCTGAGACCCTGGAGAGCAGCGAGGGCAGAGAAAAAGGGGGGCTGAAACTACCATCCGCCCGAAAGTGCGACCGTGTCCCTGAGTTGTCAACTCTGTCAGAGCGAAAGCATTCCGCTAGCTAGAGGAAGGAAAGTGTTAAATAAAACTGCCACATTTCTGTTTCACACAACCCTGGGCCCAAAGATCAACCATAGACAAAGTGATGGGAGGGTGAAAAACAGACTGAAAGTTGAATGGAATTTACATAAAGGAGCAGTTACTGCTGTTGAGGGGAGAGAGAAAAAACGCAACACCTGCACTGACATTTGAAAAAAAGTGCTGTTAAATGAGTCAATATAACCTAATTATTACTGTGAATTTTACGTGCCTTGTTCTGTTACCATCAACCCTTTTCACCTGGCCATTATGAGTCCATGATGTAAAAGAGGTGTAATCTCACCTTCATCTGCAAAATATTACAATAGTACATACAGCACAGGAGTGAAAAAAATGGAAAACCTTTCTAAGAGTAATTTTCCTCTTAAAGTTCACTGCTGATATTTGCTGTTAACTGAGGGAGAAGATTAAGGACCTTAGAGGTACGAAGGAGGTTGATTGATATGTTGCTTCCTTTTTCAAACTAAGCTCTCTGCGAAAACACAGGAAATGATAACCAGCTGTGGTGCTGTCTGTGAGACTTATATATAAAGAAAATGATTGTGTGTTCCTCTGTGTATAATTCAACCACATCCATTAAATGGTTCCATGACAAGTTTGACCCCCAGTTGATATGTACACTTCTTACACACACTGAATTATCTCCCAATGTGTTTTATGGTGATGGGTAGCTATTTAGACTAACGCAACATAGGAGTTGTCAATCATCACCCCACAAATCAATAAAAACAGTTAAAGCCTCTGGAAAACATAGCCTAGAATATTAAAAATTAGTAAATTAAATCAAAGTTGGGTGTCTCAATAAGCCTTTACAAAAATCTGATTGAAAACAAATGTTCAGAAATAGTATAACACTCAGTTGAAAAAAAAGCTTTTTTAATGCCCAGCACGTTTGACAGGACTGTGTGGGCGTGGTCATATCGAACAGTTTCAATGGCAACAATGATTGGTATTATAGACAGTTTGGGCAGAGAACTGCTGTGATTGGTTCATTAATGTGTCATAAGACCCAGAGCATAGCCCGCCTCATCATCACATTTCTGTAAAGTTCATCAAACTAAAATGACAATATCTTTAATTTGGATTGATAAATATGCCGATGCTCACTACCATGAAGCAACTAACTTCCCACATTACATAATTAGATGGATTTTGTGGATTTGGGTTTACAGGGGCTTTTTATGCCAATGACCTGTGAAGAGACCAATCATTTTCCTGATTTATTGGCAATGATCGCTCAGTTTTCCCACTGGGGACATCAGGCACCACTTGTTCTCACTCTGAGGAGTGGAAAGTTCCCTTTAGTGCATCATTGTGTGTAGCCCTTTTTTTCCAGCTTCTTGCTCTTCCTTTGTCTAATGTCAGGGGAAACATGTCTGCCAGCAGTGTCAACTGTCTGGGTTTTTGGTTTGATGGTGATTAGAGTAACGCGACCGGTTCTTTTTTGGCAAATGTGTCTCTGTGCAGATAACTGAAAATGACTGATGCTTTCTGGAGGTGTCTGCGACTGACCCATATTGTCTTTATAAAAAGCAAAGGGCTTCTTTCACAAGGGCAGACAATCAGGGAATATAAAATAGCATCATGTTCATGCATTTCAGATTAAACCCATAATAATAATAATTTCAATAGTACCTGAGTTGAACATTTCATTTAGAACAGATGCAGTGAGCCCTCACAACATGTCTTTGGGTCTAGGAAAAAAATGAAAAAAAAGAAGGAAATCCAGATAAGATATGCTGTTTGAAGCCAGAACTGAGAACCCATTTGAAGTGAGAAAACAACAGTAGAATGTAAGATCTGACTGTCCCAAACACACTCTGACGATAGGGCACAGATGAACACAAAATAAAGTTAACATGAACACATGGTGCTGATCTGAGCAACAAGCCTGAAACATATAGGCTGCAATGTTGTCTCCTACTTTTCATGTGCTACTATTTTGGGCTTGTTTTATTTTTTTTCCATGAGTGAAGTGAAGGGTTTGCCATGGTAGCGGATCAGTGAGAATACTGTGAGCTAAATGTCAACAACAGCCTGCTTAACATTTGAGTGTAGCATAATAAAATTATCTAATTATCTCTATAGACAAAGTATAGCTGAGTCTGATGGGGATTTCATTAGTTGCGCATGTATTTGGTCATGAATTATTGGAAAAATGAAAAGACCAAATGAGAAAGGACATGAAAAGTCAGGGGATCACAAAAGTTAGTAAAGGCATATACGTTTATTCTTAGGGGTACATACATGTTGGTTACAAATTTCCAGGTATTTATTTTTATTTGTATTATTCATTGTCTTGGAACGACAATTGTCAGCAATCCATCTGATAAATGTTAAGAGACTTCTCTGAAGTGGGGTATCCACTGACATTGCCATCCTTAAAACCATGAGCATGGCTATGATGCGCTATGATTGCCACTTAAAAGAGTTAGGTCTGTTCAGTTGAGAGACAAAGCGCCTTCTCAGGTAACTTTTTCTCCTCCATCATCTCAGACAGAAGCTAATTAAAAATAACAGCAGCTGTCGGCCAGACACCCACTGGGCTCAAGGTTCATCTAGGGGCCACAAGATCACTTTCTACCATCATGAAGGAGCAAGCAGCCTTACTTTGCATTTGAAAGTAAACTAGTAGAGGCATGTCATTTTGAAAAAAGATCAAAAGTAGCCCAACAGCAGGGTTCTGACCTGGAGTCTTATTTGGTCACTCACTGCCTCTGTCCCTGACCCTCTGTCAGTTGTTCTCAGATTCTTATTTCAGAAGTGTTCAGCACTTTTGCAGCTGACCCAAAGCAAACAGAAGTCTACATCTCCTGCTCCACCATGTTTAAGCCATCAACACTCCATTTTGCATAGTGAAGCAGTGTCATTATGCATGGTACCTAATCACTTAAAGTGGCTCCAGACTGCATGGGTTTTCAAGAGCCCTGCAGAAGTTTCTGTCCTCCCACTGATATTCCCAAAGAAGGAAATAGTTGCCGAAGGTTGGCATCAATAAAACCGAGGGGTTGGCATGGCTGTGGGTAAGCTGGCCCTTGTTGCTTTAAAATTTGCCTTGGGCTCCATCTTATTCATGGACGTGCATAACTAAGATCCAAAAACAATCAGTGGAGCCAAGACTGTTGGTGTAGTGAGCCAAAGAACTGCTTCTTTTAGACACTTCCACACACATTTACACACCACATATACTTATATAGGTTCTCTTGTTGATTTTGGCAAAGAGTATGACTCATACTGTTGAAGAGAAAGCTTTGTTAGAATAAAAGGCTTTGCTTTTAGGATTGTGTTTTGCTTAGTTAAGCAGAACTGAAGGGAGCAGTTCAGTGTGCAAAGTGTTTTCTACCATTTTTCTGTGTTGATGATGCACATAGCAGTGGATCACGGGGAGGAGCACACACTGAGTTCTCATGTGTTGCTGACTTGTGGAAGAATTAAAAATAGTCAGATAACAAGTTTTTTTTTTTTTTTTTTTTTTTTTTTTTTTTTTACAAAGTCAACCAACACTGACACACTGGCACTGCACCATTCATCAAAGTCAGAAGGATTTTGTCAGGTACATGACACGGGCATTTTATTTGGCACCGAGTTGCGTATCTTAGGAAGCAGTCCAAATAACTTTAATGATGTTTATTTGCTCCCCGTTGAAGTGGATGATGAAATTCCATGACCCCTTTGCACAAAAGAGAACTGTCCTCTGTTCTTCCTGTTACAATAAAACAAGCCATGGAAAGAGGCTAGAACCAAACGTTCTCTACATGTGTTCTTCATCTGGTGTGAAATGGCCCTAAATCAACTCTTTGGTAAAAAAAGAAAAAGAAAAAAAAATACAATCTCAGTAGAACGTGGGAGCTTTGGGAGGATGAAAAAAACCTTGAGCAAAGTTTGATGAAAATTGAGTTCCGGAGTGCCAGGGTAGTTCCTTATAATAGCATTCTCCTGCAAGGCCAAGCATCTTTGCTCACAATGGTCATAAAAAAGACTGGTCATGCATAATGCTTGTACGATGCAGAGAAGATGTCCAACTTGTGCAACATCTTGGGTTTCATAAGGACCGAGGGATGTTCATGCAAGTTTGAGAACTGGCGAGAGATCCGAAACATGTTTTATAAAACAAAATTATTAGAAGTGTGGTCAAACGTTGCACAGACTAGATGGCCATTGCAGGTTTTGGTTTCACACACAGACGCTATTACACAATACAACATAAATATAGGACTTTTTCTATAGGACTATTGCACACATGTTTTACCTTTGGTGCCTATGAAAAGTTCAGCAGTAGTTGACACTCAAGGTCTTATAAAACATAGTTCAAAAAGGTTATACGTGCAGGGGTGAGAAGGTTTAAGATTATGGGTTTGTGCCATTTTAATGAACCTGATATGATTTCATCATCTAATGCTTGAGGTTGTTTATGACAGGAACAATTTCAGAGTGCCTTGCAAGGCGCAATATGTCACCAAGGCTATTCCTGAAAGCCAAAAGCTGTCTTAGCCCTCCAGCCTTGGATGTAACGCTGGCTCCCTCTGCCCCCCAACAGTCACTCCTCTCAGCCGAAGTAGAGAGGAAACTATGAATGTCCCTGTTGTGCAAAATGTGTTTGTGAGCTCAAAGATGTTCTGTGTGTGTCAAGGTGAGCCATGTAAGTGATGGAACATGTGTGACAGTGAGGCTGCTCTTTGCATTATGTGTAAAAGCGTGTGTACGTACAGATTATGCATGTGTCTGCAGTGTGCATGTGTCTGCAGCACAGCTCAGACAGAGAAGGGGAAAGGGGGGAAATACCACTTAACTGAAGCTTGGAGGGGTACCAAAAGCCGCAAAAGTAGCTCTGGATCCAGAATCCCTGAGCCCTGCAGAGACGTCTAGCAAGACAAAACAGAGCAGAACAGTAGTTCTATTCAAACCAAACCATTTTCCCCTTGGCATCAGTTTGAATGGGTATAAATGAGAACATTCTTTTTTTGTGCCATCACAGAAATGTCAGAGAACACGACATGAAAACAAAAGAGAAAGGATTTTCTCCCTGTCAAAAAACAGCAGCTGAGCCTTGTGTCTTTATTGCAAGCAAGTTTCATCGTTTAGCTATGAAGGTGTACGAAAATAAACCAAATTAAGTTAAAGCTGATGGGCCTCATATTTTCCTGGTTGGGCTGTTTCTGTTTCGGAAGTAAAGGGGACTGGAAATGTTTCCCTCACCAGCTTAAGAGTGGAAGAATACATTCACAGTATGATTCCACTTTGACCCTGTTTACTATGCCTTTCCAACTATAGTACTGTCAGTTCAAATGTCTTACTGTGGGCAAATTAGTTGTAACTCATTCACAGATTTAAAAAAATCTAATTAAAAAAACACCATGAGGAAGTCTAATAAGTGCATTGCCCCGATTAAACTGACTTTATTAGAGAAAAACAGGTGGTCAGGCACATTACAATCTGGAGTACCTTTAGATGAGGCTTCAAGTTAGTTAGGACCTGTTTGAGAAGCCTGAGTGAAATGTGAACGGTATTATTATCTTGACGCGGAAAAGAAACGTAGCCCACAAATTCTTGCAACAAATAAACACAACTGCAAACAGATTAATGGGTGGAGGGATATACCACATAACATGTAATTACCCCTTTAAGCACATTTACATTGCATAGTGTACATTCAGTCACACTCTAAAGTAGATACTTGAGGAGGCCAATTATGGCTTACTATGTTAAGTGGATGGCTACAATCTAATAATACAGTCCTTTACAAAATACATAGCAAGTGGGTTGGCCAAGTATCCAGTGTCTCTATTTTGGTGCGATCAAAATGATTGCGTATGTCAATACCGCTGTTGGCACCGTACCACCAATTAAGAATATGTTTTAGGATGCTAGCGGTGCAAGAACTGTTCTTTTATTCCATTTCTATTATTGTTGGCATTACTTTGAAGCCAAAGAATATCCCAACAACTTGAAAAAGATCCCTGAGTGAAAGGGGGTTACCAAAACTACTCAAGTACAACACAATGTCATCGGCATAACGAGACATCAGAAAAGACCAGACAATATGAATGTGTTGCCTATTTACAGCAGGGCTGTACGCTTATTTTTTAAAGTCGTAGCACTGGTGCTAGCAAGCAAAACAATTCAGTAGCACAAAAATAAATTTGGTAGCACACAAAGTATGATCGAAAATTTGCATGACCCTAACCCTTGCATTTCGCTCTACTTACCTTTGAGCATGTCATCTTGGTCTCATTTGAGATTCTCAATGAATATCCTTGTGTGCAGTAATAATTATAGAAGAATGAATAGGGGTGCACTGATTGGAATTTAGACAAAAGAGTCTAACCTGCCAATGGCAATTTGTTTGCTGATTCAGAATTATTTCCCCCAATAGAACTATAAAAATAATGTCTATATCTATATATTTTTTAAATAAAAATACAATTATTATAGTAGGCTAATAATAACAAACATTTTTAGAACATTTCATTCTTTTAATGAAAACCAAACTTTAAAACATTGAACATAATAGCCTATTAAATAAATTAGTAAACATATTTATACAATTTAGGCCAAGTTAAATAGGTTGTGTCAAACTTTGTTTAAATAGACTACTGTTGACTGCTCTCTGCAGCTGAAGCAGTTGATTTTCTTGCTAGCGCACTGCAGGGCTGTGAAGCGCTAACTTCCTGTTCTTACCTGCTTCAAAATAAAAGTCAACTCGCATTTGGCTAGTAACAGGCTTTTATTGTGAAGGGGCACAGAAAATGTTCCGTTTCCACACGCGCTAACTTAACTGCGTTAAGAGCCGTGTCCTTCCGGTTTTTACCGTTGGTGAAGTTAGACGCTATAATCGCCGAGCACAGATCCCGAGCACACATCTTTCACCAGCCAAAGTGGAGGGTAGACTTAATAACTTACTCGCCTAAGACTACATTCACCCGCATTTGGCGAGTGTTAATGTAGAGCCCTCTAAGCAGTGTTGTGCATCACTCCTCTGTGTTTCAAAGACAGCCTCTCCTCATTAGCACTCGTGCGAGAGGAATTGTATTCATCATCGCACGTGATCAATTTCAGTGGCAAATGCGATCAAAACTGTCGCACTGTACAGCCCTGTACAGGTTTTATTTAAATCATGTTAGTAGCATCTGTCTCATCCTACCTTTCCTTTGCATCTTTCCTTCAGAGATATTCCATCAAGGTTAAAAGTTACTTTTCAATGTAATGGTTGACTGAAGTCTAGTGGACTGCTACAGGAATTCAGGAAAGAGGTCAAATTAGCATTACCTCAGTTTGTTAACTCACGTGGAACAAACCGACCCTTACTGACAAATGTATTCAGGTAATTTTTCACAAGGTCTCTGTCTAAACTGTAATGTACAAAGTATGAGAAAGTAGCTGAATGCCTGTGCAAACAACAGCATTTGCTTACAATTGTATTGAGTTTAGAAAGGAAAACTACTGAACAATTTATCACAGTCCAGCAATAAGATGTGGAATTAAGGTAGAAAGGAGTTGTAATTACACTACATCTGATATAAATTAGTTAATTTAGTTTATACGTTTTTCTCCCCATGTGTTTACTTTCAGAGAAGTGTGGGGGAAACAATTATTTTCAGTTAAGTAACAGTGTGAAAGGGAATCAAACCCAGATGGAACTCTGTCACATCACAGTGGATGAAAGCAAGTCCAGGAAGAGAGCCGATCACCAAACTGAATATTTGAGTTCTTCTGCACATTTCTCAGATACCTTGCCTGCTCTAAATTATCATGAGTTTACCCCAGTGCTATTCATTAGGTGAAAGAAACTTTTTCTGAAACAAATTTATTTTATTTTATTTATACAAATTTGTGTCTCTTTGATGCATCCCAAAGGACATCTCATTCCAAACTGCTGGATTTGGATGTAGGTGTGTGTGTGTGTGTGTGTGTGTGTGTGTGTGTGTGTGTGTGTGTGTGTGTGTGTGTGTGAGACACGTGTGCAGATATGATCATTCCCCATCCCCCCACAGGATTCACTCATTAAAATGTATGCCTGAGCACTGTGGCCCTCTCCTCTGGGCTTAAACACCCTGAAAAACAATTACAAGTCAGGTTGTCTCATTGTGGTAACACGTGTGATACTTAGCAACTCCCCTCAGCTGATGTTTGTGAACTGCCATGTTAACATCAGGGATATGGTTTCATCTCCTCCTTCTGACTTTAACCAAGATTTTACTTTCACGTGAAAAGCCTCATTATTTAAAATGCTGTAGAACGTAACCTTTAGAAGCTCTCTAACTGACACATGGTGTTTACTTAGAGACCATGTGGGTTTATTTGCAACATACCCATTTGGCCATAATACGCAACACCAGATCTTCCACCATAACACTCTGCAACATGACTTTAAATTACTGCTTTCCTTCTGTCTAGCAGACCATAGCTAGTGTCCTGTTAGTAATCTCTGTGGAGACAAATAAATCCCAGAATTATAGAGCCAAATATCAACTGGAATTTCAGCCAATTGACAAAACACTTTACCTATAATACACAAGGGAATTTAAAAAAAATCTTATTTAGCCATTTTGGAAAGCCATTCTTAAATAATAAATACAAGCTGTAGTGGAGTACCTCTTCCAAGGAGATTATTCGTACCAGATTTTCCTTTCCTTGCTGACTAAATGGATTCTTTGTGGATAATTGTTTTTTTTTGTTTCTTGTGTCGCTCTCTATCGACAGTTAGACGCTATGTTGTCAGTCATGCTCCATATAATAAGTATTTTTAGTTTATAGTATCCGGTATAATAATTGAATCAAACTGTGGTTATTATTCAAGATGTCATTATTATTCCAGTGGCACCAAGAAAAGGCGCAAACACATCATTTGTAAATTGAATATTTTTATAGGAACAGAGATGTTCTAACGTGTCACTTAAATGTAGACTTAGGCCCAGGGTGACACAGTTTACAAATGTATTCAGATAAAACTACCGTTTCTGTGGTCTCAGTTGCAACTTGTGCTCTGGCATATCCATGGAGTTCACTCAGCATCCCATAAGGGCATCAGAGTTTGAGAAGTGGGCTTGTGACCAGCTGGTCACTGATTTGAATCTATAAACTGGCTCCAAACTTCTGGGAAGAAATGTGAATAAGTAAAATGTTCCGCTTCCTGAACCAGCTACTGTTGAAATGCCTTTAAGAAAGCAACTTCGCAGCCAGTCAGCAGGGACCATGCAAAGGCTGCGGTTGTCAGGCAGCCCCCCTCTATCACTGCATATTTAAAGGGATGACAGGACTTGAAAGGAGCATGTGTGCACAGCAAAACTGTCCTCACAAGAACAGCTGCAACAAATGTATGACAAATCTGTGAAGCACTCGACTGCATGGGGAATCTTAAGTTTACTTTAGAGACATTATTTACAATATGCAGGGTACAGACTAGGCTGGTTGGTATAATCTGGTTGTGGAATAGCTTCTGATGTTTACACTGCTGAAACAAACCTCAGTTATATCTTCCGGTCACGGTCCGGCCCTTCTGTGCTGCAGCCACATGTAACACTCACACAGCCAAAGTAAATGGAACACCAAAGACCATTCAGGAGAGTGGAAAAAGTCCAAATGAGTTTGACCTAAAATCTGTGTACAAGTGCACTCACTGCAGTAAAAAAAAAAAAACTTTATATAGAGCCTCTGATTCAGAATTTTCTGAAACTACAAATGTTGAAGTTGATTGTCCCAATAATATCAGGGGGATTAAAGCGTTGGTTGTTTCACCCACAATTGCAAAATAATCACATTTCCTTATACCACTGGTTATATTTAGCCACAAATGCAGAGAGTTTTTGGTTTATCTGAGATAAATGCGACCATGTGATTTAGTAAAAGCAAATGATCATTCGTAATGCAAGACAATTCCTGCAGTTATTTCAATAAGGTTTAGTACCACAAAAAGACCAAGGTGGCAGCGAGACAGTTTCAACATGAAATGTAACTCCAACATTTCGAGACGCTGTGCCTTCTATGGAAAGTAATGTAAGCTATTTACATTCAGTAATACTTACCATGTGTATCCTTGAGACTGAAACATGTGTTTAATGCTTACTACACTTTTGGTATTTTTAATTGTGCATTAAAGCCATCCATGTTTGCTATCTTGAAGTGTTCCTCCTGCTTGCCATTGTTGGAACATTACTACATTTGTTGTATTTTACCACAATCAACTGTCAATCAGCATCAGCATAGGCATCCTCGTGTGTAAAACCACAGCTCAGTAGCAGCCAGGGCTGGACTGGGACAAAAAATCGGCCCTGGCATTATTGGCAATGGCAGCCCACCATGATTATTTATACGATATGCGGAGGCAGAGGCGTTGCACCAAATTCTGGGCCCCTATACAGGAAGTCCTGATGGGCCCTCTGAGAGGCGGTCTTACAATACAAACATGTAAAAGCTGTCTATAGTCCAAAACGTATGAGTGACTGGTCCCTCTCTGAGCCAGATAACAACACAGTGTTTCTATTGATGAATTACCAAATCATTACGCGTACTTGAACACAACCCATGGTCTAATGACTCTTAATAAACATGCACACACACAGTGTTTCTCACAAGAATTTAGGAGACTGTGTCGTGGACCCTGGACCTTCAAGGGAGGTCCGGGGGAATGCTCCCCCGGATGATTTTTTTTAAAATGTTAGAGTAAAATTCATCAATCTGGTGCACTTTGAGGAGAAAACTAAGGCTAAATCAATTGTTTCCTATGTAAGCTATTTAGTACTATTTTCTGGAATGATTTATAGACACAGAATGACCAAAAAGCAGAAAGAAGAAATGTACATGTTTAAAAAATCCAGTCAGCTCCGGGAATTTTTTCCCTTCGTTTGTATTTTTTAATGGCCCAATATAGTCCCCTGATCTTCGTAGCCCTGAACAATGTTAATTAAAAAATAACAAAAATGTACTGACGAATGAAAGGCCCCTGATATATGTTTTTTTTCCCTAAATAAAATGTTTCTGGGCCTTCAAAGATCAGGGGCCTATATTGAGCCAGTAAAAAAAATAAAAAAAATAAGTTTTTATTGTTTTGGGTGCAGCCCCCCTCTGCCTTGGTCCCCCCAAGCCTGTCCGCAGTCCGACGGCCCTGAACGTAACTAACATCGTCAGATGCTCATAATTACCGAGTAGAAGTTGAATGCGTGATAATACAATTCAATACAGCCTCTGAATGGGCGGCCCTCTGCTGTGTGTGTGATTGGGCCAGGCCCAGCCTAGAACCAATCATAATGAGTAATGGCCTGGGACAAAGTTTTATTTAACTTTCAGGTGAAGTTGACAGCCTGCACGCACATTTATATGTCCATGGCACTCCCGAGAGGGAAGGGACCTCGGCCCTCGGCTGTGTGACTTGGCCGGGCCGGGCCGAGTCACACAGCCGAGGGTCCATTAAAAAAAAAATTAAAATAAATATATTGATTATTTTTTTTATTTTTTTTGCCCAAAATGCCTGCCGGCCCACCGGGCATTGCCCGGTACGCCCGATGGCCAGTCCAGCCCTGGTAGCAGCATTGGTGGCCACTAACCCAGTGTGCCTTTTGTGCCATGTGTGATTATTTGACAACCAACATAATCTGCATAGCTAGATAGTGGTAATTAAGACATTTGGTTGTAATTAGAAAAAAACGTATATATATATTTGAACATCCCCCATGGAGCTGTCGACAAGTTAAGATAAAGTAGCTGCTAGCTGAGAAATGTAAGGACTTCTTGAAGCGAGACCTGGCTTAACTGAAGCTTACACAATCAGGAATGAGTGAATGCTGAGGCTTTCAGACTGATCTTCTTTCATCCACCCATTTCATGACGAGTGGGAAAAATGTAGCCCCTTGTCAGCAGGCTATAAAGGCCTACAGTGCAACACTCATGCAACCATGGGGCCAAGGGGAGGCATCTCGTGTACACACAGTAGGGGAGAAAGTGAATGCCTTCTCAGGCAAAGCTTTCAAGAAGTCATCATGTTCTGGCCATAAGTATTATGACCATCTCTGCCCCCAGCTTGAAAGACCCACAGAGTTCGACAATAGCAGCTCAGGACTGTAGCCAGTGTTTGCCAGTTTCCATCCAGTGCTAGTGCATGTGTTCAATGTTTTTCAAATTTATAAAAATGAGCCAGAAAAGGAGAAGTATGCCATGCTGACTTTTTTCTGTCTCTACACATGCGGTTTTGGCGGTGTGTTTCTTCTTTTTCTTTTTTCCAAAAATGACTCACTGTGGTTTTCCAAAAGCATTCCTCAGTTGCCCTACATTTCCTTTATGCCTTTTGGAGAGTTAACTAAATGCGGCGGAATTCTTTTGTATTATTTGAATTTGGTAAAGTAAAGTTTTTTTTAACTTCCATTACACTTTGTTATCCTGCTTGTTGATTGTATTATATCAAACCATGCAATGGGCATCTGCCTCCACTTAATGAACCGATGATGAAATGTAATTCACCCCAAGAGGGCTTTTATACTCCACAGTAACACACATAGATGATGTATTACTCCATGAATTAAACAAAAACTCAAAGTACTGAGGACTATGATAATGTGACTTCCCTAAAGCCTTTACCTGTAATTACCATAAATGATGCATTCAAATGAAATTGTCCTTGCTCATATTACATCTCTTCTAGTGAAAAGGTATTTTTCATGCAAGTTAGTCATTGTGGGCTGGACACGTGGGCAGTAGTCTAAGTAAGCTATGACTCAACTCTATGATGTTTAACTGTGGTTTCCCAACTCACTACATTACTCAGTTACAGAAGTGACCTCAAGGGTCTGGCAAAACACCGTGAGTGTGAACCTCTAGGACATAAAGTATGCCATCCATTCACTGCCATGCTTAAGTTACAGCTAAGGAGATGACCTCTGAAGAAAAAATGCTGCCCCATAAAAATACCAGTAGGAAAAGATCAACAAATAAATATGATTTATATGATGTCAACTACCCCGTATATCTTTCACAGTTGTAAAAACAATATTCTTAGTGCGAGAAATAGCCTTAATTGAAAATAAACTACCAGGCTGAATTGATAATAAAAATAAGCTTTTTCAAACTGTATTTGTTCAATGGTTGCATAGCCCACTGCTAACGACTTGACTTTCACCCATTGTTCTATATGCATGTATATTCTAGCAGAAGTAGAGTAATCATGCTGTATGAGGTAAAACAAGCTAAGAAGCCTCTCAGGTGTCAGGGCGCCATATGAACGTTTTATGGTGGAATCGGTTGCCATTTTCCAGAAAAGTCTCTTGATTATGTTCTCAGTTTACCAGTGATCCATTGGAATGCTAAATGTAAGTGAAACCAATGACAGCCTGTTATATTGAGTGACAGTGCAGGAAGAGCAGGCACCAATGGTCTGGTGGCTTTGCACAGACTAATTTTATCCATGGACAACCACAGACGAAAGGTACGCACCACAAGGTTGCACCTGTGTTAGAATCTTTGCATAAAAAAAAGGAAAAAAGGGTGTGCGTATGGGCGTGGAAACAAGTCAGTCTTCTTCTCACCTTATGCATAAACAGCCCTGTTGACTGCTGCTGGGGACAGGAGAGCTTGTGATGTTTTTGTTGATGTAGCAGATCACAAACTCCATGGGACTGAGCCAAACCCCAGATGGCTAGGTGGAGAGTGGCAGCCTCAGCTGCTCTCTATCACGAAGACCATCCTCTGGCCATCTAGCTGCCCTTGGAGACACCTCCCTTAGGGTTTGAGAGAGTGCAGCTGTAACTGTTTTTCCTCGTGCACCATGGTTTCCCATGTGCATTTCACACACACAAACAAATACATGGGGTGAAGAGGGCTGCATTGACACATGCAAGCATACTGCACACTTGAACATTAGAATGTTACATTGCCAACAGAAGGACTGCAGTTATAGCTCAAGTTGTATAATTCACAGATATTGGACCAGAATTAAGGTAGTAACAATATGATACTTCAGATGCAGAGACCATATTATTAGAGGACAGTTCCTTTGTGCAGTGCAAAATATGTGATGTCTTCTTCTCAGCATGGATGGGAATGTCATGTGTCAGCTGCTACAGAGGCTGAATCACACCACAACATCTGCTTTATAGTATCTCTGAGTCAAATTATTCTCAGCCTTGCCATAGTGTTGCCATAGTCACCTACACCTAGAGCATAATAAGCAGCTCCAGCGCAGACAGCAAGGCTCCCTGCGCTATATCCTTCAGCGGGCTGATAGAATATCAAACTTGAGAAGCTGTAAAGCAGCAAAGGGCAATCGATGAACAGGATCATGTTTCTTAGTTGACAAAGTATTTGGTGAGATGCCCTGAGAGGTGTCTTGTGGACTTAGAGCCCCAATTAGCTCCGTTTCTGGTCATTTATTGGCCACCTACCACCTGCTGTCCCTCCGCCCAAGTTAAGTTAGATATTTAGCCATCATAAATGTAATCACATTAGATCGAAGAAATTGCACCACCACAGCCTCTCTATTTACGAAACTGCTTGGCAGTTTATACTGGTCATCTATTTGGCTTACACTTTAAGCACAACATTTTCCATGTCCCCCCCAGGTACCGATTCATCAAAACATGGTTCATGGAAACCTTGAGCCCCCCAACAATCCCCTACTTGACGCAGACTGCTCTTAGCTGTAACTCCAACTGGCCCAGCTGCTGGGCTGCGTGTGGGAGCAACATGCACAGGGAGAAATCCTCTTTTATGACACTGCTGTGCTGCATCATATGGGTAGTCTATTTAGGTCTAGGCTGCTGGTGTGGACTTTAAGTAGGGACTTACAGATGCAAACGTAGTTGAAGAAGAAGCCCCACTGCTGAAAACTGATCATAAGAGATATACAAGCAATTGGCCTTTTGGTGTTTTGTATTCTGTACTGACACAGTGGGAATCTTGGGAGCAAATCATGAATACACAGAAGAGAATGTTCTGCTAGAATCTGATCCAATGCCAGAAGGGGTTTGGATCCAGAAACCAAACCATCCATTTCTGGAAACAAAGAGACAAAAGGTTACTGGGCTATATGCTGTATTATAAGTTACTGGAACTGAAATATGGTACATGCACAATCAGAAGTTGTTATACAATGTGGTTTTCGATATTCTATGATGAGAAGCTGGGAAAAAAATAGTAGCTCACGATAGCAAAGCTTGACATATTTCCACTTTGGCCAGCTCATCTCTGGTTGATTTGGTGTAATAACAGAAAACGTTGCCCAACATTATGCTTAAATTATGTATAGTATGAATGAATAAATAAAATGAATAAATGTGAGTGGTTGGATTTTTGACAAAGTATTTTTTCCCCTCTATTCTTTGCTTGACATGTGCTTTCAATGCAAATAGTATCTTGGAAACACACACTAGCCTCTTTGTTCCAAAACATATTGTTTTCATGTTCTGGTGCAATTTAGATCTAGTAGCGTGATCACAATCTCTTAATATAAAACAGACACCTAATTGCTAACGTGACTTTGTTTCCCATCTGGGTAAATAAAAACAAATCCTGTTGCTGTATTCCGGCAATATCCCACAGAAAGCACACAACATGATTTATCCTGCGTCTTACATTGTGCAGTACAAGAGTTTAAAAAGATACCATCTAGTGACAAAACTTCACACTACAGTTAATCAACCTGTCAATGGGGGATGACATGGGTAAGACGTTGGTGTTCAATATAATTAAACATTCTTACACAACTATTTAGAAGCAACATAGAGACTGGTGATGAAAAGGTAAAACATGAAAAATTGAGTGTAGTGTTGTGGTGCACTGCATGGTACAATTAAGCAGTTATAATTGAGAAATGCATTGTGCCATAAAAATGAAAAACAGGCCCAATTGATTCAGATTGTGTATAAAGATGGAGGAAAACATTGAAGTGAGTTTGAAAACAGGGTAATTTTTGGGCCACAAATGACAGAAGCTTCAGTCATGGACATGATGCTCGTGCAGAAGTGCAATATATAAGGAAAACAGAAGAGTGACTCTTTATCAGGTTGATGATAACACTTTGTGCTTTGACCATTTCGTAGAGAGGGATGTTATAGTAGTGCTGCAGTAAACCCCCCGTTACAAAGATGAATGAATCACCCTTAACCATATTCTTCATATGTGGGTAACTGCATGTGTAGTGTACACCAAGAGAACTTGACTGATTGCGTGAGGTGATCCTGTGACTCTGTTATGCTTTGGGGTGCATTGTGCTGGCAATGGTTTGGGCCCACCTGTCTGTAGAGGGTAGGTTCACATCAAATCAATACAGAAGTTGTTCTGAGTGATCACTTTCATCCTGTGATACAACATTTCAATCCTGATGGGACTGGTCTCTACCAGGATGACAGTGCCCTCACCCATGTCTCAAAGTGTTAGACGGCCCTCTCCACCACCATCACCAAAACAACATATGAGGGAATACCTTTTGGAAGAATGGTGTTCCATCCATTGTCTTACTGGATTGGTTACCAGTTGATTGTGAAATGGCTGGGATGAGGATCAGCACCTCTAAATCGGAGGACATGGTTCTCAACAGGAAACTGATGGAGTGTCTACTTCAAGTAGAGACACTCCAAGTAAAGGAGTTCAAGTACCTCAGGGTCTTGTTTGGAAGTGAGGGGTCAATGGAGCATTAAATTGGCAGGAGCACTTGCTTTACTGTACCATTGTGTAGAAAAGAGACCTGAGTCGGAAGGCAAAGCTCTCGATCTACAGGTCGATCTTCGCTCCCAACGCCACCTACGGTTATGAAGGCTGGGTAATGACCGAAAGACTGAGATTGCGGGTACAAGCGGTCAATATGGGCTTGCATGTCCCTTGGAGACAAGGTGAGACGCTCAGTCATTTGTGAGGAACTTAAGGCAGAGCCGCTACTCCTTTGCGTAGAAAGGAGCCAGTTGAGGTGGTTTGGGCATCTGGTATGGATGCCCCCTGGGCCCCTTCCTAGGGAGATTCCAGGCACATCCAGCTGGGAGGAGGAAGACTCAGGACTAGGTGAAGAGATTATATCTCCACAATGGCATGGGAATGACTCAAGAACCCCCAGTTTGATCTGGTTAATGTTGCCCGGGAAAGGGAAGTTAGAGCTGCTGCCTCCGCGACCCGACCCTGGATAAGCTGTTGACGTTAACTGAGTGAGTTGAGTGTTCCATCCCTCCAGTAGTCCCAGAGACTTGGATAATCAATGCCAAGGTGCCTGAAGCTGTTCTGGCTGCATGTAGTGGCTCAACACCTTGCTAAAACATCTTAAGTCAGTTTTTCCTTTAATTCATCGCCCTTCTGTATGTCATGAACTCAGGTGATAAAACATGTGTGAGATAAAAAGAAAGTAACATATGAGGTGTTTGAGCTCGATGTGCCAATTTTCCAATTCTCCACAAGAGTGTCCAATATATCTCAATTATGAAAGTAAACAATATAAGACACAGACAAAGGTTTTCATTTGGCTCATTGCCCTTCCAGTGGCAGCTTTTAACATTGTTTTGCAGCTAGATAACAGATAACTGAAGCGAGTTAGACACAATAAAAAAAAAACATCTATAAAATGTAAAACATCCAATGCAGCATTACATGAATACAATAAAGATAACCTTTATGATATTTGGGTGATAATGTTTTTTTGAGAGCCAGGGAGAAGATGATTAATAGTAGTTATTACATCCTTTTTTAAGGTGTGTTTTGTATATGTTGGTCACAGACAATTGTACCTCAACTGCAACACTTGTAACACTGTGCAACATTGTAATGTCACTTTTTGGCTCACAGTATTTGTCTACTAATCACATTTAGCTTGTTCATAACCAGAGCTATTTAACCCCCTATGCAAGCTGCTCCATCAAGGGGTTCCCAGCTTTCTCTCCTATCGCTGACACAGGGTCTGATGGGTATATGGGTGTGATTCAAGCCCCTCTGTAACATGTAGAAGGTGATAATAGGCACCGGACAGGGGTCATGGAACCCTCTGGAGGCTCAGGCAGCTGTCCTGCTTGCGCGCCCATCTTCTCAGACTGAGTTGGGTCGGTTGTGTTGACAACAAAGAGGACAAGAGACATCCATCTTATGTTGGACAGGTGTTGGATAACCTGACGTGTGAGATGACAGTAAAGGACAGTTCAGGCCATGCCGGCATAGCGAGTGTCTTGTCACTTTCTGGCCAAATATGATCATTTTATTGGGAGGGAAAGATGGATCCGAATGGACGTGCCAAAATGAACCGGACCAAAATATAATGATCGTAAACACAAGCTCTACTTGACAGCGATACAAGTGTTGAAGGATTTGCAACTATTGCGTCTAATATTCCATTAACAAGTTGCACAAGTTCTTTTTTTCAAGCATACACTGATGCACATTGAGGGACTTCAGTTCAGTATTTCAGTTACATGTTCCTTTTTACTTTTACTCTACATTTCAGAGGCAATTGTAGTACTTGTTACTCCACTACCTTGACTTTCATAGTGGAATAATGAGGACGCACCAGGGCTGTAGATCTGAGTTGTCAATCACTTCAACCAAATTAGAATTTGATACACTCCTTTGGTTGAGTTATACTGAATATAACCTGTGTATTTTCACAAGCAGTTGTGCTTTTATCAGCAAAGTGGAAAGGACTTGAAAATGACTATTGTGAAAGACAAGCGCTTCTATCTTTAATACAATTGAAATTTCATTTTGCAACTTGAAATTTCTGAAACTGCTACCACACCCATAAAGACAAATTAGACAATGACTCAGCCATCAACAACAACATTATCAAAAACAATTTTTCCTCTTCACAGGAGGATACGAAACCAACATAACTATGACTCAGTAATGTTATGCAAAAGCATTGGCATCGAGTGGCCTAACAACCAGTTTTTCATGTCTGGCAGTCTCTGTTTACCTACTAGGCGATTTAACAAAAGAAAAATAATTATGCTGCCAAATGAAGTGATTTATAGTCAAATACATCAATTTCATTGATTGTATGGAATATAAATACTTGAATGGTTATTTCATTTCATGCATTGATTAAAGACTAAGTTCAGAAATCAAGTCATGTTTCAATGCGACTTGTACAATGATAATCACAGGGGTTCAAATTATTTCTCCAGAGTGTAAAGGACACCAAGTAAAGAGCAGGCGTGTTCTTCCTCAATCTTTAACATTTCTGAAAGGGATTTTGCTTGTTTAACGTAAAGTCTGCAGTCTGTAGATGATGATAAATCAAATTCATTACACTGGCTTGTGGGGCCCGTAAAACACAAAAACGTGTGTAGCACAACAAAGTGTTGACCCCTGGCTAGCTAATCACATTAACCTACGGATGAAGCTAACTCCAAGGTAAAGAAATGGTAAGGTACACTTTAGTTGTTTTTTTTCTAAATCTGTTACAATAATCTTCCAGGCAGTAATATGGGAAATACATTTTAAATTAATATTTACATAAAGGTAAATATATATATATATATATATATATATATATATATATATATAAATGTTTCAACCCCTCCAACCTGTTATTTTTTTTGGGAGACCCCAATTGCCCCCTGGTAATTTGAACCCTGATTTTTTTAAGTACTGTCTCTATGGTCTCTATGAAGGCCACACTAACACATGGCTCAAGACCCTTCCCAGTCTATCGCCCCTAGGGGGTTTTAGGTGCAGTAATTATAAGTAATGTTGAAGCCCTGTGAGTTCAGGCATGTCATCAAGGAGACAACTCCAACAGGTGGGCAGGATATAAAATATGGGGGATAGTGGGTGGGGGGGCATGTGAACTCCTTTTATCCCCTGACAGAGGGAGAAAGTGGTGTCAGAGGGGATTTCCCAAAATAACCTGCCTGGTGTCTGGACAGTGACGATATGATGCAGAGCTAACAGGCGAGAGACATGGATGGGAAGGAGCCACAGGGCAAACTGTAGGTGCGAAAGCTTGGGCCATCCCTGGACTGACTTTCAACAGAGTCAAGGTTGTAAACTGACAAGAAGTCATTCTTGGAAATGGTTGGCATTTTGATCACATTGCAGTAAGTTGCAACAAGAGCAACACAACAAAGAAGAAGGCTAAGTTATTAAAATAAATTCAAAACATTTCTGTTTACCGTATGTGAATATGAAACATTTACAGCAAAAGAAAGTACAGCCAGGTCTGCAGCTCCGTGAGGCTGTATTTAGACACATGGACTTGCAGCTAAATGCTAATGTCACCATGCTAATATGCTCACAATTAAAGTGCTTAGATGATGTTTAGCAGGTATAATGTTTTCCACGCTCTCCATCTAAGTTTAGCGTGTTGGCGTGCTAATAATTTCTAATTAGCACTAAACACAAAATACAACCGAGGATGATGTGTCTCATTAGTTTTGAAGGTGAATTAATAATAGACACATTTAATATTGACCCAATGATGGCACCAGAGGAAGTTAAAGGATCACAACGTTATTATCTTGAGGGGAAAATATTGTTTTTGCAGAAATTTTAATCCTTCCAAGAGTTGGAACATTTGACACAAAACCAGTAATGTTAACCTAATGACTGCTCTGAAGAAAAGGTCAAGGGCATTACCAAAGCCATTGGGAATCATCCTATGGATAACCTTAATGTCTAGGGTCAAACTGCATTGCAAACCACCCATTTTAATCTTTGTAATCCAGTTATGAGGAGAGTTTTTTCCTGTTAATAAGAAATTCACAGCATTGTTATGAATAAATGACCCTGAACAAACGTACTGTATGCTGCTTTGTCTCATTTGCTGCAGCATTAAACCTTATAGCTTAATTGCCTTTGTCAAACTGAGCAATGTAGTCTCTCGCTGGTGTTTGTTTTCATTGTACAAGAAAAACACGCCACTTCCTGCCTAATCTGGCCTTGCATCTTCTAAACACTCCAAACTCCACTTTGATTACATTAGCCGACTTGTGTCTCATACTGTGTCAATTTCATGGAAGTCATATTTTGAATTAACCAAATGAGCACTTCAGCAGTGGCATTTCCCAGGATGTATCAGTGGCATGTGCAGACACCCTGTAGTCATCTATGGGTGAATGTATTAGCAATGCAAATATATAGGCTGCTGTAGTTTGACTAGAGATAGATTTCCTCGACAACATGTACTTTAGCTTAACAGTAAGTGCAGTATTACAATAAAAAGTATGTGCTGCTGGATCTGTTTGCCAACAGAGGTTTATTGCTTTGATATAATTTCCCTTCAACCATAAGACAGGGCCAGTGTGAGAAGGAAGAAAAAAACAATTATTTTATGAACAGATAGACACAACCACCCGCATGCAGACCAGCAATTGTACAGATGATTGTAATGCCACATCAGTTTAATATTAAACTTTTGTGAATCCAGCCGAGAGGTCTAATTTACTGCAGCTTTTAAGAGTGTTAACGCCCTGTAAATGTGGTGTGCTGTACTTAAAGATTCATGTCGCTCATTAAGAGATCAAAGGTCCAAATCCATGAGGATGTCTCCACTTTAAGTCTATAAATCCCAAAATATGTGGTTTATGTTGACGGTGACTGACCGATGTCTGGGGAGAAATGATAGACAGTATCCCATTTTTAAAGAATATTATCCATGTTAGGTTTGATAAATGCATATAAACATGTCAAGATATATTTTTCCTGCAATTCGGATGATAAGCAATAATTTTGTTCCCGGTGGAGCTGTGAAAGAAAAGTGTCTCTGCGGTAGGAGCTTTTGTTGGCTACTGTGTACGGCAGACATACTCCAAAATTATAGTGTTTTTGTGGAGTAAATCCCAAGGGAAGGACTTCTGGAATGCTGTGTATCTATACATATTGGTATTCAAAAGAAGCCAAGGAAACCATAAAATAAAATAGAAGAAATGAGTGGAATATTATTAAAAGAGACACAACAACATCTATTCCATCCTTGTTTTGTAAAATGAGCTTAAATTAAAAGATGAAAAAAGAGCAATGCCTCAATTACCTTAGCAGTACTTTAACCTAAGCTGTACATTTGAGCAAATTAATGCCAAACTGTTAAAATGATTTAGCACAATATTGTTCAACCATTAAATGAATGCAAGAAAAGAAAACTCCACTGCATGGTTTTATAGATTAGTTTTTACATCATATCAGCAGCAGATAACAGCTATACATTATCTGATTAACCCCCACTCTAAGTAAACTCCCTCATATTTTAAACAGAAGTGCGTCAAGTTACATTGAAAATAAAAAAGTACAGTTTTAAAATCTCTAAATATACAAATGCCAATACTTAGTAGTATATTTGCCCAATGCAAGCATGATTTCAATTCAATATGTTATAGGCTATCTTCTCCCTCAAAATGTGTTGACTTTTTTGTTGCACTTATCTGTAAGCATGTAGCAACTGTTAATATCAGCTATTTTAAGTTGTGATAAAAGTTAATTTCCTGCTTAAATACGCCCCCTTGGCCACTCAAGTAGGCCACCCTTACAGTGCAGTCTTATGCAATCCACTACAACTGTTTCAGAAAATGTATACATTTGCTGCCTTTACTGTTAATGTTTTTGTCAACATTCATTGTGGTATTAATTAAATGGAATATTTAAGCCTTGGGGCCATAGTGGCCGTGTTGTGCTGGACTGAGCTCCATGTACATGAATGGGAAAACTCAGTATGACACCAACGTTTAACTTCTCCAAAAACATATCATTGAATTAATACTTTTCTGACACTGTCACAAAAAACTGAACTTGTTTTTCTCGAGGTTGTATCTGATTATATGGGGTTCACAACAGAGCAACCACTGGGGGTTAATGGCACATACACATGCAGAAATCAATATGTTTATTGGTATAAATAAGGAAATGAAAACCATTAAGAGACAAAGAAAACGTAATCATCAAAACTGAACGATTATCATCTTTCTAAAGGTGGATGTTATGGCAGGGCTTTTGTGGCAATTGTCTATTGGATGAAATGGTACAGAGGTTTCTTATAAAGAGGCAACTGAGGGTAAGTGGCACATGCAAATGCAGATATGAAAAATATGTGGAAATTGCACACACATTTCACAATGCCACTATAGTAAATGTCACTTGAAATCATTCTGCCGCACAGTAGCTGCTGCCTTTAGGACATTTATTGACAGTGACATAATGACAGGGCAACGCAGACCAATCAGACTGTTGCCTTTAACGCGGTTTATATAATAATAATACGCGGTTTATTGAAGCCAGCTCCCGTTCACTGCGATGTGTAACGAAGGCGTTAAGACAGACGAAGGTGAAAGCGGAAGGAAATATGAACCTTTGAGCCACACGGTGACACCCCCTGTCTCCGAAAGCCGCAGACTCCAGATACAAACACACACACATACACATACGCACGCTTCACATAAACGCTTGACAGTGCAGCACAGACACGCAGGAGACAACGGGAGAAATTGTCCTAAACTCCTTTCTGTTATAGTAACATCGTGGGCTACTGCCTGAATGTGACGCGACAACATTGGACGACAACTCCTACCGGTACGTAGCCTACTTTATTAAGCCTACTCATACTTCATTTACTTCACTTTTATCTCCATTACGTTGGGCAATATTTTGTAACAAAGATGATATGAAGGTAGCGTAAAGAAAACAATGTCGTTTTAATGGCAACAACGAGGCTTACTGTCGTTTAAAAAAAGGGATGTTCGGGGCTGCTGCCAGTCACTGTATGGAATAGTTTTTCCCTACCTATTTAAGTTTACAAAACAGATATCGGGGCACATACAGACTGGCATAAAAAAGAAAGAACAAAAAACAGCTTTTGCTCAGTTAGTTGTTTTACCATAATGTAATTATTTTTTATTTCATTCATCTTCAAAGGGAGCCATTGTTCTGAAGGCTCCCCCGATTTGATGTCTTTCTGATTGATTGGTCGTTTCCGTCTTGATCGATGCGTCGTTATAGCCTATATGTGATACACTCATGGAAACCCCATAAGGATGGATGGCACTGTCTGTCCCATCCAGAGCTTGACCCAGTGGCTGTGACATGCTCTCATTTGGAGTTAGGGGGCTGCTCACTGTTTTTTCTCAAGTGAAAATATCTGTGAAGTAATGGTTGAATGATTTGCAGGACGCTCAGCAGAATTACTAGTCTAACTGCATTACACTGTTAGTCATACAGTTATTGCTTGAATATTGTGTTTGCGTTCACTGATTTTCTTATATGCATCCTTTAGTTTCCATCGGAGGATTCAAGTCTACTAGTTGTTTTGACTGCTTTTTTTCTTTCAGTTTTTTTTATAGCGGCCCCGTAACTACTACTACTACTGTAATTTCAGGCTTCACCAAGTCCTCCCTCCACCCTACCCTATACAGTGACCATTTTGAACCAAGTCATAGAGTGACAAGAGTTGTCTCTTCTACACACGTTCCTTCTTGTAATTGCTTATCTAAATGGGCTTTTGTGGTGCAGTGGGGATATCTCTCCTGTCATGGGAAATAGATTGAAAAAATGGTGCAATTTCCTGTTGGGTGTTAAAATCCTGGTTGAGGTCGATCCTCTTTATCAAACACCAGGTTCACTTAAGTACACTTTAAGTGGAAAGGTGTGCCCACGTTCCCCAGTTTGCTGGCACACACTGAACTAGAGCTGCTATGCATTCAGTTTTGTTTTCACTTGTGTAATTGTGTGCCAATTTATTAAATTAACTCCATAGGTTTACGTGGCCTGATATTGTTGCAAAACAATGACTGCAAATCAGCAGTGAAAACATCCTAAATCAAGGGTATAATTGTACTGATATTTATGTTTTAGATTTTAGACAAGCAATTATGTATGTGGCTGGCCCCCTCTGCAACAGTATAATGCTAAACTCTACTACAGAGACGTCTCTTCAAACTCCTTATTAAGACTGTGCTGACCTCATACAACCTCACTTCAAAAATATGAACTATCCCTTTAACGTCTGCGAGCCCATTTGCTCCATGTGTGAAAGTGTGTTGACTATTATACGACACACCACTCATAATAAACACACACCCGTGTCTCCGGCTTTATGCTGAGACATCAAGGCGCGGGGGAAACAGGAACAACGACTGTACGCATTGTGGAAACATAGAACTATAAGTCATTATTTGCCGGGCTGTTCCCACCTGACCAAAATAGAGAGGACCTTCAGCCTGTGAGTTCCCTCTTGTATGCTGCAGAGTTGATGACAGAAGGCTGAGAAGCATGTCGCTGAGAGGATGCCACTCTACCACTCTTCTGCTCTTTTCATTTTCACAGCAAAGTCACACCACCCATTGTAGAAACAACACAGTGGCAGGAACTACTTTTTCTAAAAAACTATTGATTATTGTTGTCTGCACTTCCTCAAATAGATTTGAATGATGTGAATCTGAACAAAACAACAAACAGCAGAGGCAATCGAGCGAGGGAGTGATGATAAATGCCTCGGTTAGGCAGAAACTTGTGGACAAGTGTAATGCCAAGCTAAATGTTCTAACGTCCTCGTCCATCATTGTAGGTGATTAGCATAAGGAAAGAGTTGCAGTAAAGGTCTGCATCTGATTTGTAGTAGTTAACAGTTAGCTCCCGGTGGGCAGACCAAAGTCAGCTAATACTCAGACATTACTGAATGAATAAGGCTATTCACAAGTCTTTTCTTTCCATTCAATAACCCAAGAAGGAAGCTGAAAGGTTTATCTTCGCCTAAACAGCACTGCTATCCATTAACGGCCCTCAGCATGTGGAGCGTTTTGAGTGAAGGCTCGGAGGGACTACCGTGTTTCACTAACCATACGATTGTGCCAATGACAGTTGCTGTGGCTTTACTGAAATAGCGAGAGGGTTGTCTCTGGGGCACATATAGATAGCAAGTGTGATTCCAGCTGCCACCGCGGCCTCCCTGTCTTAATGATAGGGCAGTTGATTGAGTGGAGTGTTTCTCCTCAGAACGCTTTGAGGGGTGTATCGAGTTGCCGGACCATTGTTGATCAGAGCTACTTTTGCCGTTACATGAAATAAACAGCTGATGAGGATTATACAGCTGGTGTTTTCTACCCGGGGGGGGGGGGGGGGGGGGGGGCTCTTACTCACATATGTGTGTGTGTACGTGCACTTTCAAATGAGAGCCCATTATGAATATATTTCTATTCAACATTGCCTACTGCTTTGTTCAGGTGTGCTCATTTCGGTTGATTAACGCTGCAGACTAGCTTTTCTAGTTTGACATGTTGTTCCTGTTAACCAGTTGTTCCATTTTTGCTGTAGAATGAAAGGATGGTACAGTAACTTCATAAACACATCGGACGAGGTTGGCAGGTTAAAAATTAACTAAAAGTCCTCACAAGTATAGCAGTGGACACGCGGGTTTTCATTAGTGTGCATGTGTGTCAGTAACGGCATTGTGTGTCCAAATCTAGTGTCTAGTAGTTGAGTGATTAAAGACCCAGCTTACCGCAGCCTCTTTTGGAGAGGCTGAAATCTGGGTGATTAGGCAGCCGACCACACAGTGTGTAGCAGTGACAGCTGCAGCTGGTTATCGGGAGCGTTCAGAGTGAGCCTATGGAAAACCTATCCTACTGTTCAATCTACCAACTGGTTTTTATATTGTATGGAGGAGGCAAGGACAGTGCTTGGGATGCAAACACTTTCACATACATGTAATCCCACTCTGCTAGAATAAGGTTGGTGTGTTAGTAAAGAAGTCATAACGCATGTGTTAGTGTGGCTTGGGAATCTCAGCTCTGTATAGCTGTTTTGTATACAGTTTCTGCGGACGCCCATTCAAAAGTTTCAAGGAAACTATTTTCAGCCATATGAAAATACCTGAAACGCAGATGTGCTGGTTTTTTAGTCATGTTATTACAGCTATAAAGAAACTGAGAATAATCTATGAGAATGAAACTTCCCCACTAGAAATTCCCACAAGGGCCAACTTAGTCGGTATATAAAGCAGAATTAAGAAGGTTGTCAGAATTTATTTATTACCGTAAGTTTACCGCATGATGGAAATGGGCACATCTGAATGCCATTCTTGAAATGTGCACCGTAAGCTAAATTGACGGTCTGTTGAGGCTGGACCTACAGGAAATTATTCTCTGAAAGCCAAAAACAACAACAAGCTGCCAGGAGTAGGCGGAGGGCGTATAGATCCATTTCAATACGCTCCGAAATAGTAGAAAGGATACACATAGTATGGACCACCATGTGATAGCGTGTGTGCGCTGCTTTTCAAATCCCTGTCATGTGTAGTTTGCAATTTCCTCCTTCCCAAAGTCCCTGAAGATGACTCTCATAATGAAAGATCAATTATTTGATCCCCTGGCATTTGCTGTGCTCCGAGGATCCTATGTCACAAATATTGTGGGCCTGTGGGAATAACTACCAATAACTACCATGGAATTATTTCAGTATTCTGAAATCTGAGAGCGCTGAGAATGCTGCATCTCCCACCCAGCAGATCATTAACTTCAACCAAGTGTGATATGGTAAAGTAGCTGTAGAGGAAATAACATAGTGTCCCATGAATCTTGAAGAGTGATGGCTGTCGTGGAAGTTTTTTAATCAGTTAAACCTTGTGGGAGTAAATGAACTGAAACTTCTCAACATTTACGTATTTAATAAAAGTAGATAAAACAAACAGAAATCAAAATTCGATTCAGCTGAAAAGGGTCAGACCACTCTTCCCATGAATGAGGGTAGGAGGAATTACAAATATCACTTCAAACTTGCAGCCTTATATGCAGTTAAATGTGTTTACATCTGTTACATCAGTTTAAGTGTCAGCACAAATACGCTCAGTTGGTAAACACATTTTAGAAAAAAAAATGTTTACATGTTAGGTCATAAAACAATTAAACTCTTGATGAACTCTTTAGGAGCTGTTTTCCAAAAACATTCTTTATTGCCCACCCCTTGTAAATGGTACTTAACTAACAGAAGGTGTGAACATTATACAATTCACAGATGTCTTAGTAAAACATCACTGGAAATAATTATCCCGTCACAATGGCGACTTTAGGTATTGAAAACCTTGAACCAGTCAGTTGTGAATTTATCATTAACCTGTGCTCTCAAATGGCAAAGCATGTAAAAAAGGTTAATCATTCAAATAAAAGTGTTGAAATGTAGGCTGACTCCGACGTTAAAGGGAATAGCACTGAACATGGTGGTGTCCCTTTTTTCACCATGTTTGAAAACTGTGTTGTCTTGCCTTGTGAAGACAGTGTGACTAGAGAACAAATATGTGCTGCATATCTTCTGCAGTGTAGTAAATACAAAAGGTATTGCGTATCTTGCCCATAAATGTATTTTTGTTTCAGTATTTTATAGTAGGCTCAACATTTAAGTACTTGGATGACTGACCTAAGACTGCCCTTTATGCAAATGATCAGCGACTAAATAAAACTGGTTGTTCGGATGCACTACACTTGTACACATTGCCTTCTTCCTTTTTCCCAGCTGTCCGGTCTCTTCACTCAGCTTTTGCATTAAGTGGGCTTTTTGCGGCGCATCTCGGATGGCTTCTCTTCTCTCTGTTGGATATTCTATTTCATGGATTTTTGACTCTTGGCTCCTGTAATAATTGTTCATTCGATTGCTCATTCATTTGATTAATATCCATAGCATTCGGCCAGCGCATCAAAAAGGTTATTACATATAGTAGCTATATATTGTATACATGTATTTTTGCATTTTGCTTTATTACATTTTTCAAAATCCCAACTCTTTTTTTGTGTGACAGTTTGAGGTGGGCTGGCTGCAGTGATGCCCAGATCCACAAAATCCGCCTCGAGGTCTAGGAGCCGCTCGAGGTCCCGCTCAAGATCCCGCTCCACCTCTCGCTCCAGGAGCCACTCCAGATCCAGGTCTAGGAAGCATCGCTACAGGTAGAATGAGTCATGTTTTCATTATGAACACTTCTCCTTTTATCAACAATGTATCGGCTGAATGATGTTTTTGTGCTCAATATCACCTTTGCTTGTGTGTTGAAGAGGCCCCCTTTTTGTTGCCAGGGCGAACGCATTGTGTTAAATGGTTCAATAAGAGATGTATAACTAAAGCTATGAATGACCTAAGAGTCTCGGTTGTCACGAAGAAAACAAGAAACTTAGTAGCAGGTGCAGCGGAGCAAAGTGCTGCCTAGTTGCACAGACGTCAGTTGTTTTATCGTCCTTGTACAGCTCTTTCCACTTAACTGGAACATCTTAAACGGGACAGACAGAGCGATGTGCTGTTTAGATCTGACATGTTGAAAATATACTGTGTACAGTATATATGCAGGTAGTGCATTTGTAACATAGTGTGCATAGTGTGAATGTCAACAAGCAACTTAGTGTTCTGTTGGAATGAGGTTTCCTGTTTGCTTCATATCTGTTGATTTCTATCTGAAAGATCTCGTCCTCGTCCTGGACTTTATGTCTTTGGTTCACATATGAGCTGACAAAGCCGGGTTTTAGCGTATTATTGGATTTGGGTCCGATCCAAACTGTGGGGTCGGCTTCTGTATCAGGAAGAATTTGATGTTTGAAAAAGAGTTCAGCCACTGGGGTTAGTGAACTTAATTAAGTTAGAGTTAATATTATTGCAGTTTCTTTTTTGCATGAGAACAGATTTCCATATAAGTCAGTCAATCTGAGTATATGAAAATAGTTGATCAAGCTTTTATCAAGAGGGCAGTATTCATCGTTGGTTACTTTGCTTAAGAGAAAAAATTCCCCGGTTGTAGGGTGATCTGCTGGCTGCGGTGAGCATTTGGAAGAAAAAAAAGCAATGCTTGACTCTGATGCCTTTGCTGTTTCTGGCAGAATGACTGTGGCATGGCAATAAAATGGCAGAGCCGCGGCTCAGTTCCTGGCAGTGTCACAGCCCCGTATTAAAATCAGCATAAAAGAAGAGACGTGGAAAGAATCTAAGGGTTACTTTACTCTCTTCCTGAACCCACCTTGCACATGTGCAAGTGGGTTTGCGGTCACACTGGAAGCTGGACAAGCCTGAATGCATACATTTGCATAAGTTGTACATACACAAGCAAAAGGAGACACGCAAACATGAAGACAGAGAAATTACTAATTTTCCTACATCTCCTTGGCAAAACACCCACAAAAAGCTATTTTTTTTTAACTAACATTAAGAACACATACAGTTGTCAATGTCTGCAGAATACAGGTAGAGCAGAAACAAATTTAAATAATACATTTAGTCCAATTGGTCATTCTTTCACTAAACAGCCCCAGTAGCTGGTAAGCATAGCGGAAAGGGATTGCAGCTGATTTTTTTTTCCTCTCTCCGAAAGTCCATGTGACTCTCTGCTCTGCCAGAGCCTGCCAGTGGAGATGTAGAATCTGTAGCTCGCACTTTGAGTGTGCGGTGCTGCTCTAGTGCGCTGTCTTGTTTAATCACCCTGTATTCCAATGAAAAAACACACTGGGTAAGTCCTGTGCCTTTTTTTTTAAGTATTTCTGGCATTGGCTTGGGTTTGCATGCAGCATGTGCACTTTGCTATGGCATTTTAGAATATTTTGCTGCAGTTTACTGTCGGGGATTTGACTGCATTTGTACTGTGCAAATGTCTTTATATGACTTCAACATTATACTATTGTATGAAAATGGGAATAGGGAAAACAGCTTTTTTATTACTTTTTTTAATGTATTGAGAGTTGTAGAGAAGTTGCTGGAGATATTGTCGGATAAACAATACTTACAGAACAGAACTACTTTGATGTCCACACTTGATTTTCTACATTCATAATCTCATAGAAGTCAGTGGACAGTTGTATATGTGGCTGTGTTGATATTCAGTGAGGCTTAAAAAGTATGTTTGGCTCATTAAATAAGCCAAATTGATATGTAGAGAATATGCTGTGTCGTGGTTATGAACTCGAGACTGTGTTTAATGCTATAGGGCTAGAGCACGCCACAGGGCTTTTTATGAGAAGTTCAGCAGAGCCACCATGTGGACTAGTCTGACACTGCAGTCCGACTCAGCGCCACACTGTGAAATTGTTCCTTTTCTCTATGCCATGCTCCTTTGTGGCCTGCTATACTCTTGCATATTCTGCTAAATTCCATGTAATGGAAATGGATGCCTGATGCCATTTCACAGCTATATATCATGCATTATATGGTATTAGGCTTGTCATGGCTTTTCCTTATGTTAGGCCAATGGTTAGCCTTCCTTGGTTATTACATTGGGATTCAGTTAAAGAAGCATTCTGTTTTGGGTGGCCATTGCTGTGGTGTCACTTTGTAAAAAAAACAATTTGGTTCCTGCAGTAGGCTACTGGTATTTTTGTTTTCTGTGGCATTCGGTAACTTTGTGCTATGTCACCAAGCTATATCACATAGCAGGTGTGTAAGCGTTCTGATGTGCATGTACTGTATCTGTGTGTCAGTTGAGAAAATCCTACATTTTGCATAGGCTGTGACTAAGAGTTTCGTATACTGTTTTATTAAGTTGCTTTTCATTTCTACATACTGTGTCAGAAACATAAAAAAATTAAAACAAATTTGTAAATATATTATTCGGTTATCTGTGGAGATTGAATATAAAAGCTTTGTGCTTGCTTTCCCCTCCCCATCCTTTCATTGACAGCTCTAGGTCTCGATCAAGGTCAAGGACTCGTTCTCGTTCTCCACCTCAAAATTGGGACAAGAAATATCCGAGGGGCTACCAGAACTGCCGGGAGTTCCGGGGCTACCACCACCGCGGCTTCCGGAGGCCGTACAACTTCAGGGGCCGAGGACGGGGTTACTTCCCACGCGGACGCTACCAGCGGGGTGGTGGCGGTGGTGGTGGGGGCGGTGGCTATAACAATAACAACAACAACTTCCGCCCCAACTGGAAGAATTACAAGCAGTACCCTCAAAAACAGCAACAACAGTACCAGCAGCAGCAGCAGCAGCAGCAGCAGCCAAACCAGTCACGAGGACGCTCTCACAACTCCCAGAAATGCTCAGGAAGCCCCGCTCACGGTCACTCTCACCACTCTGACCGATCCTCTTCACCACTATCCAGACACTCGCAGCATTCGTCCTCTTCCTCACACTCCTCCTCCTCTCCCAAATGCAGGTCAGCCATATTGCTGACTAGCCAGAACTCCAAAGATGTGAAAGAGGAGCTCACAGCCTCTAAGGAAGTCCCAAAGGGAGGAGGAGGAGATGGGGAGCCTGTGGAGCTGGTGGGGGCGATGGCAGGAGAAGCCAAAGAAGGAGGGGGCGGTGGGAGAACTGAGAGGAACTGGCAGGGTCTGACTGACTACAGAATCAGCCCAAAGAGAGCCAGCCCTCTGGCAAGCTCTGCCGGTATTGTTGGACCCAACAGCCAAAATACTAGCCAATCAAGTCCCTCCCCCAAAATCACAATTGCTGACACCAGCAATGGCGCCCCCTCCTGGCAGACGGTCTGTAGTTCTTCCTCAACCAAAAAACCCTCACGTGAAGCTCTGAATCCAATGCTTTCCAGCTTTGACTTCTTCTCCAAAGAGGAATACCTGGATGGAGACAAAACGGCCATCTCCATTGCCTTCGGAAAGTAAGACTTGTCTTTTTCTAATATTCAATCTTTTTCTAATATTCATTCTGACATTGTTTTAATAAACTATGCTAGACAGGAATTATAGACTTGGAGAGATATAACTGCATGATTTATTGCCTCAATGATGTCACAGGATTTTTAAGACCACACAGTCACTTGGCTATACTTTTACTGTTCTGTGAGTTTAATGTTTTGCAGTTGTCTCAAGTTGCATGCAGATCTTTATCTCTTTGTCATTTTTTAGGTTTTTGGAAGAGCAAAGTAAAAAAGCGAAAGCTTGGGCAAATGGCAAGAACACAGAAGCGAATGATGGGGATATGGAGAAAGGGAAAGTAAATGGCAAAGCCTCCCCTGATAAATCCGACATAGTGTCTCTGAACAGCTTTCTAAAAGCTTCTCCCTTTCTGTCTGCCGACGGGGAGGATGATGAGGAGATGATTATCAAGCCTCAGTCAAAATCCCTACACAAAGATCGGCCCAATGGGGGCGAGTCCCCAATGCCAAAGAGCATGGTCATCCACTCTGGCCGGGAACTGTTTGATGAAGGCTTTGGTAAAAGGCCAAATATTACCTTTAAACAGGTAGTCAACAGCAACCTTGACGCCATGGCAGACGGCATGTATCTTGGTCGAAAGCAGGATAACGTGTCAGCCTTTGCTGCTGCCTTCGCCAAGAGGGAGTTAGCAGGAACGTTTGAGGAACTTTCCCCAGACATGGGTGGTAAAGCCAGGAAGAAATCCAAATCTCCCTCCATCTCATCTCCTACACCAGCAGCAAGGAGGACCGATGACAGAGAGATGTTTATGAACCGCGGAGAGGACTTGTCTTTCACGTCCTCTAGGAAACAGGAAGCAAAACTAAATGTCAGAATGGATTTCCTCGGAGATAGCCTGCCGTGGTGAGCATCATATAATGGTTACTTGTCCCATACTTGGTCTTTCCTGTGTGAGCTATAGACACATTTCTTTATAAAAAATATTACTAGGGCTGTCCCCGACTAAGAATTGACATAGTCGAATCTCATTGGTCGGATCTTGCCTATAGTCGACTTTTACTGCTCACACCAGACAGAAGGGCTGAAACACCCTATTACAGTGTTTCCTTTGACTTGGCATTGTCTTTTTGTTTTATTGCGAATAAGTTCCTGCTCAAGCTGAGTTATTTTTCAAATGTTTATTAACAGTATATCAGGCTGATAGTTATACCATAATAGGTGTTGCATCATTATTTATTGGGAGAAACCAAGCAATTCCATGTAAAATCAGACATTCAGCACCATAATATAGCCGTGGTAAAAGGATCCTTGTTTTAAAACTACATTTGCATATTAAACAAATCTGTAATTGTTTCCCTACTTGTTGTTTTAGCTGAACGGACGACATGTTTTCTGTTTAAGAATCTTTTTTTCTTTTAGAAAGGGAAACAACAGACTAAAGACTGTGTTTTGTTTTTTCTAGCTCCTCTGATATTTTAGCTGAGGAGCGACAGTTGTCACAGGACCTTGTGCAGGCCTCCAAAAAGGATCAGGAGTTTCGTTCCATCTTTCAACATGTTCAGACAGCTCAGTTACAGAGGAGCCCCTCTGAGCTGTTTGCTCAACACATTGTCACAATCGTTCACCATGTTAAAGGTCAGTCCTCACTTCTCTCACTCTCCTAACAGAAATTGTCAATGCCAAAGACCGGAGTAATCTAATAACATCTCTTTTTAGGAATGGATGAAATCTTTAAACTAAGCTTTTGCCATGAAAGTAACCCAACACATGACCACATGTGACCCCTTCAAAATATGTGAAAAAAACAACTTCATCTCGACCCAGTTTTCTCTGCCGAAGCAGCGTTATGTTTTTGAGCGGACTGTAAAACAACCTTGTACATAAAATCCTCTGGCACATGGGATTATCCAGTCCAAACGCAGCGGCCCCAGTTGGATGGAAGTGAGACAGACACTAAAGCACCTGAAAGCACTAACAACTTCAACAGCTGTTTTTACTATCTTCCCGTACAGCTCAGCACTTTCCGTCTTGTGGAGTGACTCTAAACGAGCGATTCACCATGTACCAAAGACGCGCTGCGGAGAAGGAAGTGACCAAGCCCAGAAAAAGCCCAGAGATACACAGGTAGAGTCGCCTTTTGAGTGACCCTCTCACTTTCAGTGTGCTGTGGCTTCACCTCCTCTTTTAACAGCTTTAAGGTATTTCTATTACCTCTCCTACCTGAAAATCAACAGACTGTCTTGGCTAATTGTTGTCATGCTCGGTGGAGGTCAGTTTTGTTTAGCTAACATTTGTCTTTTTTTCTTTCTTTTTTTTCTGTGTTATGTCGTCTCTGCTGTTCCCAGTTTGCTGTTTTGGCTGCTGCACCATGGTCCCTATATACCATGTGAATGTAACCATCCTGTCTTAATATGTGTCTTCTTTCTCACAGGAGAATTGATGTTTCACCAAGAGCTTTTAAGAAACACTCTCAACTTTTTGAGGCGATGAAAAGCTCAGAGGATGGAACTTACAAGGTGACTGAACATTTTGCAGTATGAAGTATTGTTGGAAAAACAAACGAGAGCAAACGAGTGAGCAAGCCCAATGCCTTTAGGCTGCGCTCTCTTAAAGCCTGTCGGTTTCCTTGAAAGGAGATGAACAAAGCCTAAGAAATGCAAATGCAACATAAGGCACTTTGACTTTGTTGTGTGTTATATATCACCTTCACACATGGTGATTGGTTAGACTGCGGGCACAAGCCTGACCAAGGCTAATGAATCATATAAGCTCAGAAATGGAAGCCACAGTGCCAAAGCTGCTCAAGGGACTCTAAGACATTGTCTTCGTAAGTATTATTTAAAACATAAGGAGCGAAAATAACCAGCAGCAGGCAGTTGGTGCACATGTGCTTATATTATGAAATGCTTTACTTTCTGACTTAACCCTCACAACCCTTAACACATTTCTTTATTAATGTGCATGGACACATGGTCAAGCATTTGTAAACGTGACACGCAAATAAGCCTAAACACAATAAACGGAGTACACTTAAATTAGCATGAATGTTCCTATCTTCTTGTTCTTTTTCCTCACTATTGTTAAAGAAGCATACTAGTGGTTTTGCCAGTCATGCATTAGGTCAATAACTATGAATTGCATATACTTTATAGGCGGTACCAGCAACTACTTCCCAAAGCACAGTCGTTTTTTAGCATGAAAAGAAAAAACTTTCAGTGACTTGAACCTTGATAGAAATGGGAAATACATCACTGTGCACATTAAGGGGTTGTTTTGAAGACACAACACAGCGTTTTGAATGCCTCAATGCATGAGCTGAGACTCAAGAAGTTCAAAATGTGGGAAGCAGCCTCTGGAAGTATTGTCACACATGGACTATAAACAAGCACAGATGATGTAAAATATGCTGGTGCTATTTGTTGCTGTTGTGCAGCAGATTCTTGAGGCCTTGGATTCTTTCCCACAAGCATGCAAAAGCACCAGTGAGGAGGTTTTCAAAACACACCCCTTTGACAGGTGAAAAAGCTGACTTAAGATGTTTAAGTGATGGATTGTCTATCTGAAGCACATTTTAAGTTCAAAATTCAACATACAAATATATGCTTTGGAAAATGGTTCAGATTTGTTTAATCCTAAAACATGCAAAACTACTGGTTTGGCTCTTTAAGCGAAGTCTCTTGGTTGTATTAATGCCAGCTGGCTGTGACCCGGGTTTTTCCCCCACTTTTACCCAGGGACCTCACTTTTTAGTTTAAAATCCAGCTTGCCTGAGAGCAGACTGCTAGCATCTACATGCTAATCCAAAGACTATCCACGACGTTGTGTTCTGTTTTGATTTGCTCAGGACGACGGGGAAAAAGTAAAGGGTGACCCAATGGACCTTCGTTTGGACATTGAGCGCCGTAAAAAATACCCCACCCACGAAAGAGATTATACTCAGGATCGGGGAAGAGATACAGGAGATTCCCCAGATTCTAGTAGAGAGAGATCTGTGGAAAAGTTCTCCAAATGCCACGAGAGATCAAAGTATGTGCAACTGCCCTGTACTCTGTATTGTTTCAATTATCTGCAAATATGTTAAATACTATATACTGAAGCATTTTTCATTTGTCCTTTTAGGAGAAATAAGAAAAAGCGAGAGCGCTCAAATTCTTCCTCATCTTCCTCTTCCTCTAAATCCCAAAAAGACGATATGCCCCACGGCAAGTCTGACCCCAAAGATAAAGGCTTCAACAGAGCCAGACTGGGCTCAAGAGAGTCACCGGGAGCAGCTGAAGGAGGAAGGCCCCGTGGAGGATTTGTAAGTGTGACGCATGACGTTGGGTTAATGGAGAGAGCATAGCTAGTGTCCATGGCTGGGTCAAGTCACTTCACTTTGATAGTTTGCTTTGTAGAAACTATTTAGCTAATTCCTCCTATTTCTCTAATTGTAGCAGGTACGAATTCGTGGAAGGGGCTGGAACAGAGGCAATTATCAGGGAAACTGTTCACAGAGTAACACAGTGTCAAACATGGCAGTGCAGCCTAAAAATGAAGACTGGGCCCCAGAGTTCACTCCCAAGAGCAGACAATACTACTTGGTACCGTTGATTTTTTTCTGAATCCATTTCTGAATAAAACCACATGGTGACATTTAGTCTAATCTACCTCGACTTTTGCAATTGCCGTCTTGACACACCTCCATTTTGTTTTTCTCTCTTTTTTAACTCTCAGCACGATGACAGAGACGGAGAGGCAGAGTGCAAGTGGATGGACCAGAGAGGGCGAGGAGGACGGGGAAGCTTCTCGCATGGAAGAGCACGATTCATCATCCGCAAAGCCACTGCAGTTCCCAACACCAGCAGCTCCAAATGGGCCCATGACAAGTTCCAGGTCAACGGGGAACAAGGTGGCAAGCAGGAAGAGGAAACCAAACAGGACCATAAAGTTGGCGATGACGAATGAAATAATACTTGAGCTGAAAATCTTAATTTTTTTCCTGGGATCTGACCCTGTGATTTCATCAATGCAGATGGAAATGTTTTTAGACTCTGCTAACGCTAGGAAATATTTTACGCCTTCATTTCAGCGTAGGATATTTCACTCTGACTTGACACATGAGGATACAGTTCATAACTAGTAGAAGCACTGTTACGGAGGGGGGATTTCTGTTTCTTTTAAGAATCGGATGGGATAAATGTTACCTAAATGTTATTTTCTTGCTTTATATGATAACGTCACATTGTTTTGTTTTGCAGCATTTTGGTATCATTTACACTTTACAATCTTCTCATAGGAATTTCTTAAAATGACTTGTTTATGACATCCAAAATGTCATCATAGATCAAATCAGCTTGTGCCTTAAACTCGTGCTGATGAAGAAATGTTTTGTGAGTGAGTTACACAATAAATAGCTGTAATCGTTACCATTTTAAAGTCTAGTCCAATCAACCAAGTATAAAAAAAGAAGTAAGCTTGTTGTCTTGAGTTGTGTCTCGTCTTGATTCAAATTATAGCAATAAGTACACTGCAGTTCATAATGACATTGAACCATCACTGTTAAACCATCTCAGTACTTGACAAATGACCCTAATCTGACAATGGGACCAAACCGTATGGGGTCAAAGGTTATGCTATGCAGTCTTTCATTATACAACAGGACTGTTATTATAAGGATAACTACTTTTACTTGCAATATGTTCATTAAGCATTTTGCTATCACTGGGTTTTCTAAACGTTACAGTAGCTCTGAATGATCTTAGATATCACTTATCAATGTATAACATTGATAGTGATTATATGTGTTACTCCATAGAGGCTCATGGTATTTTTTTTACCTGGCTAGGCAGGATTCTGATGTTGTTTGTAAAGGGAAAACTTGTTTGTTATTGTTGTAGATTTTGATGTGTTTTTCACTTGCCGTTTTTTCTCCACTGAATCATGATCTAATCTATTATGTAAATTGTGTCCAGCTGTGTCAACATTGTGATAAAAAGAGGCTCAGAATTAGCAAGTTTGTAAGAAACAAATACAGGGTAGTTTGTAGGACAACAAGGGTTAAATGTTTAATCCTAGAGTATGATTTTTTTTTTCAGTACGTATCTCCAATGAAATAATTTCCTTAAATCTAGGATGTTTTTTTTGTGTGGCAAACTGCCAGTACAATCAATTGATATACGCAATGTGTGTGCCTTGCTGTGGGTGCACTGGCCTTATTTGTAAATGACAGGCCTATATTTGTTTAAAAGGTTAGAGAATATTGCTTCTTCTTTTTTTTTAAAGGTGTTACTGGTTGTTTCTTAGAGAGATGTAAATTAAAGAGAATGATTACGTTAATGTTCACCTTGTTGTTTCTTTTATTGTATCGACAAGAGAAAATGTTGGTTTATAAATTGTAAATTCGTAAAAGCCGCTGTAGAGTCAGAAATCAATGTAGCTTTCTCATGGGAATCAAGCAGTAATCACCATGTCCACAGCTAGACTCTGACAAGAGGGACACTGAACATTACAGTACAGGCAACAATTATAGGTCATGAAGTGAGTAATAATCTTGAGAACCAGAGGCCCCTTTTCTAACTGCTGGTTGTAAATTGTAGTTGACAGAGTTGTTTTTTTCCCTGCACCAAATCAATGGAAACCACATTTGTCAATAAGATGCATCAGAGCATCACAGGGTTTGATGACTTATCCCAATCTGGTGACAATACCTCACCTTACCTTCAACAGAAACCTAAGATCATATGCTTCACTAGGAGACAGTGACGTCATTGGAGACTCCAGGTACTCTTTGATCAATCTAAATCCCAATGCATGTCCTCCATTCTGACAACCAGCCCCTTCCAGTGTCGTCTGGCATTTGGTACGTATTAATAGGAGTTTTTATGTATTGCCTACCCCTTGATTAAGGGGTTTTAAGATTAGCCACTCAACATTGCCCAAAAGAAGATTTATACGGGACAATTAAAAAAATGATCAATACCCAGTTTAACAGACTCTTGAAGACTATAATGGAAGGACTCATTGTTTAACATTGAGTAGTGAAGAATAGTGATGTACTGGAATAGGTCTCCATATCAGATAACTAAGCCCAATGACTTAACTTATTTAGCATAATAAGGAAGGAAGGAAGGAAGTTGCGTACTACTAACACAACAGCCTATATGTAAACATTAGATAACATTGTTATCTCAATTTAAAATTAAGTCGAAATTCAGTGTTGCGTAGCTTGGTTCTGCTTTCTATAAAAGGCAAGCCGGGGGTTGCCTCAAGGGACATACAGAAACAACAACATTACAAACACACACTAAAACAAACTCCTCCAAAGAAACTAAAGAAGGTATTGACTTTATTGAATTTCTTATCAATCTTGAATTGTGTGAAAGCTTGCCATATACAGAACTGGTTTTAACGTGTGATTGTGCTGCTTGTGAGTGCTGACAGATGTGTTTAATATTTTCATTGCTGCAGACGAACTGCATGGTCATGTTCTATTCTGAGCCTGACGTATTATTATGAGGTTTGTTCTTTGTCTATAAACCTGTCTTACCTGTTCTTCTGTCTCATCTCCTTCACTGTCTATATTTTTCTCTCTCTTTATTTCTCTCTCTCTCTCTCTCTCTCTCTCTCTCTCTCTCTCTCTCTGTACTGTATGACCCGTCCCACACTCCTTGCTGTTGACATGCCATGACTCGCCTCAGGAGAAGTTGCTCAACGTTAATGTTTGACAAGTAGGAAGAAGGGCCTTGGCTGCCATATCTCTCACTCTGCTCTGAACAACACAACCACACTCTTTCAGTTCTCCTTCTGCTCAAGGGGGATTGTTTGCTGTTTGTGAAGGAATTACCTATTCAAATACGAAGGAGACAGACAGAAGAGAACCATGGGTGAGTCTTTGAATGCTACCGGAATTTATTTATGTTTTTATCTTGTCCACTGTTTGTTTACTGGGATAATGAAGATTCTGATCATATGACACACATTGTAAGTAATAAGGAATCTGAGGAGTTTTCTTGTCTGCACAAAATGCTGGTGAATTTTAAATGTTTTACTTGGCATGCATATACAATTGCAGCAGTGGTATAATGAAACCATTGCACAACTTGACTAAAATGTTTATTTACCTTATTTAGAGTAATGCTATTTTTTTTTAAGTATAACGTTTTTTTTTATTATGTAAATTAATGCAGGAAATCCTTTGCCTCACTTTTCTGTAATTTGTTTGAGTTTTCAGTGTAGGTTTTCTTAATTGTGCAACAAAAAAATACTGACAATATGTGCTTCCACTTGTAAGGAATTATCAGGACTATATATGTGGACTGCATGATATAGGGCTAGTAGAAGCCCTCAATCAGAGCTGATTGAGAGCAGCTGTGCTCAGGCTGATTGAGAGAAGGTGTGCTCCTTTCTTCCCTTGGCCCTGGGCAACTGCTCATCCAATTATTTATTTTTTTACAGAAAAAGAGCAAAAGGTGTACAGTTTATCTGTAATAATCTACATTTTACTCAAGGCCCATATACTTGGCTATAGCCTCCACTGTAAAGTGGTTCGTCTCGAAATGTCAGTCCATATCACTTGTGATGAAGCAAGCACACCAGCCTTTGTGCAGAGAGTCTAATTTTCTGCCCCATTTACGGCTGCCACTGCAGAGGTGTTGGTGCTGCTCGACTTCCAAGGCACCATGGGAGACGAGCTTACAATGAAGACGGGGGATGTGCTCACAAATGTCACCATGTCCGGCGAGGAGGGATGGCTGGAGGGGGAGCTGAAAGGACGGAGAGGAATCTTCCCAGCCAACTTTGTCAAGGTCTGTTAATATACCGGTACACAGCATTGTATTGTCTCTGTGCTTCCAATTCTGTCCCCAAGTGTTAAAATATGTCCCCTTTTCTTCATGACAGGAGGTGCCAGTCTTTTTGATGGGTGACAACAACAGGGAACCACGGAGCCTTAGAACAAGTATGATATGTCTAAATGATCGGCACTCCTTTCCTTACTGTTATCAGCTTTCAAAGCAGAAAGTAGCTTTTTACACATTGTTAAAAGAAAAAAAAACATAAGGATTTCCGTCTTAAAGAACGCTTCTATATTCTGGGATGTTTAGCTTGTTAAATGCCTTAGATAGTATTTGAAGTGATCAGACTCCAGCAAGCTTTCCTTTTTTATATACATTTTATTGTATTGCACACTTGTGACACTTTGGACCAAATTTGTTTTTGTAAGCAATCTTTGTTCCTAAATGTAACACTTTGTGAAATTGTGTATTATCTATATGCAGATGGTTTAAATGACTTCAAATGTTATATATCTCCATTCAGAATTAACTTCTCATTTGCAAATGATCAAATTTGTATAAAAAGTTTGGCCAGGGTGGTGTCAGCGCAGCAAGAGAGCAGAGATACAATACATGTTCACCACATCCTCACCAAACAAAAAAACAATTTAAAACGTATGAAAAATAAGTATACAAAAACAAATGGCACCTTTAAGACATGCCACAAACGTGAACTGGTACTTCCTCTGCTATCTGTTGTCCACTGTCTCCTATCAAGCTAAACACACCATCATTGAGCTGTAGTTTCTCTATCAGCATAATAACCAGTAGATTAAAAACCTTATGGACTTCTGTTGATTCGGTATCTTCCCAGCCAAGAGGATCAAACAGACGAGGAGATGCGAGGTGGCGTTTGCCTACAACCCCATGAATGAAGATGAGTTGCACTTGGTTGTTGGGGAGACCGTGGAGATCATCAGAGAGGTAAACACTCTCATTTGTGTGTCAAATTGCCATACGGTGCTGCTCTGCAAATGAGCTGTGGTGGCCTTCTGCTTAGTGGCCTGAGACCCTCTTGTTTGCCAAAGCTGCTCAGTAGCGAAAACCGTAGCATTATGTGAATCAGGGCATTGGTGTGAAGTGTTTGCTTAGCCAAGCTTCTGTGGGTAAATACCAAGCATTTCTCATGAGTGTAAGTATTGACTCTTTGGGTATTCCATTGTATTTGTTTCCTCAGACAAATACCATCTTTATGGAGATGCATGTGAAACTGATCAGACTAGTTCTGAGAGTTCATGCCAACATGCAATCTGAGATCTCAAACGGGCCTATTGTAATCTCTAAATATGTATGCTAGATGATTATGATTATGTTCTTTGGCAACGTGTTAGTTCCTCCATGTCATTTTTTACCTTCCTTCTGTTTTTTTGTTTCTCCCTGATGTGACGACTGAACAGATTGAAGATGGCTGGTGGATGGGGCTGAGAAATGGCAAAGTGGGAGCATTTCCCTCAAATTTTGTCAAAGAAATATTTGTTTCCCTTAAAGGTTGGTAAAGCCAAAACCTCCATTTCACTTTTTTGTTCCTTTTTATTTTTATTTGTTTTACGAACATGTTATCCAACCTGAACAACACAAACACATTTTTTTTTTTTTTTTTTTTTTTACAGAAGGCAAGTACGATGGAAAGATCCGACCCAAGCTCAGTGATGCAGTGTTCAATAAGCAGGTATGTGATGAAGTGATGTTTTTGAAACGTAGGAATTGGTCACCTTTTGACTGAATGTACTTTGTTTTTTTTCCTCATAAAGATATCTCAAAGGGCAAGTGTGAGGAACAAAGCCAAAAATGGTGAGGTCACATTTGTTTTTTTAAGTTATACTATTGGCTTCTATGAAGCAATTACAAATTCTCAAACTGTTTAATCATGACCTGTAAACTCAACCATTTAGGGAATACCCTCGTTTAAGACACTGGAAACAAAACAAGCTACACAAGGCTATTTATAACCAGGCACGTCATGTGTTAGGTGGTAATTCCCGCACTTCACCTGAATGGTTTTTGGGTTGGGTCAAGTTGACTATAAACTTAACGCGGCTTGATTATTCACAGAGAGGGTTACATCAGAGGGGAATATCCTTCTGGGAACAGTTTTACAATTGTTATCTCAATGTGTCATTCTTTTTCCAGTTATCCCTTGAAGTAGTAGTCTAATCTACATTAGAACGTTCTTAACAAAGGATGACACAATAAGTCACCATGGTCAAAATGTCTTCTTCCCGTCACACATGCACACAAATGCTCAAGTTCGTTCAGGTTAGTAACCATGTTGTCTCTTCTACTGCGTCTTAGCGGTGGAATGTTGCCAAGTCATGTTTGACTACAAGGCCAAAGCAGAGGATGAGTTGGATCTGAAGAAAGGAGATGTTGTGGTGATCCTGAGAAAGGTTTGAGCAGATTTTATCACTATTTTATGGCATTCCAAAATATTGTCCAACGATGTCACTCTTCCGCTAAATGAAACTCAAAGACTTCTCAGTAAAATTGTTCATCAGCCAAACCAGTTGTGGCACTTTCAAGGAATGCATGTGTACTGTGTTGCATAAGGTGACGCACATGTTCTAATAACCTAAATTTGGCAGTTGCCCAGATCATATGGTGTCATAGAAAAAAAAAAAAGTTTAGAGATGCCGTCCTTGATGAATTGATAAGGCAGCCATGTCTCGCTTGACCGCGTGGTAACCTCTTGTGAAGCAATTTCACGTCCCAAAGGACCCTGCCATGTTTGAGCCTCTAATGTGAGTTTAATCTCCATTTGAAGGAAGCAGAAGATGAAGGCTGGTGGGAGGGAGAGCTAAACGGACGATGTGGCTTCTTCCCGGATAACTTTGTCATGGTGATCCCACCGGTGGACAGTCTGAAAGTGAGTAGACCAAAAACACAATCTCAAGAAGAAGCTCTTGTTGGACTACTAGACCTTCCCTCTTCAAGAGTCGTTAATTTCAAAGAATGCTGCAATGAACCCTTGGACATGCTTTATAGTAATTCATAACTTCCGTGCTTTTTTATTGTTTGGAAATGGCTCAAAATAATGCATGTTTATCTGCAGCTGGCTGGTATTTTGCCTTACTTTAAAGCAAGTAGGCAGCCAAGTGTGCTGTGAGTCAGTGGTGTCTTCAACGTCCTCTGTTTTGGAATTACTCACTGAAAATTCCCTCAGTGGAAAAAGTATAAAATAGCAAAGCCTTTAAATCTCAAGGGGACGTACTTGCCAACCTGTTTTGAGTTTTTCCGTTTCTCCTCCTGTAGTCTGGGAACACAAGCCAACCGCCTGCACGCAACGCCAGCAAGAAACTCCCAGGTAAGAGACACAACATGGATGGTTCACTGATCAAATATAAGCACAGGAACAGAGGCCGTTTGACAGCGGCGTGGGGAGCTAGGCTTTGTGTTTTGGAGGTTCTCCTCTGAATCATGACTTCTGGCAGCAGTGGTGTATTGCCTGGCAGGGTGCTGACAGTTTGGACTGAGATGGGACTGTTGTTATAGCAGATGGGAGGAATTGGCAGCCGAACTGTTTGGGTGATTCTCAGCATTTGGTGTAAAAGCAGCTAAAATGGTCCCCTGATCAATGTCATTATTTTTCTAATGTGCTGCTGAAGCAACTTGTAGCTGATTTAGTGTGGTTCCAAAAACGCATTCACTGGTTAACTACGTCCGTTTCCTCCCATTTTTCATTTATGCTTATTTTCTCAGTGGTAAAACTCAGCGCATTTACTTTGCAATGACTAATTTGGAATCCACTGTATTATTAGAACATTTCGCATAAATAATTTAGGTCCTAAGCCATGTTTATCCAGAAATGTGGACTGGAGCTATTGTAGTGCATTAATGCATACATTTCCGACAAAACAAACGTGTCATATCACAGGGAACAATGGAATGCCTGTTTCTGAGTGGTATATTTTATTTGTTAAACTGTAGATTACTTTAAATATTCAACATTTGTATTGTCAGTCTTGATGTATTTTAACTTTTGTGCTGCCAACGTTTCACTATATTAGTTTTTGCAAATTAACAAACATAATTTGAATCAAGATATGGAAATCTAATCTGTGAGCCACACAGAGCAGGATGTGGCTTCTTTTCAAGTTTCAGCTGTGGAGTGATGCATGTGATGCAAGTTGCAAATTCAGTCAATTTGTTGTACCAACAGCAAAACCTATGTGGTCTAACAGGCAGGTCAAGCAATGCCATACAAATGTCGCCGTCAACTGACTGAATGTCAGCACATTCTCACAAGTTGTATAGTAACAACATTACACTCATTACTGCATTTTTTCCACACAGTATTATCACTCACAAGAATTGCACAGGAAGTCTCAGACTGTAGTGAGATGGGGGGATGGTTACTAGAGTCATGTGACACAGTTCAGGAGTCTTGGAGGAAACAAGGGGGTGGAGGGAGCAGAGGAGAGCTCTGTGTGACAGAGATTTTTCACAACCAGCACAAGAAGCAGCACTTAAGCAACTACTGCTGTGTGGATGGTTTGCTTGAGAGGGGATGTTGCACAATGCTTTGAACACTCAAGGTAGGCTTCCTGTGTTCTCATTCGGTCCATTCTGCACCTCTGAGTCCTCATCGTTATGCAAAATAGACGTGTTTTATCACTTAGATTTGTGTTTATGTTTTTATTACGTGATGCTGTAACCAGGTTCTTCACTCTTCTGTTTAAGATAGATTTGCATAGCAAATAGGTACCTCATTATACCTTGAGTTCACTGAGGCTTCCTAATTCATGCATCTATTCTCTCAGTCTACAAGGCAAAGTCAACGCAGGGACTGTATTCTCTCTAGGAGCTGAGCCAGAGTGACTTAGGCTTGTGAACTTGCTGAGACCCTTGTGAGCTAAAGTGATCTCCACATCTCTGCATTCCCATGCAATTACTTATAAACTAGATTACAATTCTACATTTAAAGATTAAAGACTATTATTTTTTCTCCACCATGCTACATCACAATGCTTTTTGGGGTAAATGCACGCTAATTCCTCTCCTTGACTAGGAGGCTGCCACTTTTTAATGGCAGTGATATAGTTCTCCTATCATACATGGTAACTTCATCACAGGCAGAAGCGTATCAGTAGTTTCAGTTATTAAAGGAGTAGAGTATAGCAAACTTATATTTGTCCGGACGCAGGTTTGCTGAGCATGCATGCCGCTTTTAGCAACAACTTAATTCACTACTTATTTTTCAGGAAAGACCGAGGCCTCAGCGATGGAGAAAGGTTGTCCATCAAAAAAAGGTACAATAACAGTGGCTTTTAATGCTATTGTGACACAATCCTCAAATATACAAACGGCAGCATGACATTTAAAACACCTGCTTTACAGATGATAAACCAGAAGCTAAGGACCTGAGAAGCAATCCTCCAACCAGAGTCAAGCTGCCATCCTTCCACAAGCCCAGCCCGCCTCCAGTCAAAGACAAACCCAGCAAAGTTTTACCCAAGTGAGTGTTTCCAAAAGTGTCTCTGATGAAATACGTATCCCAAGTCTGAGGCATGAATAGTGACTCATTAGCAACCTTTCCAAAGCAAAAAGGGCCTTTAGGAAATGTCAGGAAGACTTTCTCTTCTTTGGTCTGGCACCGGGAGTGGCGCCTTTCTAGATGTTAAAGGTTTTGGTTGCCGCCACCAGTTGCCATGGTGTCCTTTAAAGAAGAATGCCAGGATGCCCGACCTTTAGCGGCTCAGTGGAAACTCTGGGATGAGTCAGATTGGGCCTAAACAGACGAGAGCAGCCCATTTCCTGTTTCCTGAGCAAAACACACACAAACGGGCGCACACACAACTTAGAAAACAAAAACGGTCCTGTCTTGAGGGAGTTGCTAATGAAGAAATAAATTGTTTCCAAGCTAATTTGGAAGGGATACCTTTACACTTTCCTTAAAAAATGTTCTTTATGTTTATAAAGCTTATTTCAAGACTTTGCCTCAAGGCTGATTAAAAAAATAAAATAAAGCTCATAATGTATGTATGTATGTTATTGGAGTAACTCTAAAGATTTGTGCATCAATGTATATGAGGTGTGGAAGTGAAACGTATGCCAGGACAAAATACAGATGCACAGAGATACTTCAAGACTTGAGCTGGCATGCTCTGCACCTGCACCCATCAGTTTAGCAAATTTAAAACCGCAAGTGTTTTTTTCCCCCTCTTTGAAAACCTGAAGTACAGCTTGTGCACCACATTTCTTTCACCAAAGATGCTATAAGACAATCTTCAAGACATTCAGATTTGCCACCCCCTCCCTTCATTTCAATCTTACTCTTTTCGTCTTCAGAACCAATGGCGATGCGGCTCCCATTTCACCTAAAAAAACAGAGGAGGAAGAGAGCGACCAGTTTGATGGCGTGGATCTGCAGACTGAGAAGTTGAGTCATCCTACAGCGAACAGAGCCAAACCCCCACAGAGAAGACCTCCCTCAGGCCTGGTCGCACCGATCAACGTTAGTGACCGACTCTTTATGATTTACATTTTACATTATTTCTTTATGACAACTTCTACTTCAAGTGTGAACAATAGGCTATATAGTGGAGAGTTGTACAATAAATGAATAACCATGGCAAGAACCACTGACCTTCATAACAACATAAGCAGTGCAAACCACCATTTCTGTGGATGACCTTTGCAACTTGAGATTATCACTGCAACAACCAGGCAACTCCCTACTTTATCTTGTGCATACTTGTTAGGTAGAGGTTTTGCATTTTTGTCCTGGAGTAAGATAGACTCTTGAAATGGAACAGAGCTTGTTCAGTGGTAGCTTGCAATTCTAGGCCCATATTCTGCTTTGGTGGTATGTTATTCTGCAGGCCAAGTGTGACGAATTTCCATGTATAAGCAAGGTATGTTATGCAGACCTTGCAGTTGAAAAATGCATGTGCTCCATGCTATGTCACCTGAAATCATAATGGAGAAATCACTGTAAGATAGGGGATAACAATTATTTGCACTCTCAACACAATGTAATGTAGCCACACCATATGTGTTTGAACTAGTTTAAACCAGAGAAAAGGCTCCAGTGAAAGACACACCCTAAATTCCCATGAACCATCCACTTTAGACTAGTAACGGCTAGTTTGGGCCTAGTTTCCAGGTTTTTTTTTCAATTATCGCCATCGTCAGCCGCTTAATCGAGTTGTGTAGCGGGGAAACAGCTCCAGCAGGGAATCAAACTTCCTTTTTCCGGGCCACATTGACCAGCTCTGACTGGGGGACCCCGAGGCGTTCCTGGAACACCTCCCTAGAGGCGCCCAGGTGACATCTTTACTAAATGCCCTTACCACCTCAACCGGCTCCATACGCAAAGGAGCAGCGGCTCTACTCGCAGCTCCACATGATTGACTGAACTTCTTACCCTAACTCTAAGGGACACCCCAGCCACCCTCCTGAGAAAATCATTCAGCTGCTTGTACCCACGACCTAGTTCTTTCATTCATGATCGAGCCTTCGTGACCATAGGTGAGAGTAGGAAGAAAGATTGACCGCTAGATCGAGAGATTGGATTTCGGCTCTTTTTGTCACAACAGGTGCGATAAAGTGCTGCTCCAATTCTCCGGCCCATCTCTCGATTTATTGTTTCTTCACTCAGGAAATAGACCCTTAGGTATTTGAACCAGTTCAATTGGGGTAAAGACTCATTCCCTACCTCACATGTGTCAAACTTAAGGCCCTGGCCCGCGACACGTTTTGATCCGGCCCGCAAATCAATTCGGCCGATTTGAATCAATTAAATTATTATTATTATTATTTTTTTAATTCTTCATGGAGGCTGTGCCATATCCGCACGTCGCATACGCTCCCAACTGTTAGGAAATGTACGTGGCTTACAGCTAGGAATGTCTGCTGAAAGTTCCACAGCTCAGGATTTTAAGCCATGAATTGATGAACTTGCATCTAAAAAGAGCTGTCAGTTTTCTGAGGGCTGGTAATAGGCCAATATATGTGGCTAAATAGCGTGCTAATATTGATGATTGATTGTGTCAAGTTTCTAAGGATTAATGCCAAAATTATCTGGTTTCTAACTTTTGCTTTAAGTTACAATATAGCCAACTAGCTAACGTTAGCTAGCTGCTGATAGCCCACCCCTTTCGTTTCTAATGGTGGCTTGGCATTTCATTGCCTATGTAAAGTGTCATAAATAGCTAACACTCGTGCTGCGTCATGATTCCTAAAAAAACATGTGATGTGTTTTGAATGTGCAGAAAGTTTTGAAAAATCCAGGAGAATAAATATTGTGGCTCAATCCAGAATGCCTGAGAGCCTTACTGCATTATAGTCCTTTATAATTGTTTCACCAGGAACCTGAATGTTGTCTTTTCCTTTACAAAAATTAATACATTTCCACCATAAATTGATACCGAAAAGGCACAGATCGGTGGATAAAAATCCACCAGAATGCAGGAAATTGAGTGTTTGACATTCAAAAATTTCGGGGGGTGCATCCCCATACCCCCCCACCTATAATTTGTCCCCTGAAAATGTTGAAGCGAAAACTAGCCATTGTACGCAGTTTATATACTTAGATATGTTCTTTTTATTTTTCGATTTAAAAAGAAGGTATGTCAGTCTGGCCCTTAGTGTGATTATCATATCGTAGAGTGGCCCTTAGTGAAAATTAGTTTGACACCCTGGCCTACCTGGAGTAAGCATTGGGCAACCCACAGATTTCCTGCTGAGAACCAAGGCTTCTAGGGGTTATTAAAAGTTATGCTCAGAAATAAATAAATCACTTTCCTAAAGTAATGTTTTATGATTTGCACTGGCCAGAAGGTGTTGAGTTTGCATGGGTAGAAAACTAGTTATCAAGGAAGGTTGTGAGGAATTGTTTTTAATACGTTCTCCATTTAAAAAGCATGGCTTACTCTCCTTTGCAGGTCCAGAGTACCACTGACCACACAGAATCATCGACAAAAAAGTTTCAAGCAGACAAATTACCTGACCTGCAAAAGGTTTGTGACACTGCCTGCCTTCTGGATAGAGTACAGCACTTGTTCCACTTTTCTTCTTTTTTTTTTACAAGCGTCACGTAAATGTTGTTCATTGGTCTTTAGAATGTCATGCAAAGTAATTATGACTTCATTTCAGGGTTCAGAAAATCAACCATCACCTGCAAAGCCTGATCCTCAACCCAAGACACAGCCTCCTGTTCGACCAGCGCCTCCCAAAGTAGTTGAGGATAGCAGAACTGTGACCCAAAAATCAGAAGTAACTGTTGAAAGCCTTCAGGACGAAATCAAAGAGCTGAGGATGGCTCTGGGGCTGCTGCAGACACGACATGAGTGAGTATACGCATGTGTGATGTGTTTGAAAACCTGATAGGGGTAAAAGAAAAGTAATGCTACTGTACTTTGTCATAAATCACAAAGAGGTTTTTCATAACCATTGAGTTCCCCATCTTCCCTTACTGAGAAGGAGTAGACTGAACCTCATATTTATATTGTAGTTTGTGGACACTAGCATGCACAGGAAGTGACCAATCAAAACACTAATAGAGAAATACAAACGTTGTACAAAACAAAAGTGCTTCACCCATAGTAGTTTCATCCCCCAGAGTGAACCCTTTTAAAATGTAAAATTGTCATTTAATAAATTTGTTAAAGAAAACAACAACCTTGATTATCGCTGCTAAAGATAAACCCTTTAAATCTTAATGCGACAACACTTAAGATTTTTTTTATTGGTATGTATTCATTAATTCATTCCCATTACAAAAGTATAATTTTAAATTCATATAGTTTTTTTTTACATTTTAAATACATATACTACACATTATTCATCCGCCTTGACTTGTTGTGTACATCTAGACATACCCGTGTCTGCAACCTCCTGTTTTTGTTTCCGTCTCGTTTCATCAGGCGAGACATGCAAGAAGTGAAAGAAGAACTGAAGGAGGAGAGAAACAAACGAATGGCACTGCAGGTCAGCAATACGTGCCTTCAGTCTTGCATCCATTCATACTTATTGCTTGCTGCGTATTGCCACAAGAAAAAAAAAGTTATGGTTACCAAGATCATGACTTTGGTGTAACTGGTTGTTCAAATAAATATCTCCTTTTACCATACAGGAGGAAGTACAAGGTTTGAAGATGAAGCACTGATCCAAACACGTACTGTGAGCGTGCTGCCTGTCTGACACTGTGCTGCATTCTTAAACAAGATGAACAATTTATTTGACGTGGAATGGGGGGATGGCGAAGACAAGCGAGCTTTCCCCACTGCAGATGTCCAAGCTGGGGATGGCAAAATAAGAAAGTACAGTTGGACGTATGATCGAGAAATTCCCGCACTGGAGCAGAGGAAACTTGATCAATAAAATACTTTTATATTTATATATATATTTGTATGCTGGAAATAACAAATACTGGGTTACCCTTGGTTGCAAATTACTGTTTTACATTCTTTTTTTTTAACCGTCACCTTTAATACTTTTATCATAGGTTTACTGTATTTTTTTTTAACATTTACGTCATCAATGCCTAAGCAGAACATGCAGCTGTGAATGGGAAGAATTATTGTGGTGCCATTTGCAATGGGGGCATTGTTATCGGAATGTTGATACCCGAAATACTGAAAACATGGGCCAACATGCAGGTGATATTATACACCAGAATGTAATGCTAAATTAATCCACTGGGGGGCACTGTATGACAATTCTATAAAAGAGATGCTAAACTTTTCAGTGAATGCTGGATTACTGGACCTTGCATAAGAACACAAAAAAAAGGTATTTAAATAAATGTCTTTGGATTTAAGCAAATGTGCTGATGGTAAAATATGTTGCTTTTATGAAACAATATCCTAAAAGAAAGTTATACCGAGTTTCTTGTCAACTGCACTTTTGCAATTGTGAGGAAAAATCATCCAGAGAAATCACTCAAGAGAAAAACTGACTCACTTTGAAAACTCTGATCACAGTGACTCATCTCGATGGATGTAAAAGCATGTGGGAAGAGAATGAATGAGAAACTCTTTGCAGCCGCCATAGAGGGAGTTATTTAACTTGGCCATGTTTGGACCACGCCATCTTCAGAGTAAGCCATGTAGGTTCAGTTATTGGCTCCAAATGGTGGCAGTGGAGGCGGTGGTGGTTGTGGTGGTTTGCTCCTGTCTCGGCCTACTAGTATTGCCCACTGTTGAGCACATCTGGACGACATCTGGAGCTCATCAGGGACCGGGTGCTTCTGAAACTGCCATGGGAACAAACTATTTTTAAAAAACTGTGTTGAATAATGGTCATAAAGGGAACACTCCCTGTTGGACACTGGGTTGAAATAAATGAAACTAAACAAAGGATCGGTTGATATTGCAAACATTTCTGAAGTTATCTAAGTTATGCAAAGCCCTCCAAACTGTTCAATAATCTTATGTGATGATGGATGCTGCTTACACTACATGCTCGCCCATAAATTAAAATACACAGCTTGTTCAAATATTTGAATCACTAGGATGAAGTAGTGTGTGTCTCAGACAACAGCAACACAGCACACTACAGTGCACTGGTGCTGAAGATGGATGGAACAGTTGGGAGTACTTACTGAAAACAGGAATTTTAGAGTTGATAGCCAAATACAAAAAAAAATAGTTAAAATTAGAATTTGAGAGAGTAGCTGATCTGGCAAAGAACAGTTTGCCTCTCAAAGAAAGGGTCTGGACAGACGTGGGGACTATTCTTATGAACAAACCCATGGAAAAGGAAAAACATCTGTCTCTACTTTAATAATGAGCCTTTTATTAGGCTTACATTGGTTGTGCAATTTTGGACAAAAACTTCACAATGAGGCCATTATGATTCAAATGTTTTTAATATATCTATTTAGAGCAGTGGTTAATTAGCCTGAATGTAACTTTAGTTACAGTTTTGTGGCTATGGGTGTTGTGAACCATAAAGGCTGGTTCCTGGAAGGACCACAAAAGACAGTCCGTACTATGTTCGTCTTTGCAGAGATCTTTCCCACGTTATTTTGTGGTTCAGATTTTATGGCTTTCCTTAACTGGATTTCCCTCATGCTGATATTCACTTAATATAGTTGATGTATAGTTTCATGACATGCATAATTACCACAAGGCCAAAATATGTTGCTTCTAATTACATGTGGGTCTTGATCCTCTTTCATTCTAACATCCTGTAAAATGAAAAAGGAAACTATTCAAAACGTTGAATGGTTGTTCTATTTAGTTGAACACACTCGGGGTATTGTATTTGGAGGTAGAACACATTTACAAGAGCTTTGTACGAATATAATTACATGGCTACTTCAAAGAGTCCACACCATCAACGCCAGTGATTTCTGAAAGCCTGTGACCACATGAGAGGCTTTCCCAAGACCTCAACAGAGTGGGCTCCATCTAAAAACAGAGCAGGCTCCAAGGCAAACCTGAATCCTGTCTGCTATACTTCAGCACAGATTGTACTTTGAGGGATGACTCCAGCGGATGTTCTTGGTCTGCCTCCATCTCCAACCAAGACCTTCGTCCAAGCAGCGCTATACACCAGCCTCAAAAGCACAAGGATGTAAGACTTACGTTTCTGGATCCAAGTTGGCCAGCAATAAGAATGTGGACACGTGCCATACACTGATTATTAACTATATTTTCCCCTTAGCCTGTGTGGTTTTATTGACATGCCAGGCATTCTCACTTTCATAACTTTTGAATCACCAAACCACTAAAGATTGACTAATGTCCAGTACTAACATTCACCCATGTGTGGGCAATTCATCACTGCTCTGTAGGTCTTCATCGGCAGCCAAACAATATTTCAGTCAGTCCACTCACTTTGAACTGATTTATTATGTTAATACCGAGTGGAGATTGGCCATCTTTAAGCTCTGTCCTCGAACACTCCCTGCGAGCATGCATGCACCAAAGTTAGGACAACAGAGTTTTGGGAGGGACGATAATACACTCCCCCCAAAACCACATTAGATACATATCCTGACACCGGCTATTATGTGGTATCTAATGAGCACTGTCTTTGTGTGGGCTGGGACTGGTTCCTGTGTGTCAACTCCTAAACAAAGCACCTCCAATCAGGGAATATACCATCTTGCAACCCAATATGGCTCTTCTTCTGAAATGTGATGTAGCCGTGACCAGCAGCAGATTACCATTGATACAATAAAGGCAGCAATGAAACTATAGAAGCAGAGCAGAATACTGAAGCAAGCTGTCACATGAAACCAGTTCACACATTTCTGAAGGAAAATGTGATGATCATCTTCAAGTGAAGCTGTGTTTCTCATGAAGCCAATATTAAAAATGAAATAATTATGTAAATAAATAGGCGTTGTAGGATAATGTTACTATTAGGACGTACAACCGTCCTAATATTAACACAGGTTGACTTGTAGCTGGCAAGTTTGCAGGAGAAGCAGCAAAGGAGTGAGCAAGTGTTGACGGGTTAAATTCACCGCCTGCACACACATGGTATGCTTGATATAAGCTACTGCCGCTACAGAGAGGAATAAAATAGGCCTACCTGAAGTAGCATTTAGCCCCCCCCACATTTTAAATAAGCTTTCTCATTCCCTTTGTTATCAGAAAATCTTGCTTTTACAACCCTAAATGTCTGACTCCACCAGAGCCTTGTAAAAACATTGGCTGTCTCTGCTTTTTAAGAGTTAAAGGGGAAATACTGAGCAGATAATAACAAAATTACAAAGAGTGACCTTTCCATTAATCTTAATCGCAAATGAGGCTGTCTATCTTTATTTTGATTACAAATCCATGGCCCAGAGGTGCACAGAAAACAAGCCCTGTTTGTAGGCTATATTTGTATGACAGTCAAGCATTATGGAGAGAAAACAACAGTAGGCCTACATTCTTTCAGTTTAATACTTTAATTCTGTCATTTCCTTTGGTGGAATTATCCCTGAAAACACATACACAGATGTAATGTACTGTACTCATAAAATTAAAGACTTCATTTTAAATTGTCTTTTCATTATACTGTCTACATTGTATTGTCTTTACATTAGACCCCCCCCCCCCCCAAAAAAAAAATAGATTGACATGTGCTTGTTTAAACAATGTAATTTCCTTTAACAGTACGTCTGATAGTGTTTTCCTGGAGAAATGTCAAGAGCTGAGTTTCCCACAAAACTCCCCCATATAGAGGATAATTGCACTCATTGCAAACAAATCATCTTCATTGCAACATACAGTACATACATTGTGTGCTTTCATTCTTCCCTTAGTACTCACATAAACGTAGTTGTTGTGTGCATTTTCTTTTGTCATTAAGCGCCCTACAATTTAACAGGCTGATTACTTCAAGTGTCCATCTTTTCCATATGGAATAATCTTAAGACACCTTTTAGTTTTAATTTCATGTAGTCGGTTGGAAAGTAACAATTTGCTACATAGTAAGTGCAATATCACATAGTTCAGCTGTGTCAGAGCCAAGTTATTTTCTTATCAACGTGTCACATCGTTCTCATCCTGTTTCCATGATATTGCATTGTATCTTAACACAGGCTCTGGAGTCTCATAGGCTTCAGGGGACATGGGGCCCAACTCAAAGGTCTACATCTGTCCTTCACAGAGCTCTACAGTGTCTCTCCGCCTTGAAGCCTTGTGTATCTTTAGTAGTAGTGCACTCTTCCAATAGTCCCCGTTCCGCTCCCCAGGATATCGGGCTGGCCGTTCCTCCAGATCTCTCGTATTATCCGTTCCCTCTCCTCCAGCCGCTGTGCCCGTTCCAGCTCCTCGGCTGAAGTAAACACATTCACACTCCTCAGTGTCCCGTCTGAAAGGCCGGTGTGATTCCCCACAGGGATTTCCGTGCTGGGCAAAAGGACGGGCGCGGCTTCACCTTCGTCCCCATCCTCGTCCTCATCTTCCTCACTCTCCTCGTCCTCCTCACTGGTGTCCTTCAAGTGTTTCTTCTCGGGCGTGGAGGAGGGCGCCACGTTGGTCCGCGGCTTGCAGGAGATGCGGATGACCAGCAGGCAGAGAGTCAGCACCAGGCCGAAACACACTCCCAGCACAAAGTAAAGACCGAAGCTCTCTGGGTTGGCTTAGGGGGAGAAAAAAGGACAGAAATGGACGATGTCAGCTACAGAGTTACTGGATATGTTTTTTTGGTTTAGTTTAGTTTATTTCACATACAAACAATATAAAAACACGTAGTGCTATAACACAAGTACATGTGTGGGTGCAGCAAATACCTGTACAGGCTTATATGGAAACCACCTTTGGCAGGAAATAATAAATCAGATGGATGCAGGTATCGTGCGTGGCTGGCCTAATGTAACTTACCTTTGATATGTGCATATGCAGCTATGCTATTGCTCAGGAGGTCCATCTCTTTTTTCTTCACATCCATGGTGATGTTGACTTTTCTTTCTTCACACCTGAACAAACACATACAGAAAACACACCATATTAGGTCTAACATTGGTGTGTATAACGCAAAATGTTCTTCATAGTGCTAAAAGTCAGACGCAATCTTTTCCCAAGCACCCATCCTACACTTTCACATTCTGTGCAGTGCCTGGATTTCAAACCCACTGCTGGCCACGGTACGTCTTCGTCATGCCTTTGGGTGGGTGGGACAAGGCCTCCAAGTGTCAAACAAAAGCTCTTCTGTCTATGTCCTCCTAGAGTACTGGCTTCAACTGGGATCATCATAACGCATTTGGCACATGGCACTCTGACATTCTCTCTGAACCATGACAGCCCTCTAGAAAGAAAGGTCAAGTGTCAATTTATCAAGTGGCCACAAAGGACTGCATCCTCTCTGATGGAATTCCCAGATCGATGTGTGCAGGCTCAGAGGTGAAGTCCAGTGCGTTGTTGACTTATGTGCGTGTTGACATTGTGTCCCTGACATTTAAAGTGACTGTCCTTGTTTTTTTCCCCTATTGCTCTGAGGAGCTCTGTTGTGTTTGGGCTGTTCCTACATTCAGTCGTGACTCCTAGGACTTTTTCTTAAAGTAAAACGTGTGGAGCAGCGCACCACATGAGACATATGACAAGTTCATGTTCATTCTTCTTAGCTGTCTGCTTTTTATTTTTAAGCAATCATCTGTAACCAGTCCCCTGTGTTAACTCCATGTTACCTCCACACTCAGTAGCCTTTGTCTTCAGCAGAAACAAGCCTGTTTCTCATCAACAAAAAAAATGATTTATTGGATTTTGCCTGCATGCGAACCAGGGTCGTGTCCTCTGTCAACCTTCCCCGACTCTCCTCATCCTCCACCCTGTGGCCCAATCCTGCTGAGTCTGGCTTTTCTCCTCCACTTTGCCATTTTGTGAACAATTTCCACCTCCCTGGCTTGATGATGACATCATGGTGTTGCACCACTAACTAACTGAGTGTTGATGGCAGAGGAGAGACCACTTCAAAATGAAAGGAGGAGCATTTTAATCCTATCCAACTAATGTCAGCAGCACCATTGCCCTTTTCAAACATGTGCTTCGTGTTGTGGCCGGCTGTGGAAAAAAACATTCTGTCCATGCGAAATTATGACGAACACCGAAGCCGCTCACTCTAACCTGTGTGTGCGCTGCTCTCTCTAAGTCAAACCACATGTCATTTTGCCTGCACATGGATCATATGGATCTCCTCAAATTGCACAGGCCACATGTTTGTGTTTGCTTTTACCTCAAAATTGTACCCAATGATAACCCCCCTTGAGCCAGATTTTTATCATGATTTGAATACCTCAATGATTGATGGGCTATTTGTGCTTATTTGTTGACTCAGGTCTCAGTAAAACACAAGAATAAAAACCACACATGTGAAAACCATCTGTAATTTTGCCGACCGACAAACTTCAAAATATAACAAACATTTTCCTGTTAATATCAGAAGTAAAAAGAAAGTAAGGATAGAGTGTAAAACTTACCACTAAATAAATCTTGGCAGTCCGTCCTCAGTCCCAGCTCATTGTGTAACGACGAGTTTGGGAATAGATGCAAAATGATGACGCTCCTCTCTCTGTCTCTCCCTCACTGTTGGATCAGGCCCTGTGATCTTTGGTCCTCAGGCTAAACAGACAAGAGCAAACACACACACACACACACACACACACACACACACACACACACACACACACACACACACACACACACACACACACACACACACACACACACACACACACACACACGTCAGGCCACATTAGAACCAAACTCACTGAGGCGACTACAATGCAAACAACGACAGGCCTACTGCTGGATACACGGTCCAGCAAGAGACTAGAGCCAGGCTTTGCATTTTTCAGTGGTTAAACTGTTCTGTCTTGAGTTCAAACAGGGTGAAATACACCAACTGCAAAAATACAAAAATGTCCAAGTATATATCGCAGTATGACTAAGCAAAGATAATAATATCTTAACATTTTAAGGGATTTTATAGGTTTTAATAGTAGAATGAAAATTTCAGTTAAAACAATACAACTCTTTGCAGGAGGAACGCAGAATGAGGGGAAGTTAACATTTAAACTTAGGCTAAGGTTATGTTAATGTGATACATTATTAAGTTGTATTGCTACACTTCAAGTCTCTAGCTCAAAAACGAATTATCAAAAATCCTTCAACAAGAACCCCCGAATCACTTTCCTTGACTCAATAAAAAGCATGGACGTATTATAAGAAAACTCTTATTTCTTGCTGGGGGGTTTGGTGCTTCACATGCCAGGTGGGAGTTAGAAAAATGTGCCAGTGAAAAATGCTGCGCTGTAAAGTTTTCTAACTTGTAGCCCTGTTCAGGAAAAAAGGCTTCTCTCTGCCAGCTGCAGTTGGTTTAGCAGAGCCTCTGTGCTTTACCGGGCAGATTCTGATCTTGCTGACTCTTGGCAGATCCTATGTACACTACAGAGCGCCTGACTGAGACAGCGCTCGGGGGCTAAGAGTGACAGAGCGCTCACTATGACAACATAGCTTTTTCCAGGCCAACCCGATGGGCCTTTTGTCTTATGGATGGACCTACGTGCTTGTCTTCCTGTCGAGCTTCCTTCCTCTCTTTTCAATTATGAACAAGTTCATCTCCTCCCTCCCGCAGAGCCCAGTCCCCTCCCCACCTAATGGAATCTATTCATCATTATCCAAGCAGAGCTGAAGAATATATGGGCTTTCAATGAGATATTTTGTTTTTGTCTCAAGGGTAATAAAGCGAATGGCTCCAATGACTACAGTCCTTCTTGGAGCCAAGGTCAACGCTAATATGGGACACCTAACAGTACAGTTACTGGCCTCTTCTCACACAGGAATGCAGTAAACCTGAGCTTCATCAGGACTCAGGCATCTGCTGCTGGTGGTTAATGACAACTGGAGACCTGTTTAAAGCCTATCCAAACAGCAATTATCCTGCCCTGTTGTTCTGTTGTGTTTTTGTTTTACCCCAAGAAGGAAATTATTAACAGACCCCCTCCAGTTCAGCTATGTGCTATCCCATGACTCAACTTCATCCAGTCATTTTCTCCAAGTGACCCAATTTTCTTTTATTTTGCAGACGTTGCTGGGTTGTTACTCTAATGAAAACAAGACCTTCATCATAACAAAGGAGTCATGCATTACCGATTTGATGTTTAATTTCTATCTCATCATATGTTTCCCAAACTTCCAAAACAGTAACTTGCATTATTATGAAAGAAAACAACAGTGCTGAAATCATGGCTCTTGATGCAATCAAATATTGATGCTAACCATGACAGATTAGTGAAAAAGAAATCACAACAGCAAAAAAACTTCAAATGATAGTTAGTAATTTGGACAATTTGGTTAGTACCAGGACGGCCATTCACCCTGAATAAACAAACACACATGCGACGCTTTCCACTTTTCACACTCTTAACTGCAACTTTTGGGAAGTGCTGAATGGTGGGAGCATTCACACCAACCGTTGTGAGAATATCTCAAGAATCGGGACACCATATGGTTGTTTTGAGTGGCAAATGTATAAATATACTGTTTTTCAATGCAGTTCTCTTGGGACTGGTAATGTATACCTTTTAATGCAAGAGTTCCTCTGCTTTTCAGCATGAAGTAACAAATAATGATCACAAATAAATAGGCAAGTGCATAAGACAAAAGATATGGCTGCTAAAATAAATGAATCCAATCATCTTGCCAAACCTGTGGCAGCGTGTGTCATTGTGTCACAATAGATCTCCCCTGACGTTAATGTTTAGTCCTATTTTTGGTGCTGATAGCTTATCATTTGCTCTTTCCTGGCCTCACATCCTGAGGTCTAACACTCGGGCATCCTCTTCCTGAGTCCTTTGCACGCTGCTGACTATCAAATAATCATTTAAACTGTCTTAACATGGCTTTTAACTGTGTGGGGAAGCATTTGTCAGCATGGCTTTATGGCATATTAAATCAAAACAGAATATAATCCCAGTAACAAAATAATAAAGGTTGCACCAAGCTCAAACGATTCTTCCCCTAAATCTGTCAATCAGCGATGAGTTATTTATGTAAGGCCACAGCAGAAAGTTGTGCACCGACTGAAGCCAGCATAAACACAGTATGGTGTGGTTATGTACAGTAGCCCTCAGACAAGAGGTCAAACACTATTTTGGGCTGAGCATTGTTTGTTTTGGTTTGGACGGAGGAGCTGAGTCGAAGAAAAAACTCCTAACTGTCACGTAGTGGGATATTTTTGTTGTCATCCACACGCAGATAACCACAATGGTCCTTCCTTCCTACAAGGCTGTTTGTCCCTTTCCGCACAGACAACGTCCCGGTCAATGCCTTTCTTCAGCATCTCTGCCACTGTCTAAGATTAGTTTGTTAAGACAGAATGACTGAGCTGTATACTGTAGCACACAGATGTCGACTGCATGATTTATCAGCTGACTGTTTACAGTGGCAGACCTCCAAAGCAAACGTTTGTCACAGAATAAGAACTTTTTCTTGGATACATCACCAGCTATCCTTATTTCATGAACCATCCAACCACGAAGCTCCTCTTCCACGATGAAGAAATCAAATAGTCACGAGCCCTTCAGTGAAATATATGCAGGGAGTCAAGCATTTGATACACAGAATATGAAAGGGTCGAGTAACACAAGGGATCATATCAGAGATATTTCTTCATTGTAATGACACACGCCGAACCGCAGGGGGAGAGAAATATTTTTAATACTTTGAATGTCTGTGCAGCCGCAACAGTTCCTGGCACAAAGGATTGGACAAAGCTGCACATACTGAAAACCTGCCTGATTTGAATTTAATCACATTTAATTTGTTTTTCAAATAAGGGAAATCACATAAGCTGCCATTGGAATTTATGGCAACTGATAGCATCTTTGCTCTTGATTATGTGCATTAAAAAGTTCCTGCTTCTATTCAGTGGCTGCTACTGAAAACAAATCAGACCAGGCTTAATGATGCAGAGCATCAAACAAACCAATCTGGGTAATTTATGCACCATTTCCAGCTTGCGCAGCACATTCTGAAGCTGTTTCCCTGAAATACATTTACAGTCAAATCTGTGCTTTGGCTTAGTTATTCTAAAAAAAATATTTTAGTTGACAGCAATCTTCAAACTGCCAAAGAATAGGAAACTGTATCACAAAAGTAACATTGGTAAGTCTCCTCAAGCCATTCATCACACACACACACACACACACACACACACACACACACACACACACACACACACACACACACACACACACACACACACACACCTGTAATCACGCCAGGAAAACAAAGAAAAACGTCTCCAAGTTCTAAAAACATAATGGAACTTCAAGCTCTCCCCAAAGCCACAGAGGTGAAGACGATTACTCTCCATCCGGTAAACAGAAACATTGTCCAAACCGTGATCCTTGTTCGCAATGTCTGTGGAAGCATTCACAAAGGTCCACAGGGTGAAGCTAATTCTGTTGTGGAAGCCGCAGCGAGCTTTCTACACATCCAAGAGGGTTGCAGAGGACATTTCTGGAGTAAGCAAGGTTGCATTTCTTCACCAGTTCCCCTTGACATCAAGATCTTGGGTTTCCAGCTGTGCTAACTGTTAGTGCTTCTTCCCCTTTGTCAAATCCCGCCACACAGTATCTGACTGAGAAGAAAACTGTTGCATTTGGACACAGGACAGGCATGTGGTTTCCATCAGGACGGTGAGACGTGGAGCACCACGTAACACTGACCTCGAGCAGACCTTGGTCGAAAGAGCGTTGGCAAATATTTGTATAGTTGGTTTCATTCTGTTCGTGTGCTGGATCATTAAGACACAATATGTCACTGACAATACGATGGACTAAAATATTTTCAAACAACCGCATATGGGTTTTTGAAAGAAAAAGGCCAGAACATTGTCTGAACATCCAAGAAATTTAGTGATTTAGAGACCCCTGCCTGTTTCAAATGCCTGAAGTAATTGAGGAATGATCGATCTTGACTTAGGAAAAATAAATTGTAAAAATAGTCTCAAAGCGAGATCACTGACTGAGCTTTCGATTATATCACACTGTCTTCTTCAACAGAGGGAGTTTGCTCAGTTGTCATGGAACTCTGGGACTTTGCCAATCAGGACAAGACAGAACGAGCCAGCGAGAGAGTTACGTCAACCGCTGTTTTTCATGTCAACAATGGGATATCGACCTGAGGATTGGTTCTAAAATTGTCTAAATTGCTCCCAAAGAACTTCGGCGACAGCATGTGATGGCCTTTAGTTTGAGAGACTTTAGTGTGAGAGACACTAAATCATCCCGATGTTAAAAAAAAACACACACCACATCACTCATAGGTATAAAAATAAACATTTTAAATCAAAATTTACCCTAGTCCAAACTGCAATCTGCTGCCAAATGCAGAGAGTAACTGCTTCGGAGAACGCAAAGTGATTCCTTGCCTAACTTTTATTGAGTTTCCCCTTGAGTGGGCCTTTACGTAAATACATTCTGATTTAAACCCATATTATTTGTGCAGCATTCAAACATTTTTTGTCCCATTAGGCCATTTGATCTTATCCAAACTTCTTGAATATGATGAAGTGTTTGAGGTAGAGCTGAAAGAGAGCTTTGTTTCTTTTTCTTGTGCGTTGATGTATTTGGTTTTGGGCAAGTACTTGATTTGACATATATAGACTCAATGAAAAACAGGTTTGCTTTCAAGGACAAAAAAAAACTTTCCAGGAGTAAACACAGAATCAAGGCATTGCCGACAAGTTTCTTTCAAAGTTTAGACACTGCACTCTTCAACAAGGGTAGGGTTGTAGATCTTACATGACTCACTATGCCAACATGACGCCAGCTTGGCTCGCGGGAACTGCAATCGTTGCCCCAATGCATTCCTGTGTATCCTCATGTCATAAAACAGTGGACCACAGTGCACTGCTTGTCCTGCGAAGACCACATTCTATAGGCTATGGCAGGTTATAGGACGGTAATGGAGATATGGGGACTGAGCTCGGGGGTTAGGGCAAGTGGTTAATAGAATCCAGATGTGTTCCTGATGTGAGGCAAAGTCAGAATGCTTTGCTATGTAAATTAAGAGGAGATATCCCATGAACCATCTTCATTCTGCCATTATCACGGTAGCAATCAAGCAAATCAAGCAGTGCTCATGGCAACAGGAAGCCACAGTGAAACCACAGCCGTGTCTGTATATTTACTGACAGGGTTTATTTGTATGCGTAGAGTGTGCGTCAGTGTGCTGACAGTTACTGGTTGTCTGTGTTTGTTAATGTATGTTGAGATTGATTGATATGAACATTCCTCTATAAGTCTCTAAAAGTACAATGGGCTTTAGATCATCCTTGACTCGAAGCTCTAAAAATAGAGCCATGATCTCACCCTTTCTCATTGATCAGGGCCACCATCCAGCAACACGCCAACACCACATACTGTATCAATTACATGGAACCCTACGGATTACTCTGTGACACAAAACACGTGTTTGCCCTTTATGCGAATGGGTCTGTAGCATTTAATCTATTCTGCTCATGAACACGGTGTGTCTCCATGAGGGTTTTGGGTGTTCAGAAAAGTGGTCGGGAAAAGAACTGCATTGGTCTAGTTGGTAAAAGTGAAGGCTGGTGCCAATTCTCAGCTATTTAGAAAACAGATTAGAGAAGCCAATATACTCTAAAACTTATACTGAGCTATAAGTTACCAAAAACATCAACAGTGGCATCTTATTTTCAGAGTACATTCAACAACATTGTATGAAGATGAAAAAATGTATGCGTTGTTTGCTGTTTTTGACATGGGAAAGAAATGTAATGTGACAGTTGTTAGGTTGTGGTGCAGAGGAATTGGAGAGAAAACCAGCCTACAGCCCAAGAGATGTCAGTGCTATATGCCTCCAGACTGTGATGGATTAATCTTTGTTCAACTTTACTTTCCTAATATTGTTTGTAACAGCAAAACAAGATATCTGTTGTTGAGTTGGTTCTAGGCTGTTCAAGTGCTTTTTGTGTGAGAGTGTGTGTGTGTGTGTGTGTGTGTGTGTGTGTGTGTGTGTGTGTGTGTGTGTGTGTGTGTGTGTGTGTGTGTGTGTGTGTGTGTTTGTTCCCCTCTCCGAGATAAGAGTCTAAGCTTAGGCCCCTTGGATTTAACATGTCAAACATCTGCTTGAGCCAAAACAGGGGAGCGTCTTGACCAGTGAAGCTCTAGGAATAAGCCTTGAGCCCTGTAAGACATCAGTGGTTGATGGGAGCTTTTGCTAAGCTCACAGTGTATGACACACCATACATCTGAAATATCCTCTTGGTTACTTAATGTAATTGAGATTAGTAAGCAGAACTTTCGTTTTTGTCGTTAATATCTTCAAGTAGGTCTATTCCTAATGTCACCATTCATATTCGAACAATCAGTCCGTGAACAAGACCACATCAGTAAACCTTCCGCTATCTGTAAACCTTACCATCTCATGACCATAAGAGTATATATTTTTATGAAGGTTTTAAAAGGGCATGCGCAAATACACTGTGTTTTAAGACACTTTGTCCTAAAGAAAAAAAAAACACAGGATGAGAAAGTAATATAGAAATATTTGTATATAAACATATCTTTTATATGTTTAAACTAACAGCTAATAAGCCACCTTTGATCAAATAACATAGGGATTTACTGTATTGTCAGTTGTCAGTGCACAGTACTAGTAAATAACAGTGTTTGTATGGACAACTTTTATGGTAACGGTGATCAGCTGATGTGGGTGACACTAAGGCTCCATGTCATTGCTTAAATATGCACCATGCATTGAATTATCAGAGCATTTCAGATCTTCATACATTAATACATCACCATGTTTTTATAATGGATATTTAGGGTTTCTTTCAGGTTGCTTATTCATCTCTGTTGTCAAAGGTCAGCTAAGGTTGGAGTGATTTAGGGGAAACAGTTGTGATTATTTTCTGCCCGATAAAGTTTGCTGGGGTATGCAAGGTAGCCACTGGGGGATACAGTTTTGCAAATGGTTGTTCATGAACTGTAGGTAATGCAAAGTGTACTTAGTTTGGAAAACATGAGTAAACATGTTTGCAGGAATAGCTTGACAATTAAATCATAACTTATTTTAATTTAAGTGTGTTGAAGCTTTTCCGTTTAATCAGTTAGAAATGTCCTGATTTCTGCACAGGGCTACAACACAGAAGGTTTTTCCTGCCTGTCCGAGTAATACTCAAACATGAAGACAAATTATACTGGTGTGGATATACATTAAAATCTTACACTTTAATTGCAAATGACCCTAATTGTTAATGCGATGGTACTCGACTAGGAGAGCTTCCAGTGGGTCCATTTTGTGACAACAAAGTATTTTTAAGACACAAATATAGAATTAGGCTCATTTGTAAACCTGCCAAAATCAGCCAAAATCAGTGTCTATGCAGTTGCTTTGGGCTTTCCACAATATCGAATATATCATCACATGCTCTGTTTTATCGCTTTAAGGGGATATGTATTGCTTATCATTATTGTAATTAACAATAAGAACAACAATTTAAAAGAACAAATTGTACCCCCCTTTCTCGCAAGTGGTCATGTTTATTTCTTGTGAGGCTCGCGGGCGTCTAACCTCTTGATTTATCTCAGCTTTGTTTATGGTGAAACTATTTGTATCTCCGCTGCAAACAGATTGGTACCCTGGGAGTCCATATCAGAGCCTGACCGCTGACCTCTGGGGTAAATAGAGTAAGTTAACAACCATCCTCAGGTCGGATATGACAGGCCCACTGATAAGTGACTAACAGGGGTTTTAGGGAAGAAGGGAAATCTGCTGGATTGAATAGCTCGGAGAGGTCATACAGCAGTCAACCCATCCCAGCCAGCCTTCAAGGAGTTACTTAACTAAGCAATCACACTTATCCTATGAAAGGTTATCTGATTGACTGGAGGAGGCACAGTCAAAAAGTGTTGCCAGCCCACTCTACTATAGTGTTAATTAAAGGAGACCTCTGAGAGCAGCCCTGCCCTCTCCGGCCTCCTCCAATCACCTCCCTCCCTTTCTCCCTTGATAAGAGGTGCTGACCACAAATGTCCAGTGGAGAAAGAAAAACAGCCTTTGGAGGGGAAACTTATGGCTAACTGCTGCTCTGCCTGAGTGTTTATATGAGCTCACATCATGTTAAATAGCAAGACAAACTACTAAAAAACATAAAAGTGTCAATGAAAATGTGCACCATGTATGCACTTTTCATGCATCGCTGCCTTATTTTGGCATCCCGTAATATCTCCCATCTCAGTTGTCCCTGAATGATGGGCGTCTGCTCATTCTGGGCTTGCAATAAAATACAGAAGGGGACAGGATGTTTGCTTTGATTGTAGCAAGGTGACAACTAATACATCACCACAAGGTTAGCCAATAATGTGCAGCTGCACAGGAAAGCCATACCCGGGCTCTCCTGTCCTGTCTCAACTATAAATGCTGCATCAGCTCCTCTTTGGCAGCAGTTCATGGAATACATGCTAAAAAAACACACAAACTTCTAGCAGGTCTCAATACAATGCATTGACACTGCTTGGGTGGATGCGGTTATTATAAGCTTAGTCCAGGACTGATCATGACAAAAACATAATGCCATACAGTAAAATTATATGGTGATTATTGTAAAGAAAAAGTCAACATGGGTTAAGGCGCTTTATCAAGGTGTTTACTCTAAATTCATTCACTTCTCTGCACTATTCAACCACAGCTTAGCAAAATATAAACAATCCCATAAGGAAACCATATGTCATGTGAAGTAAAAACTTACTACAGCTGCTGTGATAGAAAGCAGACATCAAACTTTATGGCGCATGGATGTTTTCCCAAAACAAACCTACCTCCAAACAAGCCTGCCAAACTAACATTTCAGCTTGCAGGAGATACAGAGCATTACAACTGCAGACTTTCAACTACAGAAAACCTAATTCAATGTACAAGTTGAGTGACAGAACAGCTGTGGTTGACTGGTGTTTCTATGGTAGCCCACTGTACATGCACTGAAATAAACTGTCAAACTCACCGGTCTAGGATGACAAGAAATCTCCCTCTCTCACTGTTCAGTCCACATAGAAAGCTTCAGGTAAACTGCAAAACTTTAGTCTTCTTTCCCTCCAAATTTCTTTAAATAAACACAGCATTACAAGCAGTCCTGACTGACTCAGTTGATTCCCTGCTGCTGCTGTAGCTGTTGCTGTTGCTGCTGTGGTCAAGTCCCGAAGAGCGTGTGTGTCTGACTGAGCGTGTGTATGTGTATGTGTATGTGTGTGTGTGTGTGTGTGTGTGTGTGTGTGTGTGTGTGTGTGTGTAGAGTCTGGGGAAGAGGTGGTAACTTCCTCTCAAAGTTGGAGACGAAGCGAGTAACAGAGTTTTCTCTCTCCCCCGGCTCCAATCCACGAGAGGCAGGAAAAGCTGTCATACTATCCGCCTTTTCAAATGGGAGAAAAAAGGAGGAACAGCCTAAAAAGGGCACGCTCTGGGAAGAGGGGAGGGAGGAAAGCAATGGCTGTGTGTGTGTGTGTGTGTGTGTGTGTGTGTGTGTGTGTGTGTGTGTGTGTGTGTGTGTGTGTGTGTGTGTGTGTGTGTGTGTGTGTGTGTGTGTGTGTGGTGTGGTGTGGTGTAAGTGGGGTGGGTTGCCCTCTGTTGTTAAGGAAACAGGCAGAAAGCAACTCCAGACAAATTAACTCAAGTTTTTCCATGCACAGTTCAGTGTGACAGGGAAACAACACTGAAGAAACTGTACGGTTAACCGATGTGCCAGTGTTGTGTTTGCTACTTTATAAGTCTTAAAGGAAGAGCTCATTATTAACACTTATTTGTTTTCGAGAGCAGTATTGCAAATTTGAAGCTTGTGCCAGCAGCCAGTTGGCATCAAACAGACTGGAAAGAATCTTTCTGCTAAGCTAGTATAATTGGCTGCTGGCTGTGGCCCTATATTTACTGGACAGATGTGAAATCGCTATTGATATTTCCCTACAACTCCTGGCAAGAAAAAGAAGAAGCATATATCTTAAAATGTCGACCTATTCCTTTAAAATTGGCAATTTTAAATTTTGTAAATTTAAAAGTACATGTATTTCTGCTTTTGTTGGGTGTGAATGGAAATCAAAGTCACTGAAAGTAAGTAATCTCTAAATGTGTTTGCGCAATATAATCTACAACGTGCTGACAGAAAGTGTTAGAGATGGTCCCCATTATGTCTGAAGTGGCAAATGTACTGCTGTATACGTCAATGGTGGTCTGATGCTGCCAGCACTCTGAATAAGAGTCTCCATTTGTACGGTGCTTAATATGTCAGTTCAGAAATCTATTGAAAGTTTGCAGCGTATTACTGGAGTCACGCTCCTCGCAGAGCTGCAGTGTGCAGCTGTAATGAGAAGGCTATAGCCTAGTACCGTATATGGCTTTGGTGAAAAAAGGCCCCACACAAAACATGGTAAACATGTAATCACAATAATATGTCCTCTCCCATGCTGAGGGAGTTGACATACTAATTGCTTACAGCTGCCAGCTACATGAGAAGAAAAAAAATCTGGTAGATTGCATCAGCGATCGAGCACGCAAATGAGGCAATGCTGACAACAGCGCTATACTGTACGTCACATCCATTTTTGTCCACAACATACACTCAGAAGCACACTCTCTAGTTCTTGTCATATCAAGAGCCATGTACCATCTCAGTTGGCTCAGGTGTTAATCTTTGTGGCCACCATGATACGTTTTGACCAAAGTCTATTAAAGCCATATATACGCTGGGCAGGGCATGGTGACATTTTTCATTAGTGTGCTGCGTGACCCTTATTCTTCATGGGAAAAATTGGAAACGGTTCATTTTATTCTTCCAAGTGGACAGCAGAGCTCTTCTTGTGCTTTCTGCTGAGGGCTTGAAAGAGAACATTTGGTCCCCATCCCACACTCATCAACCCGCTTGGTAAACTGAGCAAGCCTGTGTATGAGCGACTATACAAACCTTATGATCGTCTCCGTTCAGTTTAAAATTGCATAGGGCTTTTTAAGGCTCATCACTTAAAATCAAGCACCCGTCCTCCTACTGCCTCTTTCTCAAGTTTCTGCTTTTCCCTATCCCCCTATTGAATAAAATCCTGGATGCAAACAAAGTATTTAAGGAAAGCAGGAGGCATCTCTCCAATATCCCTCCCTGTCAACTCTATCAATGAAGAAGATGAGGTGCAGGGGTTGGAGAGCAGTGGGTTTGAGAGAGAAAAAAGCTTAAATAAGTCCCTAGTGCCAGGAATAAAATGTTTCTCTGGGCTGCACCAAGCGATCAAATTCCTGGCTGGATCTCCTCATGGCTGGCAGATGTCCACCTGTCCCTGGGGCTGATTTATACTCCAGCAGAGGTCTGAGGAGGCTGGGTAGCGTAGGGATAAACCAATGGAAGGATATGGAGAGGAAGAAGAAGAAGAAGAAGAAGAAGAAGAAGAAGAAGAAGAAGAAGAAGAAGAAGAAGAAGAAGAAGAAGAAGAAGAAGAAGAAGAAGCAGAAGAAGAAGAAGAAGAAAGCAAATACAAGCCTTGAAGAAAAATGAGTGTGGTCTAATAACAGGGCACGCACGCTTTCAATGGAAGACTTTTTTTCTGGTGGTTGCCAGTGTAAGATGTAAAGCCACGGTAGGTAGGCCTATATCATGATAAGCTTTAACGGAGGTGGAAATTATGATTGAGGAGGGTCTGTCTGCAGGTGTGCGAAAGGATGAAACAACTAGCAGAGGTGTGTGTGTGTGTGTGTGTGTGTGTGTGTGGGTGTGTGTGTGTGTGCGTGTGTGCGTGTGTGTGTGCATGCGTGTGTGTGTGTGTGCGTGTGTGTATGTGTGTGTGTATTATGGGGGGGTGGGTTAACAAGATAGCACACGTTCAGAAAAGCTGCCGGGGTGAAGCCAGGCCATAGACTCCAAACAGGTTTCATAGGAACAAAAACTATCTAACTTATCTATCAGTCCTTAACCTAGATTAATATTTGCAATGCATTTCAGGAGAGCTGTTCCGCCCCCTCACTTTCCAAAGGTTGCCACGCAGAGCCTTTGTTGATGCAGGGAAGCAGTGTGAATGAAAGGTGCATGGAAACCTTTTGTGCAAGGCTGGGTTTGACTGGTATAGGGGCAGGTCACAAAGCAAAGAAATTCAAGAAAAGAAAAACACAGACAACGTTACCATTCTCAGAGCTTGGAGGAAAGCAGCCATTTATTTTCTTTCTCACGAAAGCCAATAATCTCCTAATTGACACAGAAACATAATAATTAAAGCTTTGCGAATGCTCAGAAAACCCCACCAGCACAATATGACTCATCCGCACACTGAAATGAATATCCTAGGAGGGCCCTCTAGAGAGAATTATCATTGTTCTCTCTTTAATCAAAAACACCATGTGATATCCAACTCCAAAAACCATGTTGCTAAGTGACAATGTTGAGGAAAATTACACAAAAAAAAAAAATGCAAAAGAAGGGAAAGCACTTTCTTTGTCATTTTTTTATGGAGGTTATCATCAAGCGTGTGAAGGTATAAACACGTTGGCGTTCACAAACTGCACATTAAAATTTCCCCTTGGCAAACCTGTAGATGGATCTAGTCTAGGTCTTTCCCTTCAGGTATACTCTTCTTCACCCTCGTTTCAGTGCATGAAAACACATGTCTCTGTCTTTGGCCCCTGGTGCCCTCCCATAAAAAAGCCCACTGGAGGCATCTGCCAGAAGTAGCTCCTTTATGGGACAGCTAGGGTCCCAGAGCATGGAGGCTCCTGTTCACGGGGCTTGTTTTGTGATCATAAGTCTGATCCTTTCCTGCTGTGACTTTCCACTGACTCTGCATGCATAAATAATAAATCACATGGACACATGAAGGCACACACAGAAACACACCGGCACACATGTACATGGACTGGCTCAGTGTGATCCTTGCTGAGGTATTAAATACATCATTAAGATAACAAGCTCAAAGGGCAGTTCAATTATATAAAGAAAAATTTAAAATACTTTTCTTAGGGTGCGTTCGCACATGCCCAGCCCTGCTTATTTAGTTTGAAGCAAAACCTGTAGCTTTTACCCCTTGGTGCTGTTAGTTTGGACAGGTGAATACAGCAAAAGTAATTGGGAGCGGACTAAAACAACCGCACCTTCTTGAAGATGTGGTCTTGGTCTGGTTACAAATGGTATAGTGGTATAGTGAGAACATGATCAAACCTAGATCCAATCAAACCAGGAACTACTGCGCCTTTTTGGATTAAAAAGGCTTCCATAGTCAGCTGTGCTGTGCATATTCGGTAGCAGTGCAAATCTTTAATTTAATTACAAAATGTCGCAAATAAAAAATAAAAAACTATTTTGAACTGCACAAACAAAGTAATACCTAATTACAAGGGCTGATATCAACCTGTGTAGCTGTACCTCCATTGTGAAATTGTAAATAATTGCATTACCTATTTATGGAAAAGAAGAGGAGTTTGGTCTTATTTATAACCCTGTAGCCGCTAAGATGCCTGCCAACTGGAGTCTGTGAGTCACAATTTCTCGACAAGCTTTATATTCTTAACTGTGTTCTGTACATTCTTCTCCCCTGACATATTGTCTTAATTCATTTGAAAGTGAGTTAAGCTGAAGATGGTGAAAAGCTTTCTGTGTTAAAAAGCTTGTTTACTGTCAGTCAGTTAGTCAGCAGAGGTCATTCAGTTTATTACGACAGATTTGAACCATCGACTCCTGTCTCGTAACTGTCCTGCTCTAATGTGGAGCAGTTTAAACCATGGTTTAAACATCTCAAATACGAGGTAAATACAAGTGGTGCTATAATCTGCAATGGTTTCCTATCCTGTCAAAAAAGTTAAACTTCACAGGAAGAAATATGTGTTTTTTTTTGCTATATTTCTGTTGACCTTTTCAACCAGCATAGTTTGAGACTACATAATGTACAAGAAATACACTTTTTGAAAGATGTCAAGAAAAATGGTGTTATACTTTAGTTCCGGCACACCCATATAGTGTGCTCAGCAGAAATTAGATTTAGGGAGAGGTCTGTTTGGTATTAGGCGGGAAGCCCGGGACAGGAAATGGTCCAGGGTTTTTTTTTCACAGAGGCTTGTCCAATCCACGGAGCAGGCAGCAGTGTGACCACCATGGGGGCTAGGATAAGGTTCTAGTGTTCCCCCCTGGCCCCCACCCCACCCTCTGTCACTCCACGCACACAGAGACTGACGGAGAATAAACGGGTGGAGGAGGAACGGAGGGATTTCAAAAACTGAGGAGAAGTTAAAGAAGGGTGAGATTATATAAACATGTCATCGCCGTGGCAACTGGTTGTGGCTGTCCCTGCCTGCTCTGTTATATAGTTTCCCTTACCTCCCTACCTCCTCTCCAGCTCTTCCACTCACACACTGACAGTAGTTTGCCAAACGCCACGAGGATCCAAGCGCTCGGACTAGACCGCTCGCATTCCTCCTGTTCAGTTTATCACAATGATGATCCCGGTGTCAAGTGAGGCGCTATAACTCTAAATCAAAAGAGTGAGGATTACATTTATTTAGAATAGTGAGCATTCCTTGAAAACGGGAGACAGTGTTAGGCTTTTATTGTCACGAAAGAATGTTGCAGGCAGTGCACTGAAAAGATGAATCATTTCTGAAGACTGCAGCAGCCTTGATCTCTTCTGCTCCACCATTAGAACCTTGTGGTGTTAATAATGTAGGAATGTAAGCCTTGCTAGCGGTGTGACTCCATAGTGATTGCGATTTTCGTTGGCCATTTTATCAGGCCACTACTTTGGTTCAGACTGTATGAACAATTTCATAACAACTATACACTGCTGTTTGGTGGTGAAATGTGACGATTCGCTATTAAAATAAGGGATATTTAAGTCTCTTTAGTAGAAGAGGGGATGTCAATGCAGGGGGCTCCAACGAAACAATGCAGAGCAATTCCAGGAAAAGAATGGAACCAGGCCGAAGTTATGCTACAAGTTTCACAACATCATTTGGCAAAGTGCTGCATTGGTCAATCACAATCTTTGTAATGTGGAGTGGACGTCATATGTATACTGTTAACCTTGTGATCATCATGATGAAATCTGTGACTCTAACTGGACTGGAATATATTCTCTACAGTCTCGCTGCCAAACTAGTCCCCCCAGAAACACAGCCCCATGCATTGATTTAACAGAGGGTGTTTTGCTCTGAATCCTTACTTAGTCGTGTTAAATGTAGGGAAACACAAATGCAACTTGAACACATTACATAAGTGCACAAGTTGTTTCAAAAGAGGACTGGGCATTCCATTTCAACAATGTTTCCATTACTGAAGTTGGGCCCATCTGAATAACATTACGAAGACCACGCAGGAGGCCAGCACTGAAACAGCTCTTTTGACAAACCTATCTTCCTTTGCAATATTCAAGAATATCTCTTTGTGTGCACGAAAGTATGCACAACGTGGAAACTGTAACTGACCAACTTCCTTTCTGCAGCCTTTAGGTGCTGTATATAGACGATGTAGTGTGGTAAAGCCCTGCGGTGGATTCCTCGATAAACTCGGATTAGGTCCCACACAACAGGTTTATTAACGGCCAGTGCCATTAATTCACTGTCAGTCTGCCTGGGGCAAAGAAAATGGTCAGCTGTAGTCCGAGATAAATGAATAATTATTTCCACCTCTGGCCCTTTCTGCCTGCATCACCACTCCTAGCAACACCAAAAAAATCCCCTGTGTTTACACATGAGGCATAATGATGGGCTTTCTTTCCCACAGAACTGTAAAAGATGCAAAGTATATAGCCCAAAATAAAACCTGAACAATGTTACACTGTGTTTATGGCTTCCTTCGTGAAATTGCTGAATCTCGATTGGTGATGCTGGGAGACTGAAACACTGGTTTTCATTTTGAGATTGAAAAATAGAAAAAAACTGTGGAGCTAGAGCGGATATAAGTTTTTTTTCAGCCTTTTACAAAACACATCCACAATATAAAACATTGTATTGACTTTATAACAATGGACCATTATTTCAAAAAGAGATGAAAGAGTTGTGTGCTTGCTTGACTGGAGGTTGCCCAGGCTGACTATATGTCCTTGTCAAGATACATTATGATTTAAGATACTTAAATTATAAGGTGTACAGTACATTTGCATCCATCACTTGACACTTTTCAGTAGCTCTCTGCGTATTGTATTTTTTTTCTACAGAACAGCAGAGGATATTATGGGGTGCGACCACGACCACTAACACTTACACAGTGTCAAATGTGAGGCTTACACTAAAAACATAAAGAGTAGTGATTATGGTTTGATAAAAGCATCAGTCCCAGAGCAAGCTGGAGCCAGTTTGACACACACACACACACACACACACACACACACACACACACACACACACACACACACACACACACACACACACACACACACACACACACACACACACACACACACACACAGCAGTACAGAGAAAAAGAGAGAGCAGCTGTTGACACAATGACAATGTCACAGTCAGAATATTCTGCTTCTTTTGCCTCCATTCCTGCATTGCCTCCGTGTTAGCTCCAGCACTACAAAACAGACACTTTGACGTATGGATTCTCTGAAAAAAAAAAAAAGTATAAACACAATGACAAACGTACCAGAGTAGCAGCGGGTGAAGAAAGATAAACAGGAAAAGGAAAGAAAAATGGACAAGAGGTCAGGTTTCTCTGCTGGCCTTTGACATCTTGTGTCTTCAATTAAATAATACAGCATAAGATCGCACAGGGAGTCCATCAATTCCCCAACACACATGCAAATCATTTTTGAACAGTATTTCGACATTGTTGACTGAAAGATCAGGGACTGAAAATGACCCCAAATATCCCATTGGGGAAATTAAAACATCAGAATCTAGATTTCAGACACAGTTTGATGCAAAACATTAATGGTGGAGTCAGCGATTGTGGAGAATATGGTTTGTCAAAATCACTTTTTGTCAAAATCAGTGAATATCTTCTCAGGATTCGCTACCTGTCCATACTGTGTGCACAGTGAGAGAAAACAATCCAGTGTTAGACAGCCAATTGGCTCTGTAAACGGGCATGTTGTTAGCTACGGTGGGCCCCCTTTGTTTGTATGTACCCTTTGTTTACATACCCGTTTACAGAGCCTATAAGCTGTGTATTAATACTGGATTTTATTGCAGCGCACACAATGTATGGACAGGTAGTGGATCAAGAGGCGATATTCATTGATTTTGACTTAAAGTGATTTTGATAACAAGCATTCTCCAGAATCCCTGATTCCACTTTTAAATCTTCACTTTCTACAAGCTCTTACTGATGTCCAGGCAGCAGAACACTGTTGAGCACCACACATGTTGCGAGTGGAAGCTCCACACTGCAGTGTATGTGCCGCAGGGCTTTTTCAGAGGTACCAATTTGGTTTACACATAGACAATTTGGGCCAACTTACAAGACTGCGATTGCTGCCCTGTTTCAAATACTTAACTGTTTCTGACCCACAGTGAACAAGGGAGGTAACACATATGGGGGAAAAGAGAATATCATTCAGAATGGTTGAGTCTTTATGAGTATGGACATTACATGTTGATAGAAATAATACTTTAATGCTTTCAAAGATTATTTTGGCTGCCTAACACATGTTCGACAATTTGATTCTGATCGAGGTGTTAACACATATGTTACACATCTGCTGAACATTTGGAGCACAAAAGGAGCTCATGCAAGTGTTGCATCAATATACGAAGGATCTTTTCCATTTGTCACTGATCTTTTACGAACGGATTGTAGTTGTAGATTTTTGCAACTTAAGTCTCTAAAACACCATCAATTCATATTTACTGACGGCATTACTTGTTGTTTTAATGTCACTAAGATGCAAACAGTCTGTTTCATATATAAATACTTCTGTTCTGACATATTTCAGTAGATAAAAAAAACACAACATTGTGCTGTCATCACAGGGAGACCAGCTTATCTAGTATCTAGTCATCATCAAAGGATATTTTATGGGGCCTGGAAAACACAAATTGTCTGAAGAACAGTCTTGTTTGGCTTCACGGTTAAAGAGCCACTTGTTTGAGTGTAATTCAGCTACTCGTGGCCCTGGCTCTACAACCACATACGTGTGTCGTCAATTCAGTGTGTCCAAAGTCTTTTGAGCTGTGACTGTCTCATGATGCTGCAGAACTAATGGCACAAACAGACTTCTATTGACTGATTTGGGTTTTTCCTGCAAAGAGGGAGGACATCGATTTTCTTTCTTTTTCATGACTATGTGCACACAGAGAGCAATCAGTTCATTTTGAAGCAGGAGGGAAAAAACAAGGACATTGAGATTTCAAAAAAGTCTGATTATTAAAACAGATACATACTGTATAGTATACCCTCTTTCAGGTCTCCATTCTGGCCGATAGTCGCCCTCCTGGGACTCAACCTGTCAATCAGGTGCCAGGTAAATCCCACACAGCCCCTCTCCCCCTTCAATACAATCAAAACAGCCAGTCGTATCCCTGCATGCACCGCACACACACACACACACACACGCACACGCACACACACACACGCACACGCGCACACACACACACACACACACACACACACACACACACACACACACACACACACCTACACGCACGCACACACACACACACACACACACACACACACACACACACACAAACAAACTGATAGATGGACTTTTTAGAATTGAGCTTGAACTATCCCACAGACATGAACTAAAAATACAAGCCTTCACTGCTGGTATTTAGGACTGCTGAGAACAAGTTGAAGTGAAGCAATCAAGCAGAGACGAGGGGCAGGCCGGACATTTTTTTTCCCCTGGAAACCACGAGCAATTGTGCAGCCTTGGGAGCACAGCACTTTCTAAAGCATGCGCATAATGACATAGAAACTGGCATTACTAATATGTCAACAAACAGTCTGTTTCCATGCATGCTTTTCCCACAGTGAAGGGTGTAACAATGACTAGGGTTCTATGAATATGTAGATACCACACACACGGGGCAGTGTGGTGCACATATGCTTTTGCAAAATTAAGATGAATAAGTGTGCGGTCTGAATTTGTGAGTGGAGAGCTTTTTGACAGTGTTGACCCTTGGTGTGACTATACATCTCAGTGTATGCACCTTTTAAGTGTATACCACTTTACATATACTATATTCTGTATATATATGTTCCATAAATGTGTTACTGTATGTGTGACCAATGATGCTGGCCAGTGCCTCTTAGATGCTGTCTTTCTTTCTCTCCCTCTCATTAAGGTGGGGCCTGTAGGAGTGCGCTGGAGGAGTGTAATCGAGATAATAACACGGTTGCACACACAGCTGCTGATGGGGACTGCCGAGCTGAGCCAGGTTGGAAGTCAACACCGCTGACAGTCAGAGTGCCGGTTTACTTGACAGCACATTCTAAGGACAGGACCCAACAGGCCGGGAGACAGGAGAGAAAGAGAGAGAGAGAGAGCAGATGTGAAAGTTGGATGAAATGGTGCCTCTTTAAATATCGCTTAATGTGCATGCATGAATAAAATGAATACTCCACACAAAAGGTGGATCGGACAAGTGTCTTTTTTAAAACTTTCCATTTCACAAAAAAAAGGAATTTGTAACAGACACAACAAAGCAAAAATAATGATTGAGAATCACAACCAAAGCTCATGTTAAAACATTCATTGAAACTATCAACCCATTCGAACAACATAATGCATAATGTGCAGCGCTGCTCAATGCATATGCTTATTTGGAACATACTGAACATGTTCAAGACGTTGGCTCAATGTTCACATATATTTTGAACGTTAAGCAGTCTCATGTCTGATCGCACGCTGTCTAATCCGACAAAAAATCAATCTCATTATTCAAAAAAATTCAACCCAAATATACAAGGCATGCTGGAGGCTCATTCACTCGATCACACTCATGCACACCAGCATCACAACCTTGCACACACCAACAACATTAATAATGACATCAGTCCATGCCCTCATCAGTTGGTGCACACTGCTCACTTTTTGGCCTCTGAATCACTCAGGCATCCGCTTCCTGTTTGCCCCCTCCCCAGAAGCTGAAGCCCCATGTAATCGTTCAACACCATTGCACTTCCTTTCACTCTATCCCTCCATCCTGCTGTGCCCCTCCTGCGGGGAACTGTTGACTCATGGTTGACTAACTCAAACAGTTTCGGTTTTTAGAGGCATCCATCTGGACTGCAGTCACCACTGTGGCCTGCTGGTCATTTACCTCTGTACCGGAAACAAACCCCTGCAGTTACAGTCAACACAAACTGACACTTGTGATAACAAGCTGGGCTGCTTTCCAATGAGGAAAACAAGCACATTGACACCATCGCACAGTCGGTGGAGCAAAATTGTGTCAAAAAATGAATGAACAAGTTTGTCACGTGTGCTGTTTTCATTAAGACCAAGGGGTTTTGGGGGGAAGCAGATGTCCTTTCACGCACTGTTCTCAGAGCCCTCCTATAGCCTGCAGATAAGTGTGACCTTCTATTCTTCGGACAGAAATAAAAAGAACAGCGGGAAATGAGTTTGGTTTCAAGCCAATGGCTGCGTGTCAGCGTCTAATCTTGATCTTCAGTGCATGCATCCACACCTTTCAAGCCTGCACCTAAAGTACTTAATGACTTACTCTTCCGCTGTGGGCAGCTGGAGCAAGAGCTGACATGTACAGGACAGATCTCATCTTTTTTGAGCACCATGTCAAACCATATCAAAGCCCCCCTTCTCGCTATAAACTACAGCCCCCTTCAGGCGCAGGTGAAAATTTATTACAGTCATTTAAAATGAAGAGCTACTGAGTTCATGAACCACTCGTTAGCACGGTAGCACTTTTGTAGTGCAGGGAAGGTTGAGAAAGATGCCGGGATATCCTTTTCTGAGACTCATCTTCAAAACCCAAATTCGGACAACTGTGATTTCTGAAATCTAAATGCAAAGCTCTGGGGAATGAATTTTCCGCATCAAAATAATCCCCCCGGAAAATCTCTGCTGAATGCCTTTCACATCCACAATATTTTGATGGGGTTACCCACTGAATATGATATACTGTATATATCAACACCTGAGAGTTTGGGGAATGTAGTAAGGGATCCCTGCCTGTATGAAAGTGTGATGTGTGTGCGTGAATATATGGGTGTGCATTTTCACATGTATTAAAGCAGTGTGCGTGTGTGTGTGTCTGCTGCAGAGCATTTCTCAGCTCTCCCATGACAGGGGAATGCAAAAACATGACTCCCTTGGAGTGGAAACCATCTGCCTCACTTGTAATCAGCGTGTGGAGTGTCAGGGTGTTTACACTGGGGCTGTATGCTTGGAGGAAAACAAATGGGCAATACTTCATAAATCCGTTTCCTGTTGGAGCCCCCAGAGTCTCTGCAGCAATGGCGCAGTGTGATGCTTATCACTGATGAACTGTGTGACCTGCAATCTGGGAAACCAGCATGCGCAAGCTGCTCAATTTACTGCTTCTCTTAACTGTGTCCGTTGTGTCTAAAGGATGTTTGTGGATAGAAGTAAGCTGGTCCATGTACTGTATGTTATCATCGACTGGTTCTAATAGATTTGTGAAGAATGCTGGTATGGCCATCATGAAGAGTCCTCCCCCCGTCCACACTCACTCCAAGGATATCTCGTTTTTTGCTCCATTGGCTGGAACGTAATAAACATCTCCTCCGAGAGAATGAAATTCCAGCGCTGCAGCTGTGGCGTCCGACTACAAAGCAAGCAGGGCCAAGACTGTATGATCTCCCCCCACCCCCCCAGACGGTTCAGCTCTCACAGCACGTAGTTCACAACGCCTGCTTTCAGACCAGACTTCTCCCCGATCCGTTCTGAGGAGCTGCAGCTGTAACATGAGGATAAGGCCGGTGTATCAACGGGAAATGAAATAGAAGGGTTGGCAATATGGGCCTTCAACGCTAGAGTGTAGAATAATGAATACACATTGGAAACTCCTTCATACTGGATCCAAACCAAAACAGTTTCCTCTGATTAGCTTTTTGCTCTGTTACAGTAATTAGACCATTCATTTAACAGAGTACAAAATTCAAAAAAAGTCCCGCTGCATTTTTTTTCCGGCTGACAAATGTCTTCCTTACGGGCTATTACATACGTAAACCTAAAATCAATAAAGTACTCTTGGTCAACACTGATGTGTATCGTCAGCATTCTTAGCCCCGGACTGACTCATTGTTGTGTCAATTTTCAGGATCCAGAAATAGAATCGAGTAGAGAGATCGACTGCTGAGTTCAACCCAGGACATGAGTGGTGAAAATAAACTATTACATGCTCAGAAAATATTCACTGGAAGCAACATGGCTTAGGGTGTTTGTGTGTGTGTGTGTGTGTGTGTGTGTGTGTGTGTGTGTGTGTGTGTGTGTGTGTGTGTGTGTGTGTGTGTGTGTGTGTGTGTGTGTGTGTGTGTGTGTGTGTGTGTGTGTGTGTGGAGAGAGAGAGAGAGAGGGAGAGTGATGATGCTGGAAGGCTGTAGTGGGAACAATAAACATACACTAGCTTGAAGCCTTGAACTCTAAACCACGGGCTGTTATGCCAGTTACATATCGGGGCATAAACACAGCTGACACCTAGTCAAAGTGGAAACAAATGAATTAATAATTTTCCAGTACGGGAGTCGCTCTATGAATATAAACATGGTCATTGAGTGAGGCTAACAACATACAATATTATTGTACAAATATTTACACCAACACAGAGCCTTTTCATCTGATCTTCAGAAAGAAGTTTGAGATATTACTGGTTCACACATTCCATTGGAGTTAAGATGGAGTCTGCGATTCCAGAGAATGCTTGTTGTCAAAATCCCTTTTTGTCAAAGTCAGGGAATATATCCTCACTATCCACTACCTGTATGTTCTTTTCGTTTAACGCTTTCAACGTTTTAAAGGATTAGAATTCCAACAGAAAGGAGGGAGTTAAAACATGTTAAGTACTAAGTGTTAAGGTTCATGCAAGTCAAACACTAATATTATTTCAATTCCAACAAATCTTAGGTTGACTTTCATGACATTTGTTTCACTCAATTTCTTAACTTTCTTTGAGGCTGTACTCAATTATTATGTAAAATACATTTAAGTGAGTTTAACCAACTCAAAATGTGCACAAGTTTACTAAACTCCTAAGAAATGTGGCCTAAAATTCTATCAAAGTAATATTTTGTTTTCCAAACTCATATTTCGTTACAGTTACTTGTTTGAAGTACAGGGTAAAACACAAAAGTGAGAAACTCAAAATCTGCAGAAGTTCACAAAACTACTAAAAAATGCTTGGAAAATTGTTGCCTCAATTTTCTAAAGTTTTCTCTAAAGTAACAGTTTTTAGTTGTATGAGTGTACCCTGCCTGCACATAAATCATCTCCCGGTCACGTCGGCCGCCTGAATGCCCCGCTGCTTCTCCTGATGCTCCAGGTGTTTGGAATAAAGACCTCCTAACCTGCTGCAGAGATGGCGGCAGCGCAGTGTGTATATGATGGAAGAGAGGGATTGGTGAAAGCCTAATAAATAACAGTCCGGCCCTCTTAAAGCCCTTTCTACAGTACAGGGGATCATTTACAGCGAGAACACTGCAGACAAAATTTGATCTAGGCTTTGGTGCAAAGCATTTCCACAGATGGAGGAATAGAGAGTATAACCTCTGTGGTGAAAATGGGAGTTCAAGTTTTATTATGACTGTGTGGAGGGATCTCACACAATACTCTACCAAGCAAGGCAAGTTTTTTTTTGTGTAAAGTACCCTTAGCCAAGAAGGGCTTTAGACATAAAAGGGCATTAAGGCAAGATATAAAAGAAACACAAGGTGATATAAAGATCTATAAATAGGACTTTTTAAAGAGTGAAAGAATTAGAAGATATAAATAAGCTAAAATCAAATGAAACAGCCTAAATTAGAATATAAAAGGGAGTTACAGTGCAAACAGAAAAGATTCAAGCACTGATTTAGAAGAACTGAAAGCTGGACCTGACCTTAAGGTCGTACGGGGTCAATCGTGCCAGTTAGGCTGTACATAGAAACTGACCAATTTGCAATGCTCTACTACAGAACAAAGGTATCTATAAAAGCAATTCATTTAAGTTTGATGCAGAAAATGATTTTTGAATTGATACTAGACTTGTTTATTTACTTGTCTGAATAGACTGGAGTTTAACATCTGACTACATTGAGATTTAAAGCTTAGAAGCAAAGTGAAAAGCAAATAAAACAATTATTTCTGTTTTATCCAGTTCAACCGGAAGAAAATGTTTCACTTCTGTCACTTCTTTGTTCAATGCACTTACTCGGTAATTATACAAGACTACAGTCACTTTATGATATCAAATTAGTAATTACAACATGCATTAAAGTCAAAGACACACACAAAAAAGGGCAGTGCAGAGTTAAAAGTGTTCCCGGAGTTGAAAAGGCTCTCCTGGTATCTGACTTTAATTAACGCAGGAAGAGATGTAATCTGTGTAATGTGCAGCCTTCTGAAACTATTCCTTTATCCGTGTTATTTCAGTGCACTTCACACAGTACCCCGTGCGTCACTTCCAGAAAAAAATAAAATGATATAGCGTCGCTGCCACGTTTTTCAAGTACATTCATTTTCTCAGGGGGAAATGATAGGCTGTCAGGACTCTTGACTGCTGCCTTTAAAAAAAGAGTGTGCAAAAGGCAGAACTTGTTGTTACATACAGGCATGAAAAGAGCAGTCTTAATTATCCAACTCTAAACACAGCCAAAGTACACACCCAATGTGTGTGCTGTAATTCTATTTCTGTCAAAATGTTAAAAGATTGATTTGAACATTATAATTAGCGTGTGCTTCAAATGAATACATGTGACACAGCTTGATGCGTGTGAGGAAAGTGGTAACACAACTGTGATGAGAGGAAAGTTTTGACAGGAAACATTTTGTATTTATTATATCTTCAGTTAAAGCATCTGCGGAACACAAACGGAACATAAACGCAAGTGATGAAACTGAACAATTCTGAGGTATATTTACATTTGTTGAGTATCCAAGTGAATACTTCTACTCCCCTAGGGATATAGTCTACTTTTACTCCACTAGATGTATTTGACAGCTAAATGTGTTATTAACTTTCAATATGAATATTTCAGATAAAACACATATGATAAGCTTGCAAAATACAATACATTGCAGATTAAACCAGTTGTTTCCAACCTTTTCCAACCACTGGATTTTACTATCTACAGTACATAAAGGAGTTAAAACAAGCTCCATCTTGCACAAGTAAAATGCAGTAAAATCCTGCTTTTACAATGATGAATCGATAACAACAATCAGCTATGATATGGGCCATATTTCTGCAGGATATACTTTTCATGTAGTTTAAATGAAGGACTTTTGATGTAATAGAGTATTTTTACGTTGTTGTATACTTTCTGAAAGCTTCTTCCACCACTGATGAATCCCCTTCTAACTGTTTGGAGACTTGCTTGACATGGCAATGATGAAGTCCAGACTGATCTCTGACTAATAACCAGACGTCCAAAATGATTGACAGCCACCACATGACCCAAAAAAAGCCAAACAGCCTGCTGAGTAAGAACAGCCAAGTAGCACAAACAGTGCAACTCCAAACATGGACATAATCTTTGCTGACGAAAGACATATGGAGACTTTCGGTCCCCGCTTCCTTCATCTCACCACTGCTACAACCCCGCACAGAAATATGGACCTGCTAAGCAAAAAGCAACAGCCAGGATGGGACTGATCCCAAAACCAAAGCCATGAGGAATTCTCATGTGGGCCAGCGCGTAGCCAGAGTTTTTTGGCCCAGACGTGTTTCCTCTTCATGGGTGCCTGGCACCACTTGGGAAAATGCTGCTTTGGTTTCAGTGAGTGGCCCTCCACCCATGGCTCATTGGGGTTGAAGACACAGCCGCAAGAATTACACCCCATGTGAATGTTTGTCACCCAGTGTCTACTATAACAACCACGGCACCCACTTCACCCTGACTGAGCGAGAATAGACTTGAGCAGCCAGTGGAGCATTACTTTGGGAAGCCTATAATGACTACCTCCGCTTCTATTTGGCTTTCTGTGGGAAGAGTGATGGCTCAGAAAAGAACAGAAACAGAAAGATCACAAAAGATCACAATGACTGTTGTAGGTGGGTTTTGGTTTTCTGTTCTTGAATTTCACCTCTTTTGGTTGTCATGCAAAATTAGCATGAGAACCAAACGAGGTGAAATTCAAATTCAAATAAAGTCAAACAATGTGTGGTGGGGATTGTCAGTGCACAAAAATGCACTAGTTTGAAATCCGACATCTGAAAATAAAAATATGCATTCACACAAGCAACAAAGGATAAAATATTGGGTGACAAACTTGCCATGCTTGAGTTTAAGAACTATAGCGAGCTTTATCTTCTCTCCAACAAAGGTATATCGCCTTATTTTGGCTATATGGACATTTTTCTATATTATCACTAATCAACAGAATCATTATATGATGAATTTAAGAGTGCATTTATGTTAATATAATTATTTTTTGTTGTAATGTAGTTGGAATTGATTTGAAATGTCATCTAATTGATTTATTTTTACTACTGTGGAAAGTGTGGCTGCCCAGAACATCAGGTAAAGGAAACTAAAGAAGGCATTATTTCACATTTCTGTCATTTTCAACAAATCCCATAAAAGGACAAAAAAACATGTTTGTATGGGCACATCTAAAAAAAATTCTGACAAGTGTATTACTACGGTGGCGCTGAGCATTCACCAAATAAAAAAATGTTTCACAGCTAATGTAGCCGTTAGCACACTCAGGATCTCGTAATTACGAGAAAAGATGTCGTAATTACAAGATATCTACATTAGCTGTGAAACTTTTTTTTATTTGGTGAATGCTCAGCGCCACCGTATATTACATAGGTAAGGTGTGCATTATTAAGTATGCAATTGGTTTTCTATTTGTACGAGTTAGAGTCTGTGCTTTTATCCCTCAAAAGTCATAGTCCTGCCTTAGGGAATTGTGTTTATGTAGAGAAACTGAGATGCAATATGGTGTATTATTGTTTATCCGTGAATTGCAGACATTTAATAATAAGGCGGATCTTACTGCAAACACTAAGTGGAAGAGATGCACACTCCCCTGTCCCTCTCCCTTAACCCATCTGCTATATCCTGTGCTTTGATGTGTGTCGTACAGATTAGACCAGCTCTGAAGATAGACTCTTTGATTGAAGAACATATTTACAGCGCGAACAAAGAGAAAGAGACGTGTCTCAACCGCCCACACCAAAGCTCAGCTTTTTTTTAGGGGGCAGCGAGAGGAAAACCAACGGGCTGGTTTGCCACCAACAGATTCAGGATGAAGGAGTGGGAGGCTCTCCAGAAGAAGAAGAGGGGGAGGATGTGAGAGTTGAACATTTGTTCAATGTTTTGGGTAAATCTGGTGTCTTTACTGGCATACTGATGAGCAATGGTGATGCCTCGTGGTTTGTCAACACACAAAGTGCTAGTGGGCTTTATTTTCCTCCACATTCTCAAATGTCGCGTAAAATCCCTTTAATTTCTTTCGCCCACGCAACCGATATCAAAACTCATTGCATCCTGAATGTGTTTGGTGAAAAAGAGCCACTCCACACGTTTTTATCAGTGCCACAAACAGTGGATAAAAGTCAAAAAAAAAAAATCCTAAGGCAAAAGCAGACCTACTTTTTAATAAAGAATGAAAGCTTCTATGTGATCTGGCCCACAGCTGCATGTGTAAATATGCCACAAGTGCAGTCAGCTGTTTTCTTTCTGACAAATTTTATTTTTTACAGGAAAGGTCCCCAGAGATGCGTTTTCAAGAAGGTCCTGACATGACATTAGTACATTTCACAAAGTATGCTCTAATCCAGATGGTGCATGATCTCAAACATAAGGAAAATTATTCGCTACAAAAGGAGCAAAAATTCAAATAATAGATGATTATGGCACTAAATCATAGATATACAAATCAAAGAATGTATAGCATTGCAAGCAGCTGTGTGGCTGCATTTTGGCACAGTGGTGCTTTAAGCTAATTATCACATGTTCACAATGACAATGCTGGTTAACATTCACCCGGTTCACTGTTTAACATGTTCACCCTCCTAGCTTAGCATGTTAGCCGTTTTATGGTTAGTGCTGAAAACACAGTACAGTCGAGGCTGGTGGGAATGTGATTCATTTAGCAGGCGTTTGGTCATGAACCCAAATATCTGACAGAAAGATCTCACACACTTGAACCTCTCTGCACACCAGGAAAGTACAGTATCTGATTTAACAAAGTGTCTCTACTGTTTATGTCTCTGTGTCTGGGAGAGAATGTGGTGTTAGCCCTAATGTCATTAGAGAAAGAGAGGTGCAGACAGACAGCTAAGTTTGCCTGAGCTTTTCCACAGCGTACATTAGCGGAGCTCCTGCCATATTCTCCCTGAGTGGGGACAGCTGCGAGAGTCATAATCACCATCGGTGGACAGCAGCCCTTTTTACAATCTGGTCAGTGTGGGATCGGCGTGAGTGTGAGTGTATTTGGGTTCATACACATTCACAATCTGTCCAGTTGTTTACATTTGGGAGGCTAGTTAAGCAGAAAAAAAGATATCAGACCGTACGGCAAAGGTCAACTTTCCAAGAGGACCTATTTCCGTCATATATATTTCATACATTTGAAATTTGGAAAAAACAAAAACAGCTTCTTTATTCAATCCATGTAAGACTATATTTCTAACTTGACTGTGATAAAGTGATTGAGTCTTGTTTTTTTAATGTTAAAGAATACATTATATCATCAGTACAGAAGAGGATTCGGGCCACACATAAGAAAAAAAAAATATTTTTGACTTTATTGTTTTTTTTATGTGTGGCACTAATCATTTTCCATACATCTGCCTCGATCGGACGAGGAGTGTCCCATTTCACATAATAGGTGACCCAAATAATATTTTGCTCTCCAGTGAGGCAGTGACATTTGTGAGATTTTTAATCATTGTAAGAAAACGATCTTCTCAAAATAATCAATATCTAACGTCCACAACAAAGAATAGAACATTGAGGTGAGATGTGCACAGTTTATCTTTATAATCATGCTGGACGTGATTATGGAGAGACAACCCTAAAACTCTAAAATGTTTTTTCTAGCAGTTTGGAGATACAACTCTGAGCTGCTGAGCTCTAAGCTGAATAAGCTAACTGTGAAATACCTTATCTTATCTTTATTTCACTGACATGTCTCAGCACAGGGCTTTTGTTTATTTAAATCTAATTAGGGGATTTAAATCGCTCAGCTTGCGTTAAAGAGTTGCTTATTTCACAGACAATTCACACACAAGTGGCAGCAATAAATTGGCACTGAAGTTATTAGTCCACAAGATGCATCAGGTGCAATACATGACAACAAGATCCGGAAGAAGACAAGGACAAAAAAGGACGCATTTGTGCATCCTTACAGATTAGAATCTAATTCTATGTAATTTGATCTCTTGCATTTTGTGATAACAGTTATTCAGAATGTTGTATTCTATTTTGGAGCCTTGCTCCTATACATTACTTACCGGTAACATAAATGGTTAATATAAAAAAGATACCTTTCACTTGATTCTTATAGATGCACTGTGGTGTTTCGCAGCTAAAAGCTGAGCTCTGACACAAATGTAGCCGTTGATTTTGAGGGATAAATGTCCAAAAAAAAAATCAAATTCAAATTCATATTACAGTAGCTCCTTCCACAAGTTTCTGAGATGCCTGTTGAACATCATTCCAGTTTGAACACTGTTGGTCCACACACACACACACACACACACACACACACACACACGCCTCCTTGTTCACCTTGTGGTGGGCTGTTCTGGTGGTGCTGACAGGGGAGACAAGGGTTCCCATTGACAAGGTCACCCTCCTCCCCTTAGGACCAGATGTTCAGAGTTAGCGGGCAGTTTGAAAATGACACACTCATTCTTGCGCCATTTTGGATTTCCCCACTTTGCTAGTGACGGACAAGTTGAGGAGGCGAAGAAAGGTAAAAGGAGACGAGGGAATTCAGTTTGATGGAAGTTTGCTAAGTGTGCAGTGAAAGAAGAAAACCGTTCAGAGACAGTATCAGAAGAACTGAAAAGATAACAAATGTTTTTTGAGAAGAAAAAAAAAGCATATCAGCAAACTTCCGTTTCTTGCTCCCTAATACTTTCACCATCAGCTGGCCTGCATCTCCTCAGCGTCTTTCTCTTGAGATTTGCGCGAGAGCATGCTATTTCTCAACACCGAAAATAAAGCCATGTGTAGGCAAAATATGCAAGGACTGGGCGGACCGTTACAACCCCCCACTGCATCACATCAAATTCCAACCTCACTGAAGACTGATTACCCAATGTATTCTGTCACCAGACGTCATCCCAAAAGAGACACGGAACAGAGGTGTTTCATTCGCTCACAGTAAACAGGACAAGGTCACAAGGAGTCGCAGAGCAGCTGTAAACAATCTCCTGCTACACACTGATAGGTTTCAGGTGATTATGAATATGAGGGGTTATGCCCCATGGGTCTGCATGAGGCTTTACTAATACAACTCTCTGGAAAGATTCAAACCCATGGCTATGGGTGACAACAATAAGAATATTTTTTAGTCTACACAAAGGAACATATAGTAGCCTTATAATAAAAAAACATTATATATTTTTTTGTATTATCTTTTCCACAGGTTAGATGGTAACATTGATTATTTCTCTGATGTTTTTGCGTTATGTAGGTATTGGGAGTTTTCAACAACTATGATATCTCGCCAAAAGAAACTACCTGTGGAAAAAATTTAAGAAAAAAAAGAAAAGCCACCATCAGTGACAGTCTTATCAAAATAAAATCCAATATTCAACCAATAACTAATAACTTAATAAAAATAACATTATTTTTGCTGTTGGTCTACTTTGCTGTTACAAGTCATCTTTAATCATCAGAGGAAAAGTCAGACTTTTTCATAAATATTAAAGAGTTTCTCTTGTTGTGACTTTAAATCAAACTAATTATAATTTCTAAGCATCTATAAAAATGAATTGCACTGAAACATTTGACTTTTATTATGTTTTTTTCGCTGGATGATTCATGATTGTAAGTGCAATAAGAGAACAAGCCAGTTCCTCACACCAAAAACAGAGATTCTGTATCAGAAAATCTGTATTAGATTTGGTGGATTCTCTGATCGCATCGCTGTAGGGCACACCATGTGTATGGTGCCACAACAAAGTGTTTTTTGCCTTGATCTGCTGGCACCAGTCTCTACAACCACAATTAAAGTCACTGTCTCTTACTGAATTAGGCTGCCCTCTTTAATGTGGGATGAATAATAGGACCGGTGGTTTTGTTACCTTGTTTGTTTTATTGTCTTCAAATGAAGGTATCATGTTGAGAAAGCTTCAGTGGTGTCTGAGAACATGAGCACTGATTTAAAAGTTGCACCGAATCAGTTTGAGAGAAGATGGCGGCATGTGACTCTAATTAACTGAACTCAAAAGTGAATGAAAACTGGAATAAAAGACGGATATACGGGCCTCAGATGATTAATATGCTTTTGTGGTCACACTCATCGTTCACGGTGTGGGCGAAGATAGTTGGCATGTGTAATTTGCAGATCTTCTGTTTTAATAACATTTAAATATGAGGAGCTAAAGACTAAAGACAAAGTACCTTCAAATAAATAAAGAGCTTTAGCAGATGTTTTCCCTCCCTGCTGCTCATATGGGGACTGTATGCACATACTGGCGTTGAGGCCTGTTTTGTGGCAGAGTTCCAAGAAAAAATAACTTGACCTCAGCATGTCTGAAGGTACAAATCACAATGGTGCTGACCCCTCAACCTTTTCTGTTGATTCCATCCATGACTTTAACACTTGAACTCTCTACATACTTGCATGCTCCTCTGAGTTCCTTGTTCTACTTACAAGTTTCCCTCCAGCCCTATCCTCCCAAATAACCAACCTTGCACTTATGATATCTTGCAATCTAACATGGATATACTGTCGAACAAATTCATGCTCTCTGGGGGGGACACACTAATTTGATTACAATAAACTCGCTTAACTTTTGGCAAGGGTCTACTTTATCACTACTTTGGTCACATCCAATACTTTATTTTTGTGGGGTTCCATGTCCACTGCAACCCCTAGGGACCTTTAAACAATATATTTGTATGTCATTGAGAGAATGCATTCCTCTTGCCTTTGCTTATTTTCTTGATCAAGGCAGTAAAAGAGTGTACATGATAGATACAGGACAAGGCCAGAACCTGTAGTCATTATCCAGAAGGAGCACATGTCCAGAGTTGAAACTTCCACCAGTCGCTAATCACTCAAATGCATGAAATCTGCTGTTACCCTCTGAGGCTTGGGTCATCTGACAGTATGTGGCCTCTTCTAAAGCAGCTGCATGACTTTGGTTGTGTGCCTTTGCTCTTGTCAGGAGGGGCCATAAAGCCTCTGCAGGCTGGAGATATATCTTCACACGCTTTTACAGCCACAAACACATTGAGTTAAAACTACTAAGCAGATGCAGCTGTGCACTTAAATAAATTGTTTCTTAATACATTTTTTAACAAAAGACTACGACGCTGCCAAAAAAAGTACACTTGAGTAGCTAGGACAATACTGCTGCGTACACACATCTGGAAATGTGGATTGCTGTTTATCCTTTGTCATCCATGTCCTGCTCTTTTCCAGTGAAACTGAATATGTAATGCTCTCTAAGGCAAATTAGGCAAGAGCATCGCAGATGTCTGACGTCGTCTTTGAGGAACAATCGTTTGTTGTTGAGAATCCAGGATGGACCTCTTCAAGGCCAGCTGCTTGTAGTTTATGGGGACAAAGCATCTGTGCAACTTTGACCCCTGAGACTTTTCCACCCAGCTTGACATGTTGGGAGACAGGCTGGAATGACCCAGTAGAGACAAACTCTGTTGTGAGGGTCTCACAAGGGTGGGGACACATTACTCAGATCTATGTTATTCTTCTTTTTAGTGAATCAACACGGCTTTTTGTTGCCTTTGGTTACTACTACGTGTTGACAGAAAGTGATCTGTAATGAGCAGGTCAAAGGTCTGATCCCTCTAGTTTGTCCTATGATTGCCACGGTGATGGTGGGCTGAGATTGAATTCCTTTCGGGGAGAGCCACTTCTGCGCTCGGAAATCTGCCTGGTAAAAAATGCAAAGTCACTGCATAAAGGTAGTTGTAGACCAGTATGGGGGCGAGTGGGCTGATCTGCAGTGTTTTTGAAGTGACTGTTCGTGCAACATTTGCACATGTCATTATCACATATTCAATCCAACATGCCTGTCAGGGGCCCTTGTATGATGAGCTTTCCATGTGTATGTGTGTATTCTTTGGCAGGCATGACATAGTTTCTTGGAATCAATGCAATTGGAATGGAAGTAAAGGTGGAGTCAGCGATTCTGGAGAATGCTTGTTGTCAGAATCACATTGTCAAAATCTGTGAATATCTCCTCCAGATACACTACCTGCACCTGTGTGTGTGCTTATACAAAATAAATAATAATACACAGCCTAGGCTCTGTAAACTGGTCTGTAAACAAAAGGTGCCCACAATAGCTAGCAACAACATTCCCGTTTACAGAGCCCTAGGCTGTGTGTTAACACTCAATTTATTTTTCAGCACACACACAGTACAGACAGGTAGGGTAATGTGAGGAGGAGATATTCACCGATATTGACAAATTCATTTCGACAAGCATTCTGCAGAATCGCTGACTTTACCTTTAACGCCTTACTCAAGAAGGTGTGGGTTCAAAGGCCTGAGGTGAGCTGTGGGGGATCGGCAGAGCAGTCCACAGGGATCCTTGGTGCTTGTCAGACTCAGCAGGAGGCTTCCTGTTTGAGCACGTCTACCTCTGTCTGGGTCCAAAACCAAACTCACCGCAAGACTACAGAGGCGCTAGACGCACAGAGGCTCAATTATTCTATATTCATTTCATTCCACATACAGGTCTAACCCCCCGGCACTGTACAACTGGACATTTTCTATAGATCGTATTGTCCACATCTGGTAGAGAAATATGTAGAAGCAAACAAAGAAGAACATTCAGTATAATGTCAACATACAAGTGCCAACATTAATTCTACTGCTCCCACTGCTGGCTTTGGATTTAATTTTTTAAGAAAGTGCTCCACCTACTGGCAATACAAGGATGTGTCGGAATAAATAGACATGACAAGTTTATACTGTTTCCATATCAAAGTTTATTGCTGACATGCATGTAGAGATCTGATGAAGTACAAAAATATGTTTTTTTATACAAACGTCTTTTTTTTGTTTTTTTTTCATCTGTACAAGTACGCAGTTGTATGTATCTAGATGCCCATGTCTAACCAAGCAGCTTACAACACATTATCCCATTGGGTTTAAACTACACCACATTTCACATCCTACATCGAGTTTCCAGTTGAAACAGTCAACACTATATTGGCTTATAAACTGAAGACTTGTGATTTTAGAAGGAGGGTGAAAATCATCATATCATAAAAACTTTAGCTTTGGGGGAAAAAAAACAACATTTTCTACTCATCCAATTAAAAAGGGATATACCCATTTTTCCTATAGTCTCCTGCAGGACCCACAATGAGTAAAGTATCTTCAAATGATCTATCAGTTGGCACATCTTGCAAGTTTGAAATAAAGCAACAGTCACATTTTACATAGAGTTTAACCTCAGACTATTCCCATGCTTTTTTTTTAATTAAGATCCACATTGCAGTCTACCAATACAACTTTGTAAAACAAACATTGAATCAATCCACTAGCTAATGTTGAACACTTTTTGATTTGGGGAGACAGAAAATAACATCTACATTAAAAGTCTATTTATTGAACCTGTAGTATTACTAATCAGTGGTTGGGCATCATAAAAGATGATCCACTTAGTATCAGCATTAAGCAATGACTATGGTGTTCATGAAACCCCATTTTCTGATGAACAACCTAGATAATTACAATACTGCTGTATATACCCATGGTATTCACATTGAGGTGGGAGAAAGCCGGCAGCTCTCTATACACATTATACTAGCCTCCGGATGTGGTGGTTAATGGCCAACGTGGCCTATAATGCACGTCAATCGGCATGTGTTGAAACAGTTGGTATCTCACTGGGTGGAACTACATACAATATAACTGCCGCAGTCAAGATGGTACATATTTACATACTGACCAGAGAACGCAGCCTTTTGTGGAGATCTCGGAGGGTTAATGTAAAAAAAAAAATCAAAAGAAAAAAGAAAAAAATACAAAAAACCCTTCCGTGAATCAAGATAATGTACGAGTATAGTTTTGTTTTCTGTAAAAAATAGAACTATGCAAATGTCAGTCTTGTTTATTAGTGTAGCTTAAGTTGACCACAGACTTGTGGCAAAATGGCAAGAAAATTAATTTTAGGAATCCAAAAGGAAAACACAAAAAGCAGAAGCTACTCTTTCATGAACGTGGCTGAAAAGGATTAAGATTAGAACCACTGTTAACAACGCTCCTGAAAGCAGCACAGAGAGTCAGGGCTTGTTTCACTGGCATACCTTGTGCCTAGTGTCATATTCCCATTTAGAGAATGATTTTTGACGGACAACCTATCAACGTCGGTGCCACAAGCCCATGTGGTTGGGGGGGAGTGTGTGTGTGTGGGGGGGGGGGGGGGGGGGTGGGAATCGGGTTACACAAGTGAATAAATAAATCAACATGAAATTACGAGAAAAAAAAAAGAAAGAAGTGAAGACGTTTCAAAATATTTCAGAGCCTATGTTCATGCAATCTGTTTGAATATAAATAGAAAGAAGTTTAGATAGCCTAAAGCAGGAACCAATAAGCAGAGGCATGTTGCAGTTTACAGATGCCTAACAGTCACTGGTTAGTAGCTTTGTCATGGTTCAGAGAAACCATTTGATTAGCGAAAAACCCATTAAATTGCCTAGAAGATCCAGCAACTGAACGTAAAACCTAGGAGTCTGTCATTTGTATACCAGCATTGATTACCAGCCACCAGCAGGCCTCTCTGTATAAAGAGCCTGGGTGGTGAGATAATACAAGCATGTACAAGTAGAGCTAGAGAAAGGTCTTGAGAAGGTGATATTTTCCAAACTTAAGAAAGCTTTCATTGCAATCATGACATTAGCTTAAACATTCAGTCAAGCTCCGTCTTGGCAAAGCCTGCACTAGGTTTCACAGTGTCTGCCACTGAGGCAGGCCAGACAACAGAACACAATGATTGGAGGATAGCTTAGAAAGGGTCTGCGACTGTCAGAGGTGGACAGCTCCACAGCGCAGCAGACTCTTATTTTGCCTGGCCCGAAACACACACACACACACACACGCACACACTCTTGGATACTGCAGGAAAGCCTTAAATGACGGTTCACATTCATACTGAAAAACATTTGTCCCATGCTCTGTCTTGATAGAGAGAAACAGGGAAGTTGGAATACCTGGAAGCAATGTGATTCTGAATGGGGGCTGCGAGTACCAGTTTCCTTGGCTAAGAGTAATCTTAAGACATTATTTTTGGCAATAGAAACGTGACAGTGCCTGATCTTCACTATAAATGGCACTGAGGAAGCGTCTCCATCAATATGCCTTGGCAGGGAGGATCCAACAGTTATTCCCATTCAGTTCTTGGCATTGTGACTTCCAGGTACCTCACACTAGCTGCCTAGATGCAAACATAGATTTCCACAGGGATGAGCAAAAGCCGGAGACAATGCATTCTGCAAATATCAAAGTATGTGTGTACAGTACACACATACTTTGATATTCAGTATCTTAAATGCAAAGGTAGGGGTAAAATGCTACTTATTAAGGTAAATATGATTTAAAAAAAAAAGCTTATTCAGATTTTTGTTTTTGAAACCACTGAAAAGGTTTCAAAGCATTATCACTCCGACAGAAAACATTAATGCTTTGTGTCACTGGTGGCATCAAGACTCCATTGTTACAATCCCTTGTCTCAGAACAGTGAGCATGGTTTACCAACAGAGAAGAGAGACAGAGAGGTAGATTGATTTGAAGTCAGAGTTACAGACAGGAACCAGTCTGGATCTTTTTCGATAAAGGGAAAGAATTGAGAGGAAGGAATGAGAGGAGGAGGGGGGGGGGGTTGAATGTGGGTTTAAAGAAGTGACATCTGTGATCTGGTGATCTGACTTAGGGAAATACCATTAACCACTAGGAAGAGAAGGGGTTGCTACATGATTCTGGTCCTGTATTGCTCAGGGGATCCAGGTTGGACTGGGAAAGTGTTACAGTAGGGAGATCTCAAAGGAGGAGGAGGGATCCGGGGTTAATTGTCTCTCCAACACTCCAGGCAGAGCGTTGTCTTAGCCCCATGTATGAATGCACCATCAGGTTGCTTACACAGTGAGATCTGACTGTGGGTTACCTGAGGGCAAAGAACCTTTGGTTCAGATCTTCCTCCAGGACTTTCTATGTTTCACTGAAAGATCCAGACATGAGGAGTTTAGTTCTAAATAATTGGCAGTTTGTTCTTGTGCCCTACCCAACACTGGCTCCACCTAGCTTGCCCAAAAGCCCCCCTTGGATGAGGCCATGTGCACCCTGGTTGGTGCTGGGGCCTGTGTGCCAGTTCAGTTTATGGGCTCACTCTCCTCTGTCCCCTCTGTCCCTGGGGAGGTCAGTGAGGCTCATGGCTTTGCTGTGAACTACTTCCGGAGGAACCGTTGGGCCAGTATGGCAGCATCCAGCGGGCTGACAGGCTGCGCGTCGTGGCCAAGACGCCTTACAGGTGGAATACTGCCAAACTGCCGCTTGGTGAGAAAGCTCTTGGCCTCGTGGATAGTGTTCTTCTCTTCAGCCAGCAGCAGCTGCTGGCGCATGTAGTTCTCAAACTCGTACTGTGAAGACTCTTCTATCGCCTTGGCCTGGGGGAAGAAAATGGATTCTGTTCAGTGTGCTGCAACATCTGAGCCGATTTAAATAACCATGTCCTCTAAGTGTATCCGAGAAGTATTGCATACACGAGGCAAAGCCAGTGTAAAATGTGACTCGCATCAACAGTTATCAACTGTCACTGCATATAGGTAATGCTTTTCTTAAATAGCTCAGTTTTAGCTATTCCGGATGTATACATCAGGTTCCATAATTTACCTCTTGCAGAAGTTCTGGGTGATTGACCTGATCGTCAATATCCGGCACCACCTGCAGAGGGCCACTCATCGACGAAACAGACTGCCTGTGATTCAGAATACAAAACAAGGTTGATGATTTAACAACAGCAAGATCTTACATTTGAAATAGCCAAGGTGGGTGGCTATGGCTTAAAGCAGGATTTTAGCCATAGCTACGTGCAGATAATTCCAGTGCCTACAGCAATGTGAAGACAACCAGTGGACATCTTGTGGCAGTTATTAGAAGGCTTTTTACAGTTATTTCTCAGCTCTTCAAACAATATTTTATGTGAGTGTTCAAAAAATCCAGCAGGGGGAGCAATTACCATGAGGCAATGATGCCGCCGAGAGATTCCAGCACCTCTCCTGCAGTGAGCCTCTGCTGAGGGTCCAGAACCAGCAGCTTTCGGATCAGGCACACCGTGTTTTCAGACACACGGCCATCTCTAGTGAGGAGAACGTGAAATGACAATTGTATTTGTTAAATGCGACTGTAACTCGCATGTCCACAATGCTGCTATTGTAAGACTATACTGACTTTAGTTCATGTCCAATCTGAATATGAAAATGTGGTCAGTTCTCAGCAAACGATCTGCAAAAATATCTTAATCCAGGTTGGAGTATGCAAAATCTTTGGGGCAATCAATTTGTCAGGAGGGGGTACATTTGACCAAAGTTCTGCCAGTTATAACCCAAGTTACAGTTCATTTAATTTTGCAAAGTTATAAAAGACTGAGACACAACTAAAACAGAACGATAATGCTGCATTAATGCTGACATTTCTGAAAATGTTCACACTCACTCTGGGATGGAGTACTCTGCTGCCTTGATCTTCCGGAAGAGCTCTTGAGGTATGCTGTCATAAAAAGGGAACTGGCCGTACAGCATGGTGAACAGCACCACACCAAGAGCCCACATGTCACTGGGCTTACCACGATAGGGCCGACCTGAACACAGGAAAGGGAGGAGATCAGGGTCAGTGTTTGATTTCATTTTGCATTTGAAATGGTGTCAGCAAATTGTTTTGCTCCAAAATCAGTCAAGCTATATGGGATTGAAATATTGCAGTTGGAGCCAGTGATCAAACAGTGATAAGTTAAGTTCATGTTATGTCACAAGGTGAAATGTGACATAACGTGAACATTTAACCCTAAGCCATTAAGCCAGCTATGGATCGGCGATGAATTAATTGGAGCAGGTGAGGGGTGGAGCATCATGGCTGTACATGACCATAGGCAGTGTTGTTACAGCCAGGCAGGCGGTAGCAACAGCAGCAGGCAATTATGTTAAAGCTTGACACACACACATGGGGGATGGGGGTAGATGGGAGTAGTTTCCCTCCAGTGAGTCATCAGTGTGTGAGTCACTGAAGCTCTGTTTAATGGTGTGCCTGTCACGTTATGCTGATATGCACACCCGGGTTTTATCTACAGTTTGAGTGGTTGGATCTGAACACTTAACACTCTTAATCTTATACATTGTCCAGGAAGATTTTCCGAAAGTCAATGTTTAAATGGATGGCATTGGGGTCTACGATGGAGGGTACATGCACAAGCCCCAACCCCGTTGGTGTTTGGAGCTCAGGTCTGGGCATTTACTTTGACAAATGAGCGTCTGTGAAGCTGAACAATGAAAGTGGATTTCTGCTATTTTCACAGACAAAGAAGTGTTTCACATAAAGAGGAAAGTGGCTTCCTCTGCAGACACGAACCATGAGAAAATGCAACATCACAGTGATGACACAAACAAATATACAGAAAGAAGAAGCTATTTCTAGCTTTCGCCAGTCCGAGATTGCAACAAAACCTCTTCCTTGTTGCCTCATAACCGGAAAATCAAACACAAGACTGACTGCTTAACGTTACGCAATGCCCTCACAAAGGGTCAATCTTTTAACCAGAACTCTACGGTCTGGCATTTGGGGGGAAAAATGTTGGACAAATGTGTTTCATTTTCAGTTAAAACAGTACACCACCCTATTTCACATCTTAGAAGTGGACAGTGGCACATGCAAGGCAGTGAGGAAGGTTTTGACAGCTGGACACACGTGATCAGCTGCTACTAAAACAGGTGTGACTGTTGGTTTTTAAAAGTGTCAAAAACTTTATAATGTTGACCGCCGTGACCAAATGTCAGAAAATGAGCTTTTCAGCACCTTTTTTCTTACCGTCTGAAAAGCACCTTGCTTGATGAACCAATTGCGTATATAAAAAAATAAATAAAAAATGCAACACATCCACACTCACCACTTAATACATCGGGGCTGATGTAGGCCGGACTTCCTCTCTGGTCTTTCAGCAGGTCGTCCTCACTCACCAGGTGCTTTCCAAGGCAGAAGTTGGTGATGGTGATACGGTGAGTCCTGTAAGCGCACACAAACATGCCCTGATAAATAACCGGCTTATGTACTTTTTTTTTTAAATTACTATACACATTCTCCACTTTAACTTGAGCAAACCATGAAAAATACACAGCAGTCAAACAGTCTTACTCATCACAACCAATGTAAGTTTGAAATGTAAAAAGATCACAATAAGGAGAAAATGTGTGTTCTCTCAACATTTGTTTCATGTTCTTATCTCATCCCTTGTGTTCTCGTTTGTGTACCTTCCAGTTCAGCTTCATATAAACGTTATTACTTAAAGTGTAACTGCACCCTTTTACTTGTTTTTTGAGATAGAAGCTGAATTAAATCACTATGTTGGTAAGGAACACATATATGCTGGTGTTAACATTGAAAAAAATTGCAATATGTTAAATATCGGCAATTTAAGAAATGTTTTGTATTGTAAATTATTTTAGAACTTTACTAAGATTTGAAAAAAACTTTTTCCTTCGGATTCGAAAAATGACGTACATGGGACTTTTTTGACCCCATGTACGTCATCACGTCGCCGCAAAGCCAGGCACGCTCTTCATAGGTCCATGGCTGGTCCGTGAGCTACTACTGTTATACTGTCCCTCCAAGGATGTTATTTCGGGGGTTAACACCCTTCACTTCTACCGACAGTGTGTCTGCAATATCTCGCTTGCGCGAACAGACACACTGACACACTCACTCACACACACACACACACACACACACACACACACACACGGACTCGTTCATTGTTTCACTTGATTGACACGCTACCGCTCGCTCTCCTCGCTCACACTCACACACACACACAGCCGCTAGCTCACTTGCTGTCTCCTAACACTACGATAGAGACACCCGCCAACAATTTAGAATAAGAAAAGTCCTCCACTCAGACGACCCATCTGTGTGGCATATGAGCTCACTGTGTAGCGACAGGGCCGTTAGACTTTGTGTCACTCCATTTTTCAATGAAGTCATGTCATTCAGATCTTCCTAAGTGACAGCTACTAGCAGCTAGCCCCCTCCTTCACTGACACCGCGCCCCCCTCCCTCCCGAAAGTCGGCCGGCTGATGTCGGAATGTTTAAAAACAAAGGTTCTCAAACGGAATTCAGAATCCATGGTCTGAAAGCATTTTTCAAAATCGTGCAGTAGCTCAAACAGGGGGTGCAGTTACCCTTTAACATAAAGTATGTTTATTATCATTGACATCGCTGTTTTAGCCAGAGGGCATCGTTCTACATTTGCATGTAAAGAACAAGACGCCCTTCAGACATACTGGCTCTTCAAAGTCTGAAAAGACCCACTGCCATTACCAGTGATGTTTGATTCATTTGGTTTCTGTGGAAATAAACAATTTGCCATGACAAAAATGTTCTGAGTCATCAAGGTACATTTGGTTTTGCATGTAGTGGAGTGAAACTGAACAATATTAAAGCTGATGGACTGTGGACTGCTAAAGCTTTTTGATCTCATAGACAGAGAGAGACAGAGAGAGACAGAGAGAGACAGAGAGAGAGAGAGAGAGAGAGAGAGAGAGAGAGAGAGAGAGAGAGAAAAAGCACTTTGACAAACATATGAGTCAACATGTGGCTTGGGATAATTGTCTTGATGACTCACAGCATGGTGATGGGCAGGCAAACAAATGTATAAAAGCTCCCAAAGATTTAAAATATGAACACAAGCGCACAACTTCAAAGTGCATGCACACAATCACTCGTATTGTGAACACACACAACGCTCACAAAGCACACACAAAAGCAGCCACGGTCCAGAGCCTAGGTCCCTACTGGATCACGCTCCTCACCCACATCCGCTTTCTAAAAAAGCCTGAGGTCAACAGCTTCCCCTATTCTCTCTCACTTTCACACCCTGTCCCCCCCCCCCCCCCCACACACACACACACAACTCCCATTAAAGCATCTGGGGCCAATTCCTGTCAAACACTCAATTTCCAACTAAATGAAGCCAATCTCAATCTTTCCTTGGAAAACATTCAGTTCACATAATGTTCCGGCTACTTGATCCAACCCTTTAAACAGCTGTTTTGTGATCCGAGCCTTTCTAACCATACAGTGGCCTTGTGATGTGCACAAGGATGGGCCAGAGGAACAGAGTGCAATACTTCAAGGACCCTCAACATAAAAGCTTCCTTCATAGCGGAGTCTGCTCTTTTGTCCCCGTGTGCATCACGACCCAGGCTTCTATTCTTGCACCGGAGATTGTGGTAAATTAAATTGTATGTTTGCCTCGTGAGGCGAGGGTCCCCGAGGACTGAAGAGAGACCACACCGTCGCTGCTTCCTGGTCACATGACCCCGGGTAAATTAGGAAACCAGAAACCTGAACACCCCCCCCCCCCATGTTTTCTCCCTCCCCACAACATTTGGCTGAAAGTACACCAGCTGACAAGAAGAAGAGGTTAAGCGCAGGGCAACTTTAGAGAGACCAGCACATTGAATCTCTCTGAAGTCTGAACCAATGACTTGGAAGACTGTACTAGGGCCCACGCGCTGCTGTAGCAGTTTAACCTTCATTTTAGTTGACAATACTGAAGTCTAACTACCGCTCGTCTAAAACTCTTGCAACAAAAACAGGAATGCCAAAAAGACAGTCAATTCCAGTGTGAAAAAACAAATCAATCAATACTCAAACCACTAATTCAATCTGAAGAGGTGATGCTCCCCTGAGACAATACAGCAAAGATGGTGAGTAAACTAATAGAAATAATAATTGAATGCATGTCCTAAAACGTGGGAGTCAATACAGATCAGACATGTACATCGTCAACAAAACCTGCAGATTGATTTATAACATCCTGCTTTCATAACAGCTGGCTGCGCAAGAGGAAATCGCATCATTCTTGCATAAACTGCTGAGCGCGTTGATGGCACCGGAGCATTTCCCAGAGTGACGACAAGCAGCGAGCGGGCTTTGGGCTCGGTCAGCATCCGTGTTCTTCCTGATTTTACAAATCATACACAACATCCAGGGTGGAGTGACAGGAAATGGCAGGCAGGCAAAGTATGATGCATTAAGGAGACAGGAAAAGTGGGGAAAAAAGGGATATGACAAAGGAGATGAAACAGCAGATAATGAGAGCAGGAAAGGGATTGGTGTGTAAAATAAATTAGAGAAAAGAGTAGACGGTAAATACATGATGACTGTGTGTGCTTGTGTTCTTGTGTGTGTGTGTGTGCGTGTGCGTGCATGCATGTGTGTGTTGCACTGTGGGGTGAGTCAGCTCTGAGCTATGGGGCCTTTGGCAGGCCTCTCCTTTGTCTCCAGCTTGGTCGGAGTGTTCCGCTTGTCTGCTCCACGGCCCCGCCACCCTCCTCCCCTGGCCAAAACACACTCTCCTGTTTCATCATCACCACCACCAGTACTGCTGCTGCTGTGGCTGTGGGCACCACACTCTAAAGCTTGAGATGCAAACTGTGTGTGCCTAAAAGATAGCCTGGAATGTCACAACTCAATGCACACACACTTCGCTTTTAATGCATGACAACTCTTATGATTACACTCACTAGTGTGTGATCCAAGCATGCTCGATGTGAAGGTGTATGTAAGCATGAGTAGGTGCTGTCAGTCAGTCAGCGTGTGTGTCATGTCATTCCAAATGAAAACATTGACTTTATGGGATGATTATTAATCTCCAAGAACACGCGTGCAGACTACTGCTGTTCAGAGTCCACCACAAAAGTATGTTCCATTCTGCAGGGACTAGCCCCAACTGCAGCCCTATGTAACATTACTCATGCAAACCCACCCTAAAAACACTCACGAAGGAGAACAAAGCAGTGGCATATATTCTTTGCTCCGTTTTGCACCAGAGTCCAGTTCACCCTTCTCTTCCAATAATCCAAAAGGGAATGAATCATCAGCCTTTTACTCAACATACAGACACAAACCCAGAGTGTGAGAGAGAGAGAGAGAGAGAGCAAGGCTTTAGGTTTATACTAACTGATCTCCCTTTTAGTCTGAGAACCCTGTGACCCCTGCTTGGGTTTAGCCAGACACACACTGGATACAGGCTGCTGGGTCCGACTGAGGCCTCCCAACACACGTGAGATGAGACAGATATGACTCACTGGAAGGCAGAAATGACTGACCCTGTATAATGGGGAGAGGTTGTTGACCAGAACTGATTGACAAGGCCGGATGAGTGAATGACTTTCATCTTACCGTTTGTTCAGCACCATGTTTCCCAGCTTGAGGTCTCTGTGCACAATGTTTTTCTGCACACAGGAAAGAAAGAAAGAAAGAAAGAAAGAAAGAAAGAAAGAAAGAAAGAAAGAAAGAAAGAAAGAAAGAAAGAAAGAAAGAAAGAAAGAAAGAAAGAAAGAAAGAAAGAAAGAAAGAAAGAGATAAAAATAAATGTTTGCTCAAATCCTGCTTAGTGAATCATTGGTATCAAAACAATCAGGTTTGTTTTCGGGAGTAGCATGGGAGATGAGTAATCAGATGAGGATGTGTGACTAGCTAGCGGAACAACAAAGCCAAAAACATAATATTCAAGTCTTTTTTTCAGTGTGGTAATATGATGGACACAACTTTGTTTGAGAAGTGGAAGTGCACTTTTTCTTTTGGGTAGTCCAACCCATTTCCCTATCCTAGACCCACCTTATGAAGGGCCTCCACCACACGCACTACATCATAGAAGATGACGATGGCCTCGCGCTCGCTCAGGCGCTTCTCCTTGATGACGTAATGCTGGAGGTTTATGAGGTCGGCCGTCTTGTCGCTGAAGTCGTGAGCGCACAGGCAGTCCAGCACCAGGCAGATCCGCTTCTTCATCTTGCGCACTTTGTTGGCCTCAGTGTCCTCCACTATTTCGTAGGCTCGATCCTGGGGAAAACGATAACAGTGGGAAGTGTGAGCAGTGCAAGTGGATACATGGTAAAAAGGACTCCACTTATATAGCGCTTTTCCCTGGTTTTTCCACAGAACCAAAGCGCTTTACATGGTTTTGTACACATTCGCCCAGTCGCACCATAGATAGTAAATAATATGGATGTAGCATCTGGGCTGACTTCAGTTATTCACACCGCATTCAATAATCCTGGTTTGTGCGCGTCGCCATTTTGTGAGATTTTTACTCCGCCTCACGTCGGGGGGAGGGAGATAGCCGACGTATACCTCCGAGGCAAAGTGAGGGACAACGGGCGGAGAGCTGTCACTCAAGAGATCGCGCCAATACATTTGAACCTCCAAAAGAATAAAAACTAGCGTGGTCCAAAAAAAATTCACTCCCCTCAGTGTTGGAGATAAGACCTAAACATACAGACTAAAATGGTTTTGTGGACCAGGCTATAAATAGGTTTAATAAGACTTTGAAAACGGCCTGTCTAACAAGTTAGTCAAAGAAAAATTGCTCAGTCTTGGTACCACCCCCAGTGGCACTTCCGGGTTACTACAGTTGTGGTCACTTCCTTATTGGATGCTGGTAAAGATCGCTGAGGTTGGGGCTTGATTCGCACACACACATTCACATACACCGATAGAAGCAGCCACCACGCTAACTATCGGAGCAATTTAGGGGTTAAGTCAGCCTAGGGAAACTTGGACATGTGGCGGGGTGACGGGGGATCGAACCGATGACTATGCAACTCGGTGGACGACCGCCCTGCACGCGGGTCCACAGCCGCCCATAAAGAGTAGAGTTGTTGATATACTTTAGATGCACTTTCCAACAGCATCCAATCAATGTTAGGTTGAGGCCTTCATGAATGAATCAAACTGAAAGGATTCCTGCAGGTTACAGGCAAATCAATCACGCAGCTGATATGAGTAAGAAACATCTAGCCCTCCTCAAAGGGTGGTGGAGGACAAATGACAAAGGTGATTCTTCTTCTTCCAACCCCAGTCTTAGAGTCACCACAGCGTATTGATTTCTGTATCAGGTTGTCCTTTTTTTTTTTAATACAGTCAGTCCCCAGTGAAAGCATACATTATAAACTGGTTCTCTCACAGTGGAGATGCACTATAATAACCCAATCGATATCGCAAACTTATATGAATCAGAGAGTGCATGGCTCAATGGTGCTATTCTGAGAACACTGGCAGAGTGGAACAGACAGGATGTGAAAGAGAGACAGAAAGACAGAGAGAGAGAGATAGAGATAAAGAGAGAGAAGATGGAACAATAACAAAGTTAGAAGAGGAGGAAGACGGGAAGACAGGTAAGGGGCGGGGGCTGATTGTGAATGGATGGTGCTATGAATAGAGAACGACTGTAGATAAATATGACTTAATGGTACTCCCGCTTCTGTATTGAAATAACCCTGATAGAGAAACAACAAGTAGCTGGCTGGACCAATAACACGCTCGCCTCCGCTATTACTGAGCTGATAAAAAGACGGCCGTTACATGCACTTGCATGGTGATAGACAAGAGTAGAAATTGTGACAAAGTTGACTTGACTTATGTATCCGTCAATATAAATGTATATATATATAAAAAAAAACATTTCTCAGTCTACCTGGAACAGGCCATGGTGGTGGACTACCCCATCCTGGTTGTGCAGCAGAGAAAGGAGGGAATACTCAGTGTGCAGCAGCATTTTGCCCTGCCTCTCCTCCTGAGTCTCCCCTGCAGAGTCCACTCGCTCCTCCAGCGTCAGGATCTAGAGAAAGCACACATGAGAAGAACACAGAACAACATTAGAGGTCACGAGACAACAGCCGGTACAGGATCAGACAGACAGCGGAAAAGAGAGCTTTAACTAATTCAGTATGAAGCTCGTTTTCAGTTCGGAAACAAAACCTTTTTAAATGAAATCGAGTTACATCTGCTTAGCACTTTAAAAAAAAAGGTGGGGTCAGCGATTCTGGAGAACGCATGATGATCACTTTTTTTTGTCAAAATCAGTGAATATCTCGCACCTTTAAGAGAAGTGAACAAGCTGTGCAACAGACACTGAAGCGCTGTAGTGACGGGTATGAGGGAAGGGTCATGCACTGACTCACTACATGGTCATGGGGGTTGAA